>NC_134787.1:31443818-31448818 GCF_046742065.1 Oratosquilla oratoria
CTATCCGAGTCTTCAGCATTCAGGACAGGTGACTCAGCATCTTACAATCAGGCCTCGCCTAACGTCACCATCTCGACCACACTATAACCCTCCCACCTGCACTATACGAACACCATCCCGACTCACCATCTTCACCATCCTGTCACCTTCATCACCATGATCATTATCACCAACGTGATAATGATCAGCTATTCCAAGTCCATCATTAGACTATAGCTACCGTGTTATCCTGCAAACTTTTCAATTTCAGCCGTTCAGTTCGGGGACGCAAGTCCACCGCCATTTCTTTTATTTAGAATTACATAATGAAAACAACAACAACAACAACAACAACAACAACAACAACAACAACAACAACAACAACAACAATAATAATAATAATAGTAATGATATAAATAAACGGATGAATAAATAAATACATAAAAACATCTGAAAAATATAACATCAATCATCCAAAATGTTGTAAGCGATTTCTTGAGCATTACATCTAATCGGAATTTATAGCATCTTAACCTCTTTTTTTTCTTTTAACAATGAACAGATAGACGGGAGCTACCACCATCCCATTCCTCCCCTTGAAAAACAAATAAATAGATTAATAAAATATAATAGAATGAAATAAAGCCCATAAAATCTAGAGAGAATCGAGAAAATAACTACCCATTTCTAGTTAAAAAAAAAAAAAAAAAAAAGATACGAGATATGGGGGTAAAAAAAATAAAATAAAAATATTCAGCAAGCTGATCTTATTATGCGAACACCAAAACAAAGCAGCTGGGTCAACAACCAGCGACCACGTCACAACACACTCAGCGCTTGGGAGCCCCAGCTCTCCTTGCCACCTGCCAATCTGAGACATTGATTTCAGGGTGCCTCTGACAGGACCAAGACTCTCATGACTAGAAGGTGCCATTTTGGCACTGCAGTCTCAGAAGCATGACCCCCTTTCTCTCCCTGACTGTTGTGGACAGACACACACGAGGAACCGGATCCTCACACACGGAAGTGCCAAAGTTTGAGGGAGGCACAGCTGCTGAACAAGGAAACGAGAGGCGCGGGACGTGGGGGGGGGGGCTTGTTAGAACCTCCCCCCTAATCCCCAACATTCGTACATCCTACTCTCACAAAATTACACATGTACATACACACACACACACACACACACACACACACACACACACACACACACACACACACACACACATAGGTGAATCACATACACGCACACACACACACACACACATGAAGGAGGGAGAGAGAGAGAGAGAGAGAGAGAGAGAGAGAGAGAGAGAGAGAGAGAGAGAGAGAGAGAGAGAGAGAGAGAGAGAGAGAGAGAGAGAGAGAGAGAGAGAGAGCAAAGAGAGCAAAGAGAGCAAGGAGATCAAGGAGATAAAGGACAAGATGAAAGAGAGTGAAGAGAATAGGATAGGGGCGAAAATAGGGAGCGACGGAGGGCGAGAAAGAAAGCAAATAAGCAATAGGGCGAAGAGGAGGGCAATGGGGAGGACCGGATGAGGACGAGGAGGAGGAGCACGAGGAAGGGGACGAGGAGGAGGGTGTGGAGGAGGGTGGAGGAGGGTGGAGGAGGGCGGAGGAGGACGAATAGGAGGACGAATAGGAGGGCGAATAGGAGGGCGAATAGGAGGGTGAGGAGGAGGGTGAGGAGGAGGGTGAGGAGGAGGGTGAGGAGGAGGGTGAGGAGGAGGGTGAGGAGGAGGGCGAGGAGGAGTATGAAAGATGGTGAAGAAGAGGACGAGGACAAGTGCGAGGTAAATGATAAGAATACCACAACAAAGTCCCTCTTTCTTCCTTGAAGGTTAGGGCCTTCCTACATGAACAATGACGGAAAAGAACAACAACAACAACGTTCCGGGACCACAACTAAGGAGAACCGGCAATTACTATTGATTCGTTTCCGGATACTGCCGTATCCGACTACCGGAGCCGGGGATCCGTAATTGGACGTCCCCGTCACTGTCCGGACCCTCCGGCAGAGGTCTGGGAGACATAGTAAACCCAGTGGCTTTCTTTGTTTATTTTATTCTGGCTGACGACACGTGTATTTGGGGTTGATGGAGACTTATTTCTCTCGTGGAGAGAGGTTGGCGCAGTCGTGTGAGTGGTGGGAAAGGTTGGGGGAGGTCTTTGTTCAGCAGTGGACTCAGAATGGAGGAGAAACGTTTACGTACTGGTGGAGAAACGTTTTATCACAATGGACCTCAGATACTGTGCTCCCGTCAAGGCCAGTCAATTCTATTCAAATGAATTCCCGACGAGGGGAACTACACCAAAGTTCCAAAGTTTGACGACAGCTTTCCGTTGTCTTCATCTGCTAATAGTATGATTTCACAAATCAGCCATTTGTAGTCCAGTTCTGAACAAAACCCCCTCCCAATCCCTTCCACAGTTCGGTGAACTACCATATCTTATGTTGAAAATATGAACAAGAATTAATCCCGCACTGAGATATTGCAAAAATAAAAGTAACATGCATAGGTGACGTCCATTAACAGAAAAATAATATTGCAACACAAATAAATAAATGAATAAAAAATTCTAACATCCAGCTACACTGAACCCTTCAACAAGACGTTATGTCCTTTGTGTTGCCTATTCTGGTTACAAAGGCAATTCCTCCGGTGAATAAAGTCGTCTGGACTTGGTCGAACACACAAAGGTCGGCCACCGTGACAAAGGTATTTAATCCCTCTGTATATCACGTTCTTGAGTTTATGTTGGCCTCTTACAGATCCGTATCTCCTTCTTTTCCATCCAGAAGTAATTATAATCTACTGAGACGCGAGGGAGATTTTGTGTAAACAGCGATCAACCCATCACCAATGGTAAAAAAAAAAAAAAAAAAAAAAAAAAAAAAAAAAAGTGAATAAATTCATTTATTAATTAAATAAATAAATAAAATATATAATATGTACTGAGCCAACGGAATGATGCGTAAGGCAACCTTGAAATGAGACACATTATGAAACCGAAGAAAACCAAATTTAATGCCGCTTCGAATCAAAGACCACAACAAATCACCCCCGAGAACGAACCGTCTATGTTTAAATGAGCTTAACTGAAACGGACACCTTGTTCATAAATGATCCTGAACAGTTGGACTGTAGTTCACCAGCCTTTTCCAAATAAGTATATATATATATATATATATATATATATTATATATATATATATATATTACACACAGGAACCCACAGTCGGAGAAAGAATAAACTTCGAATAAAGAAATATCCTATATTTCGGCTATCGAAGTTTATTCTTTCTCCGACGGTGGGTTCCTGTGTGAAATTTACAAATGTGCTACTACATTTCTGTTTAGAAATACATATACATATATAGATATATATATATATATATATATATATATTTTTTTTTTTTTTTTTTTTTTTTTTTTTTACCAAGTTTTTTAATGTTCATATTAGCACTCTAACGGTTGAGAAAATTTCTGTTCTTTATGAAATATTCAACTCAAAGAGGCTTTTATTCAGCTGCGGGACACCCACCCCCACCCCCTCTACCCCCAACCAGGTCATCTAGAAATTTATATCTAGATCTGTTTCAAGACAAATGTCGGCCTTGTCATTGGCCAAAGGGTCTCCTAGTTTGTTTCATAATGTATCATAGCATGATTTTGCTAAGATATCTCCCCAACCAAAAAAAAAAGGACAAAAAAGGTCATTATTAAGGAAACACATTTAGCTCAAGGATAAAAGATAAAATCAATAGATTAATTAAAATATAAGAAGTTATATAATCGCACGGCTACCCCCCTAAAAGGTGAGGTAGTTCATCTATATTGCTATTGGATACAAAAAAATAGAAAATAAATAATAATGATAATAAATAAATAAATAAATAAATAAATAAATAAATAAATAGATAAATAAATAAATAAATGAATAAGTAAATAAATAATAAATAAATGAATAAATAAACAAATAATTAAATAGATAAATATATAATCAATCAATCAATCAATCAATCAATCAAGCAAGCAAGCAATCAATCAATCGATAACGATGATGATGATGACGATGACGATGATGATGATGATGATGATAGTAGTAATGATGATGATGATGATGATGATGATGGTGGTGAATGATGATGAGTAATGATGATGATGATGATGATGATGATGATGATGATGAATGATAATAATGATAATAATAATAATGATAATAATGATAATAATGATAACAATAATAATAATAACAATGATAATAACAATAATAATAATAATAATTATAATAATATTAATAATGATAATAAATAAATAAATAACATGAAGACCTGAAGAGAAAATCCTATGACAGGTACGGTACGTTCCTTTAGGCACGATTCTAAAAAAAATAAAAATAAAAAATAAGTAAATAAAAATGTATCGAAAACCAATAATTCTGATCTATGTACGTTTCTCAAAGGATACTCACGCGCGCACGCGCATGCACGAAGATTTTTCTGTTATGTAAACACATCCTCCTTCAGCAGACATGAAAGACCCCAAGAGCCCCGAAGAACCACAACCCCATATGCCACTTTCCCTCAAGAAGACCTTAAGCCGAAGTACTTCGAGCATCGACTTCGGACTCTTTCGAGCGACGAAGTCGAAGTACTTTGAGAGCCAAAGTCGAAGAAGTTGAAGAACTTCTATGATTATAGAACACACCAACAAAACACACGGAAAAAAAAAAAAAAAAAGAGAGAGAGAGAGAGGGGAGGGGTGGGCACTCGAGATGTTTTCCAATCACGTGGAATGCGACCGTCGCGACATTTCTTGGACTTCAAAAAGAAACTGTCCAGGTTCAATAACCAGAGAACTTCAAGCATCCCTGCCATACCCGCGTCTTCTCTGTCTCCTTGCGCCAAAATATTTTCAGATCATAGCTGACTAAAATCCTCTGCATCAAATACCTGTGTCATGTTTGTTGCCATGACAACAATTACCCATTGCAAGCCCCCCCATCGAATTCCACGTATCC
>NC_134787.1:31453818-31461318 GCF_046742065.1 Oratosquilla oratoria
CGCCTGAGTGGGCACAGAAAAGGACACCAGACTAGAGCTCCGTAAGCATTGAACATTGATTATCACCCAAGGCCCTTGACCATAATGAACAAAGTTCATAAACACGGACATACGAAGCGTTCCCTTCCCCGAGAGGCCTATTATTTATATCTTTTAATAAACACAAATCAATAACAGCGAGAGAGGCTCTTGTACGGCCAGCTCCCAGGGAGACCCCCTGCCGAGCCGTAGTCCGAACTAAATCATAAATGTTGCTTTTCTATACACGTTCCAGAGGTCCTAATTAATGGCATTATGGGCGAGCCGAAACAATAGCCCATTCATAATCATCCTTGAGAGGAGAGAGAGAGAGAGAGAGAGAGAGAGAGAGAGAGAGAGAGAGAGAGAGAGAGAGAGAGAGAGAGAGAGAGAGAGAGAGAGAGAGAGAGAGAGAGAGAGAGAGAGAGAGAGAGAGAGAGTGAGAGAGAGAGAGAGAGAGAGAGAGAGAGAGAGAGAGAGAGAGAGAGAGAGAGAGAGAGAGAGAGAGAGAGAGAGAGAGAGAGAGAGAGAGAGAGAGAGAGAGAGAGAGAGAGAGAGAGAGAGAGAGAGAGAGAGAGAGAGAGAGAGGAGAGAGAGGAGAGAGGAGAGAGAGAGAGAGAGAGAGAGAGAGAGAGAGAAAATGGGAGAGAGAGAGAGAGAGAGAGAGAGAGAGAGAGAGAGAGAGAGAGAGAGAGAGAGAGAGAGAGAGAGAGAGAAGGGAGAGAGAGAGAGAAGGGGGAGAGAGAGAGAGAAGGGGGGGAGAGAGAGAGAAGGGGGGGGAGAGAGAGAGAGAAGGGGGGGAGAGAGAGAGAGAGAGAGGGGGAGGGGAGAGAGAGAGAGAGGGGTAGGGGAGAGAGAGAGAGAAGGGGGGGAGAGAGAGGGAGAGAAAGATAGTGAGTGAGTGAGTGAGAGAGAGAGAGAGAGAGAGAGAGAGAGAGAGAGAGAGAGAGAGAGAGAGAGAGAGAGAGAGAGAGAGAGAGAGAGAGAGAGAGAGAGCGCCTCCTCGTACAGATTCAGCATTATCCTTTATTAATGTAACTATGAATCATTGGCATAGTAATAATGGCGGCGACAGTGGGAGTGATGTGAGAGTGTGGGAGTGTGGGAGTGGGTAAGAGTGAGTAGGAGGAGATGGAGAACTGTTTCTGCTGCTGCTGCTGCTGCTGCTGTTGTTGTTGTTTGTTATATTCAATTACTGTTGATGGCACCGAGAGTAATACCAGGAACCTTTACTACATACCGCTGTTCTTGGAACCAATAACAAAGATAGAATTATGACAATGTCATCTAACCTGCTCGGGACATGCGTGTTCTGCATCTACTCTGGTAAAAGTCATGCAAATTCATTAATTCATTTACCTATTTATATCTACTATTCTAATCATTGTCTATTTATCATTGACTCACGTATTTGTATATTTGTTTATCTATTTCTAACTCTTAGTAATTACACGATTCGAATTAATGTCGGCAAAATATGAATCTCGGACTGCGACATGACGTCATCACAATGGAGTCAAGCGTATCGGTGACATTGGTAGCAGGGTGACCAGACATAGCGTAATTATGCTAAATTGAGCATATTTCCCCTAGAAATGCTATGTTAATATAAGAAATATACGACAAGAACCGAACCATTAAGAAGAACAAAAGATGTAGCATTATTTTTGCCTACTTTTAGCTGCAATCTATCATATTCTTGCTTGAGAAATCAGGTCACCTGGTTGGTAGTGCGCACCTCTAGACAAACCTGAGATAATTGTGATGTTGCTGACAAATACACCCGTGGTGATGACGGAAATGATGATGACGAGAGAAACGTCCGTGACACTCCTGTTCGTGACTCAAAACGTGAAGTAATTTGCAGTTGGCCTCACGAAGATATTGTACTGGTAATCATAAATACCTCGTTAATGGCGTCGGTAATTTAGCATAATGGAAAACGATAATGACCACAAAAGCTATAAAATATGGCGACGGGGCGTCCTTCATATACAAACCATTTTTATCTTTAATCTATACGCCAAAAATCGACATAACTTAGATAAATAAACGAATAAGTGATTAAATGAACAAGAGGTCAACGGGTCTTGAGAACGACGCGAATTAGAGCGTTTAGCAATTTGCATATTTCAGATGAAACTACCGATGGAGCGTTTGTTTCCCCCTCTTAATTAACCGGACCTCCCCGGTGACCGCCTCCAGCGGTCTCAACAGCCACGGGGGCTGTGTGCAAAGCCTCTTCAAACCGATTCTGCGGGATGGCAGATTCCTATGATATATTGAGAGGTCTACTTTCTTTTAATAGTGCAAGAACTAAAGACATAAAGATCGGTAAATCACAAACAAAATAAAATAGCACTTTGACAAAAAAAGAATCATTACGTAAAGAAGATCTAAGTCATGACAAGATATTCAAAGAAAGTTGTAGGTGATAATAACTAAAATAGCAGTGATAATAACATTAACCAAATGGTATAAGGTAAAGGGCCCAAGTTTTAACCCAGTCATGACGCAAAACACCGCTGCCAAAAGCCGGGGAACAGAGAACAGAGAACATTTCTCTCAAATCACCACGTAACAACCGGACCACAACCAGATAACAAAACGAGTATGGGACCGAGGTTCGAACCGGGTCATCCCAAGTTGTGTGCACCCCACGCTATACCCCCCCCCCGCTACAACCCCCTTAATACGCCCTATCCCTGCACCGACAAACATCACTAGGAACAGCAATCTGCGTACACCTCCCCCATCTCCCCCAACCTCCCCAAAGCGAGATAACTAGGTAAAATAACAACATCCTTAGGCACAGCACTGATAACACGAGGGTAAACACAGCTTCAGAGTTAAGTCAATAAAGGAGGAGGCGGAGGCGGAGGCGGAGGCGGAGGTGGAGGCGGAGGCGTCTGAGGCGTGGAGCTGTCTGCTGACGAAGGAGGAGGATGAAGAGGAGCAGCGTGGAGTTCCTCCGGGCTGATACCTCCTTAACACACAATGCAAGTCTGATGAAATTAACCCCTCCGCGAGCGAGCGAGCCTGCCTGCCTGCCGTCAAGCCTATTCCGGGGAGTTTCCTGCCCTGGTCTTCTGCCAAGTCTCTCTCTCTCAGGCTCCCTCTTACACTCACTCACTCACTCACTCACTCACTCACTCACTCTCTCTCTCTCTCTCTCTCTCTCTCTCTCTCTCTCTCTCTCTCTCTCTCTCTCTCTCTCTCTTGGCCTGGGCTTATCAAAGTGGTCCTCCGGTTTACCTAAAGAAGACTTTCCTTAGAAAATCGTTGAGTCTTCGAGGACAGATACAAAAAATGTAGAAAACTGCGTTGGATGATATAATCACGAAACATGGGATTACAAAGGCTTAGCTAACGTAACTTTTATTTCTGAATAAGATCTGTCACTAATTCTTTAAGATAAACGTATAGTTTGGATATCATCATGCGAATTACATTTCATCTCAAATTTCCTTCTCCCATTCGAAGACTTCAAAAAGATATATATATCCAACATTTGTGCCTTTCTCTAGGCTTACCATCTCGGGGCGTCCAGTCAGTAACAGATTTCAATTCCACCCTCTATTCCAGAAGACTCATGGAAGAGACTGGAAGATGCCTTGGCTCAACCGTGCAATCCGAATGGCTAATTGTTTGACTGATTGATTGACCTTCCAGTCTGCCATGACGAACACCCACAACTCACTTCCATGTTGAGAAACTACTCCATTACACTGTTCATCAAGTCCACCTTTGCTTTTCAATAGTTTTCTATCAACTCACATTTATTTATTTACCGTTATTACGGGCGGTAAAAGAGATGAAGTGGAATTGGGCAGGTAAATTAGTGCAAACGACGGATGGGCGAAGGAGCAAGTCTGCTACTGAGTGGACGCCGCGAGATGGGAGACGTGGGAAAAGAGAGAACAGACAGAAGGTGGAAAGACGTGTGAATCATGGAATGCTATGAAAAAGCCTTTGTTTAGCAGTGGACTCAGGAAGACTGATTGATTGATTAACTGATTATCACTTTTGCCATTCCTGCCATCCTTCTTGTATCCTTCAGCATTTGAAACAACTTAATTAATTTCTTCCTCTTCCACATCTATCCTGAAGTATTTCAGTATTCCAATACTTTCTGTCACTCTTCATATGTAACTGTTCCACTCTTTCTTATCTTCATGAGTCTCATATCGTCTTCACCACCGGGACGGTGCCACGGAGATGAACGAAATCGCCTGGCGACAACAAGAGTAATTCAAAGAGTAACACCCGCTTAGGCCGCTTTTGATCGGGATGAATAATTATTCATCTCAATCAACAGATGATTCCATTCAGCTGAAGAAACCACACCTTTGCTTTTCATGATCAGTTCCAGGAGAACGACAAACTTAAAATCGTTCAAGTAAACACAGGGCGATTTTATTCAGGTAAGGATAGTCATCGCTGTGAAGTGGTTAACCAAATACTGAGGAGAACCTCTCCACTTCGTGTTGGAGGACCAGTTCAATGGTGCCACTTGATGAAGGATCGACAAAGAAGTTGGCGCTTTGTGGCATTCTTACTACTTGCCCTTTACTGGCTCCCCCTTTCTCTCTCTCTCTCTCTCTCTCTCTCTCTCTCTCTCTCTCTCTCTCTCTCTCTCTCTCTCTCTCTCTCTCTCTCTCTCTCTCTCTCTCTCTCTCTCTCTCTCTCTCTCTCTCTCTCTTTTGGGGGTGTTCCTTCTGTCTTTTCTTACCTCTACCCCTCTCTCCTACTCTCTTTCCCCCCCTCTCTCCCTCTCTCTCTCTCTCTCTCTCTCTCTCTCTCTCTCTCTCTCTCTCTCTCTCTCTCTCTCTCTCTCTCTCTCTCTCTCTCTCTCTCTCTCTCTCTCCCTCTCTCTGTTTCGTAACCTTTTTCTCTGCTGATCTCTCATCTGTCTTGTCCTATTCTTGTCCATCGTGTTTAGGATTCTTTGTCCTTGAACTACAACTTTTTCTACCACCACATCCCTTCCTTCACCAACATGACATTACTTATACAAATACAACCACCATCACTACTACTACACTCATCACCACCAACATCACCACAAAAACCACCCTCACTTCCATCAACACCACCACACATACCATCAACTCAAGCCTCACCATCGCAACCATCACCATCACCATAAACACAAAGATCTTTTCCTCTGCCGTCCTCTCTCCCACTCCACCTCCTCTTCCACCCCCTCCACAACAGCCGGCGGCAGCATCACCACCACTACTGCCGCCAACACCTCTTCCTCTTCCTCCTCGTCCTCCTCCTCCTCCTCCTCCTCCTCCTCCTCCTTCTCCTTCTCCTCCTCCTCCTCCTCCTCCTCCCCATTCTCTTCCCCTTCTCCCTGTACTATCTCCTTGTCCTCCCTCCATCCCACCTATCTTCATCTCCAATTCCTCCCTCACCGCTTTCTCCAACTACAACTCCTTACTTTCCCTCTCCTTATCTCCACCTCCAGCTTCACCTCCCTCCAAAATCCTGTAACCCCTTAAGCCCCGATCCTACTCGTAGTCTCCAGCCCCCTTTTTCTGAAGTCTACATTCCTCTACTAAAGCCACCAATTCCATCTAGAAGTATCCAGTCTTCCAATGACACCTCTAGCCTCGTCTAAAATTACTCCAGTCCCCTCTAAGAAAAAAGTCCCCATAAAAGTATTCCAGTCCCTTAAAAAAAAAAACCAATCACCTCCAAAGATTTTCAGTTCCCTCTAAGGGTCCCCTCCAAAAGGCCAATAACCCTTTCTATTAGAGAAAAAAAAAAATCTACTGCACTCCCAAAACATTTCAGCTAGTATCCCAAAACCTCCAGCCCACTACAAAATCCTACAACCCCCAATAAATATCTCCAATCCCTCAAAAAATCTCCAGCCTCCTCCAAAATTTTTCCAGCCCCCTCGAAGGTCCTCCAACCACTTCCCTCCAAAATCCCCAGCCTCTTCCGTGAATGCATAGTTGTACAAACTCAACAAGGTAGCTCAATGTTTGGAGAGTCACGGGCGGTTGGCTTATGGCAGACTTGGCTTATTGACTTAACTGGTGAGGGTTTGACTACTTCAAGAACTAGCCGAGCTTGCGTGAAAATGGTCTACAGCCCTTTCTGTTTACTAATGCAATTTATTCTGACTAGCCCGAGAACTAGCTGGCTTTACAGACATTTCCCTTCCTGTCAAACAGATAAACTGGTTTTGACTAGCCAAATATAGATAAGCAATTTATCAATTTCCTAGCTGAGCTGCATAATGGGTTTTGACTAGCCAATAAACTGACTAGCTTTATGAGGACACTTCGAAATCCTTACTCGTTGGTCGTCAAGGGTCTCACAAGTTGATTGGAGACTCGCTATGGGGGGCTCAACTATCCCAAGAGATAGTAGGATTCTTGGTTGTAAGAAAGAGGGGTTTAACTAGCACATCTAGTTAGTTCATTTATATACTAACTCTTTGGCTTTCTGTTTCAATGGCTGATGACTGAGTACTGGTGAAGATTATCAGGTCACCATTACCAATTCCGGTGTTTCGAGTTCCTTTGCCACGTTGTTCCTCAAACTTATCTATATCAACACATTACCTATCAGCCATCTCAAGTGCACTACAGAATGATGGTCACTACCATCTTCCCCACCTCCCCATCCCCCATGCTACTCCTGCAACCTTCTCTATCTCGTTCTTCCATCATGCGTCGTCCCTTATCCTGTTGTGGTGATCATATGTTGTGGTCCTGTCAGAGAGGCCGACATCTGGGCTATTGTCTTGTTTTCTGGCTACCTGTATCGAAAAGACAAGAGGATAAACAAACACCATTTTGATTGACTGATCAATCTCAAGGTTCTGAAGTCATATCGCCCCATGCGGACATACAGCTATCACCTGACACGGGAGTTCGAGTGACCGTACTAAGACTATAAAAATAAATAAATAAATGAATATGTAGATATGTAAATAAATCAATAAGCAAATAAAAACATATAAATAAATAATAGATAAATAAGAAGATAAATAAATAAAAAAAAAACATGGTAAATCATGGAAGATAAAAAAGGAGTCCTTTTGGTCTATGCCGAGGCCAACAACTGTTATATCCTTCCAAGCTAACAAGCAATATAGGGACATACGCCATCTTGAGACATTTCACTTTTATATATTAGAGAAAAAATAATTATATGATTTAGGGAGAAAGGGGAAGAAGGAAGAGGTGGAGCAGCAGCAGAAACAGAAGGGCGAGGAAGACGAAGAAAAGGAGCAGGAGAAATAGGAGGAGGAGGAAGAACAAGAGGAAGGAGAAAGAGGAGGAGGAAGGAGAAAATAAGGGAGGAGGAAGGGGAAAATAAGGGAGGAGGAAGAAGAACAATGAGGAGGAGGAGAAGGACAAGGAAAGGGAGGAGGATGAGAAGGAGGAGGTGGAGGAAGAGGATGAGGATGAGGAGGTGGAGCAAGGATGAGGAGGAGGAGGAGGAGGAGGAGGAGGAGGA
>NC_134787.1:31466318-31476318 GCF_046742065.1 Oratosquilla oratoria
ATATTTGAGATCACGAAACTAATGAATAAATAAATATAAAAAGATTGAATTAAAGAAAAAACGGAAAGAAAAAATAGAAAGCGGATGGAGGAATGGTAGAAGGCAGTGGAGGGAGGGTAGGGGAGGGGGGGAGGGAAGGAGAGGAGAGGAGGGAGGGGAGAGGGGAGAGAGGAGAGGAGGGAGGGGAGAGGGGAGAGAGGAAGGGAGGGAGGAAGGAATGTGAAGAGGTAAAGCACTGAGACTTAGGACCTAGAATAGCCCGGCGTCGGGGGTGATCTAAAGAGAATGAAGCAAAAGAAAGAAACTGTGACATGATTAAAGATGGAAAGGACCCAAATGAAGGAGGGAGGAAGAGGAAGATGAAA
Organism: Oratosquilla oratoria; assembly: GCF_046742065.1. Lineage (NCBI taxonomy): Eukaryota > Metazoa > Arthropoda > Malacostraca > Stomatopoda > Squillidae > Oratosquilla > Oratosquilla oratoria. Next base: position 31,466,684 of record NC_134787.1, read on the forward strand.
GGGGTGGATGAGATAGAAGAGAGGATAATGTCGCAAGGACGAAGGCTAACACGGAATGGGGGGGAAGGGGCGGGGTAGAGGGTAGGGAGAGGGGAGTGGGAAATGGGGTAGTGGTGATGGGGGGGACTTAAAACTCCTCAATATGGTAATAAGCTGCACAGACTCCCCCCTCCCCAGCCCAACCCCCTAAAAAAAAAAAAAAAAAAAAAAAAAATCCATTCCGTTGATGTCAAATGTCATGTTATTCCTGTAAACTTCTCTATTTCGTCCTTCCAGCTTCTGCCTAGCCAATGGATCAATGAAGATCAAACACCCTAACAATCCTCACCAGACATCATGTTCTTTTCTAACTGCCGTCTGGTGACTTCATTCATCTTAGGGAACCCCCCCTCCCCGTGACCCCATACCCCCACCCTGTCGTTAAAGAGATAAGCCGACTCGTTAATATAATGTAGCCTCAAACTTACCTTATAAGGAAGTTTCAAGTCTTCTACTTTGGCCATGGAAGCCCGTCTAAGCTAAACCAAGTAGGCGGTCGCCTTCCTGGGTGAAGTTTGAATTGTCTATATACATAATCCAGCTAACCCGAGTGGGGTTAAGCTTAAACCAAGGTTAACCTCAATCCTGATATGTCGTGTCCTTTCTATTTAAAATGACATTTGGTTTCATGCTTGGAGTTAATTAACATGGGTCTGGATCACGTGCTGGATTTGTGGTTGCCTTATATGATATATATGTATATATATATATATATATATATATATATATATATATATATATATATATATATATATATATATATATATATATATATGTTTATATATATTATTTCGTGTTCAGCTACCATCAGGAATTGTCAAGGTTGTGCATTTTCTCACTTCTCTCACGGGCTCTCACCTAAACGAATACAAAGATAAGCCATTCTCTTGGGGAGACGTCGCCCTGAAGTCGAGCCCCTTGTTGACAACATCTGCAGGACCCTTGTAAATATATATATATATTTCTTATAACATTTTCATTTCGTGAAGAATTTCGAGTCGATTATGATTTCATGAAGAATGAAATATTTCATTTTAGATGAAAAAATCAGATGAAATGGCTATCTAAATTATCATCACCACCACCACCATAATCCATTCTTTATTCACTGTTGAATAAAGTTCACTCCCAACCTTCTCTAACATTCTTGAAACTACATTATTCTGCCACGCTACTTCTGCAAATTTCACTATCTTGATGATCGTTCCTGATCTGTGCTGCCTCAGCAATGTCCACTCTCTCCTTGATCTCAACAACCTGATAAAATACCCTGACGACATTTATAATAAAAGGCTAAATACCTAAAGGTAAGTAAGATGTAATCACGATTATGTCCCCTTAACCCCAATAAAGGGGCTATACCAATTTATAAAATACACACACATAAGCCAATGAATGAACAGAAAATTTAATGCTATTTGGGGATGAAACACAGTGGTGGATGCGGGAAGAAGAGGAGGAGGAAGAGGAGTTGGAGGAGGTGGAGGGGGTGGAAGAGGAAGCGCAGGCGCAAGAGAGAGAACGCGATTATGCAAAGCCTAGGCGAAGATAAAACGCGAAAGGATATTCGAGAAGTGAAGGAGGAGGTGAGATGGAGGAGGAGGAGGAGAGGTGGCAGAGGAAGAGAGATGGAATACAGGAGAGGTGGAGGGGAAGGAGGGGTGGAGAGGGAGAAGAGGAGGGAAAAGGAGGAGATAGCGAACAGTAAATAGTAAATAAAACAAAGACAACGAACGGAAAGGAAACAGAGAGGGAAGGATGGAAGAAACAGAAACGACAATAAGAAGGAAAATTAGAGAGAAAGAGAGAGAGAGAGAGAGAGTGAAGAAAGGAGGAACCGTCTGAAGGTCTTTCTTACAATGAATACGATTAAAAGCTGCAGCATGAGAGTCTAACTTAGAATGGAATTAATCCAGACGGCGCGAATACACTAAGAGAGAGAAGTTACTCAAGAAACGAACTTTATACTATATATATATATATATATATATATATATATATATATATATATATATATATATATGTGTGTGTGTGTGTGTGTGTGTGTGTGTGTGTGTGTGTGTGTGTGTGTGTGTGTGTGTGTGTGTGTGTATACATATCTATGTATGTATGTTTATACTCGTATGTATGTGTCACGACCAACCTATGGGCTAGGCTAATTGCGATAAAGAAAAAGAAAAAAAAAACACGCGTGGCCTTGAGCAGTTCGCACGAGGGGTTTCTTCAGAGAACCTCAAGTAAGGTAACCAAACTCTTCGTTAAAATAAATAATCATTTACAAAAGTAAAATACACTCAAAATACATGGGACATAAAACATATAAATGAACATTAAAAAATTTACAAAACTAAATCCAAAGCATCATATATCAATGATACCAGCCAGGGTAGCTCGCGCAGGGCTTGTATGCAGCACGAAAGAACTGGCAGGCGATTTTAAGTCTTGATTCTGGTCGCTAGAACTCTCGCCAACGACAACGGTCTTGATGTCTCGGGAATAAATGAGTAGTTTTAGGAGAGACAGGTGCGCGATGGCTTCTGGTAGTAAGGGAAGACACTTCGTAGATGGACTTCTTTGTATATTTATAACTGGCACAGAGAGGGCAGAAGGACGTACTTAGCTAACTAGTAGTCGTTGAGACATCCAAAAATAATTCGAATGTCGAAGAATTGCAACTTCGCTTGGAGATGCTTTTCACGGGTTTCGGTATTTGGAAATTGCTTATTGCAATCGAAGAGGTGCAAAGGACTTGTTTAGTTGAGTTGTAAGACGATATAGAGAAAAATCTACGTAGTTTTCAGATGACCCATGGGCGTCTACTTCTCTGCTTGTCTCTTGTCTCTCTTCTCAGGGTAGTAGCTATAACGTTTTCTGTACACCACTACGTACGGTAGTTCAAACCACAACCAATCAACGATCAAGCTCACTCTTCCCGTCGGTGATGAATACGTTTTGTGTTACTGACGGAGAGGGGGGGTCGCCGATTTAATGAAGCGGCCTTGCTGTGGAGGTGCTGTGTCTTGCGACACTGCTTCTGACCCAGGGCAGTGGACAAGGTGCAGGGATGACCCGTCTTTCAGGAGGTGCTAAGATAAGAGGGAGGGTGGAGGGGTGTGGAGTGTATTCAGGGATGGAATGGGTGGGAATGATTTTATGCCTTTTTCTTTTTGGCTACCCCCCTTGTAAGGGGGAAAAAGCCTTGGTATATGTATGTATGTATGTATGTATGTATATAATTATACATGTTAGACATTAGAGGACAATGGATGACATGACTAATCATTAAATGCCTAAACATACATTTTATTCACGCAAAGACGTGGCAGTATGTGGATATCTTCATATCTAAATACGCATGTATTATACTATGCACCATAGCATAATCATGTTAAAAATATATTAAAACAGCTCTTACGGATATCACTGTTATTTCCACAAACATGACCACCAGTCTCATTATAAGTTATCATCGCATATCTAATTATCTGTTTCTCAACATCACCATTAATTAGCTCCCACAACTCCCACCGAAAATCCCTCAACCTGGCTTTCATTGGTCCCATGACTCCAGGGACTAGAGGCGGGTGGGAGTGAGAGAGTGAAGTAGTGAGGGAGTGAGGGAGTGAGGGAGTGAGGGAGTGAGGGAGTGAGGGAGTGAGGGAGTGAGGGAGTGAGGGAGTCCCAGCTGAGTGACAATCCCAGACCGATGACGTTGATCTGGTCAGGAACCCAGTTAGGGAACCGGAGGGACAAAGCGTCCCTATTGGGTCCCGAAAAGAACAATCGAGCCTTCGCTCATCAACCACGGCTCCCCGCAGGGACTCGGAGGGCCCCCTGGCGGCGTCACACGTCTCCGGTTCTTAGAGAAGCTCGAAGAGGAGGAGGAGGAGGAGGAGGAGGAGGAGGAAGGGAAGGAGGAGGAGGAAGAGGAAGTTGAGGAGGATAAGGAGGAGGAGGAAGAGGAAGTCCACAAGGATGAGGACGAAGACCACGTGAATGATGAGGAAGAGTTAGAAGAACAGGAGGATGGGGGAAAAGAAGAGATGATGAACGGGAAAGGAATAAAGATGAGAGGGAAGAAGATGAAGAGGAGTAGGAGCAAGAAGGGAGTGCTTGGGGAGACGGAAGAGAAAGAATAGAAAGAGGAGGAGGAAGAGGTGACAAGTAATTGTATTAACTCGGAATTCCTCTTGAATGTTTCGAAATACTTAACCAACCAAAATGCAATAGTAACGTTTAGACTTAAAACTATAAATACAACTGTGAGTGTATGTGTGTGCATGTATTTGTGTGTGTGTGTGTGTGTGTGTGTGTGTGTGTGTGTGTGTGTGTGTGTGTGTGTGTGTGTGTGTGTGTGTGTGTGTGTGTGTGTGTGTGTGTGTGTGTGTGTTTGTGCATTCGCACGCGTTCATGATACAGCTCAGCCAAACTCCTCCTCAGCAAATCTAATATGAGCAACAATTAAACAAATACAAGGCCCACAAACCTACAAAGGTTTAAGAATGAGGGTATGACGACTTGTATGGGACATACCGGCAACACGTTGAGGTCCTAACAACTAGTACGATTGACCATCCATCTTCAAACATTTCAAGCCCATTGCTGAACAAAGGCCTCTTCTTCTTCAAACTTTTCTATCTAGTCTCTCCACCTTCTGCCAAAATAATTTGAGGACATGGCATGGGTGATAGATTTCATGAAGATACTTTCTTCGTATGATCTTGTTATGTCGATATCGTCTCGACTGTTCTTGTGAAGGTCGCACTTGCCACCACCAGGTGTTAGTAATACGGTAACTCTTAAGTGGAACTCAGCCCCTTTTTCACAAGAATTGCCTCAACTCTGAAGGGGGCGCCAGCACGCGGTGGGGCGGGAAAGGAGGACAGGCAAAATTGAGGAAGTAAAAGAGGAGGAAGGGGAGAGGAGGAGAACGGAAAAAAAAGAAGGCGAAGGAGGATCAGGAGGAGGATCAGGAGAAGGATCAGGAGGAAATGGAAGCAAAGTGAAGGAGGAAAAGGAGGAAGCAAAGGAGAAAGAGAAGAAAGCGAAAGAGAAACAAGTGGAGGAGGAGGAGGTGGAGGAGGCAAAGAAGAACAGGAAGAGGAGGAGGAGGAGGAGGAGGAGAAGGAAACCGTGCGGTTGATGGGTGGCGGTCTCATGTGCCGCAGCGCGCGGCAGACACGACCGCAAGCGACCATAGTGGGTGGGCCGGCGAGGCATTGGTCCCCGTGGCTTTATGGGCCTAGGCCTATATATAAAAAAAACTATATACATGCACACACATATATCATACATGAATATATACATATATATATATATATATATATATATATATGTGTGTGTGTGTGTGTGTGTGTGTGTGTGTGTGTGTGTGTGTGTGTGTGTGTGTGTGTGTGTGTGTGTGTGTTTGTGTGTGTATAAGAAAAAACAAATAATAAAATATATCATTGAGATATGCATACATACATACATACATACATTCATACATACAAACATACATATATGTACACATAGAGGGCTTTCTACTCCTTTTTAGAAAGATAGCCGAGTCAACGCACACACCCAACCTACACCCATTGATCACCCAGTTAACATAAACAAATAAATATATAAACGGTTGTTCTTCTATCCGTATAATTAATGTACATAATCTATTCTGATTAGAGCCAGATGATTTCATTTGTTGTCGGCAACGTCATTAACTAATCAACCAATCACATACATCGGACAATATAAGCTATGACCTCTCATCCGAGTAGGTAGTAGCTGCCTACCACGGGTCCAGCACGTGGACGGAGATCCATTCCTCTCGGGAAAAAATATATACATAAAAAAGGACCCACATAATCCAAGAAAATCAAATTGCAAAATTTTTCTTAAAATTGCAAAGCTAAGATGTACACCCTTGATAAGATGGCGCACTTTGGCGTCCATGCCAGACACTCCACCAAGATATTTGCGCAATCTAGGTAAAAATAAATGAAAAAAAAATGTACTTACCATCGTATTCCTGGTCCAGACCTTTGGGAAAAATTGTGGAAAAAGACGTAAGGCAGAGGAAAAGCAATAGCGAAAAAGACTTAAGTATTAAGATCTCTAACCAGATACAAGAAATGCTTAAAAGATCATAAATGCAAAATGCTTAAAATTATACTATTATGAATATGAAAAAAAATTGAATGTATAATACAGAGACTTAAGATTATATAAAGATATATATGAACATGTGATATAGAAACATTTGGCGATATGACTATAAACAAAAAATACATATACACACTTTAATGGAAGGTAAGTGAAAATATTACCAATTGATTATCTAATATAATATATAAAAAGTAAAATCTCAATATAAATGAGACTAGACATTGTGAAAAATGAATAAATAAATAAATGATTAGATAAATAAATAAATAAATGAATAAACAAATTAACAAATATGTGATTAACTAGCTAGATATAATTTTCCGAAGAAAGCATCGACACAAAGTTTTTATCGTGAAGTAGAAAAAAAAAAAACATTCTATACTCCATCACGTAACAGAACGCTACATACTTCTACCCTGCCCGGACGAATCCAATATACTCAACAGAGAGACATCAAAACAATGCGATATTACTTCCATTCCATTTATTTTTCTATTTTATGTTCAACTCAAAAATTCAATGAAAATAGCAAAGGCTTCCGCAGAGTTACATCTCGCGTAAGTAAATTAGTAACTAACTGTCAACATTTTCTTAAACTCTTTCACACCAAATGAATTTTTTCCTTTTTTCATCTCCATGAACTCCACTACCCCACGCGCGCTCGCGCGCACACACACACACACACACACACACACACACACACACACACACACACACACACACACACACACACACACACACACACACACACACACACACACACACACTCACACACATGGTATAGAACTGACTTGTAATTTTTTCTATTTTTCATTTCGCCTAAGGTCTTACATTTTTCATACAGAGCAACTGTCGTACCTAAGCCGATAACAAGAAATTAAATAAATAAAAATATACGAATACATATAGAGACAGAAAATAAAATAAAAAAGAGGAGCCTACACATGGAGGCTACTGAGTGTTGTACAAGAATAAAATATACATTTGCAAGGACAAGATCAAACCTTTGATACTGAAAACGATGAAAAAAAAAAAAATCTTAAAAGAAATCATCATCTCGAATATCCAGTCATGAGCTGATTCCTTCTAATTCCTCCTCCGGACTGGAATGCGATCGGATTCCATGGAGGTGGAGGAGATTGAGGAGGGGATAGAGGAGGAGAAGTAGGAGGAACGGGAGGAGGAGGTAGAGGAAAAAGAGTAGGAGGAAAATGAAGAGAGGGAGGAGGTGGAAGAGGAGAGGGAGGAAGAGGAGGAGGAAGAGGAGGAAGAAGAGGAGGAAGAGGAGGAGGAGGAGGGGTGGGAGGAGTGGGCGGTAGACTAGGTGGAGTGGAGAAAATATAGACGACGAATCTGAGCATCCAGCCCGTGATTGCAAAGTCAACGAACCTCTATGTGCGAATGAGAGCAAATTAATAATAATAATAATAAATATATATATATATATATATATATATATATATATATATTATATATATATATATATATATATATATATATATATATATATATATATATATATATATATGTGTGTGTAGGTGTAATATATAGGCCAAAAACATTATCATTAGCAGACGACAAACTGTTGTTTCAAGAACTGTCTAGTTTCTGCAACCGGGACTTATTGATAATGGGTGATTTCAATTTTACTGACATTAATTGGATGACCCTTGAACATGGCCATATAGTTAGTTGCTTGATAGATTTTCTTGGTGAAAATTACTTAGTTCAGCACGCAAAAGAACCCACAAGACATAGAAACTTACTCGATCTATTGATCACTAGCCGTGAAAGCATGAGAGCCTATGTGGAGGTTGGTGAAACTATTGCAAATAGCGACCACAACTTAGATTCAAACTGCTAAACATTTTTAGAATGGATACATTTGCATTTAAAATACCCGATTTTAGTAAACATCAGTTCAAAGGACTATGTTAGGAGCTTCAGCTTACAGATTGGGAGGCAATTTTTAGCGAAAGACCTGTAGATCAGATGTTAAAATAGTTCAAAATACGCTTACTACGATGATTCATACTTACATTACATTTAAGGACAGACGCCCCCAAATCAGGCTCGTCCGAAATGGCTCGACAATGAAAGTGAAAAAAGTATTGCTAAAAAGAGACAGGCTTATCAAAAATACAAGTGCTCGGGTGCACCAAACGAATATCAAAGCTATGAAATAATAGAGATATTTAAAAAAGACAATAAAAAAACGAAAACGACAATACGAAATGAATATCGCTGATAAATCCAAACAGAATCCCAAAGAATTCTACAGTTACATTAGAGATAGAAATGTTACTAGGAATCACATTGGCCCACTATTATCTGCTGACAGTCAACTTGAGTATTCAAACAAAGGAATGTGTAATGTCTTAAAAAACTATTTTAGCTCAGTATTCGTAAATTGAACTCCAAACTGAAATCTGTGAAAAATCTAGGGTAAACTTACTACGGTAAATATAACAAAAGAAAAAAATTAAAAGGTGTATAGAGACACTCAAAATTAATAAAACTCCAGAGCCTGACGGTTGGCATCCAAGAATCTTAAAGGAAATGAAAAATGAGATTGTTGTTCCATTAGAAATTTTCAAAAAATCCATCATAGCTGAAAATGTCCCAAGAGAATGGAAGCTAGCTAACGTCACTCCAATATTCAAAAAAGGCGACAAAAAAAAAAAAAAATCAAATAAGTACAGGCCTATAAGCTTGACTTCAACCGTAGGAAAAATTATGGAAACTATCATCAGAGATGCTATCGAACATCATTTAGAAAGTAACTGTTTGATAAATGATAGCCAGCATGGATTCAGACGGAAACGTTCTTGCGTGACTAACTTACTCGAATTCTACAATTCAGTCATTTCAAGTTATGACAAAAGAAACAATATATATCTAATATATTTAGACTTTGCAAAAGCTTTTGATACCGTCCCCCACAAGAGACTACTTACTAAATTAGCTTCACACGGAGTAAGTGGCAGCCTATTAAGTTGGCCTAGAAATTAGTTGAATGATCGAAAACAGTTGTTTTAAATAACGAAACTTCTAGATGGTAAAATGTTACGAGTGGAGTTCCTCACGGTTCCGTTCTTGGGCCATTTCTATTCATAGTATATATAAATGATATAGACCAGACTAAAATCTATTGTCTCCAAATTTCTTAATGATACAAAATTGTGCGGGATGGCAAATGATCACTTCAATCAATTAGATATTCAAAAAGATTTAGATAAATTACAGCAATGGTCTGAAAAGAGGCTAATGAAATTGAGCATAAGTAAATGCAAGGTTATGCACATAGGTAAAAAATAACAGTAAGTACGATTACAAGTTATTTGGAAATTCATTAACAAAAGTGGATAGTGAGAAGGATCTAGGGGTAACTATCAGTAACCATCTCAAATCATCCAAGCAGTGTATTGCAGCCTCTGAGAAAGCAAATA
>NC_134787.1:31483818-31521318 GCF_046742065.1 Oratosquilla oratoria
TATTTCAGTCCATCAGCCATTTCGAGGCCACTGCTAAACAAAGGCCTCTCCCAAGGACCACAATCGCGCAGCATTAATCATCATAACATATAATTTCGTTCTGGTACCCTCCTTAAACGTTTTAACAGCGTCTTCGGCGCGACATTGCCCCTATGGATAGAAACGCTGGTTGCTGCCGAAGTAACACCGTATATATTTAGCTACTAATTTGTACACTTATTTACTTATTTACCTTATCTATTTATTTATTTATTTATTTAATCATTTATTTATCTATCTATTCTTTTATTATTATCATTATTACTTTTTTTTCTGGACTGTCGCCCGCTGAGACCTCAACACTTCACCTTGCGGTGGCCAGGAACAGTTCACACATGATATCAAGAGGTGGTGTCCACGTAATGCCACTGTTGGGATGATACGATATCAAATAAGTGAAGATGTGGATGGAAAGAGGCAACCTCAGCCCACGTGGGTTCTCGTGACCAACCTCACGAGGAACGACTTCGCAAACATCTCGTTATTGTCACCAGGCGTCACTTTAGAGTCGCCAAGAATGCCAAACCTTCTCACCTCGCCGCCCTCGAACTAAAACCGCTTTACTGCCACGCCGTTAACCGTGACTACTTAACTTAAGCTTTTAGTTAATTGTCGCTTTTGGTTAATGGTGGTTCATTTGACGTGTTTCTTTGTTTTATCTTATTCATCTATTTATTATTTTTGTGACCTCTCTTTATCCCCTTCGGTTGAATGGAGTTCATTTTTTTTAACTGAAAAAGAAAAGAAAAATCGCTGTTCCTCCCTTATGCGTCGCAATTTCGAAAAAAAAAAAAGATGAAAGAGGTTGTACTGTTGTGACACGTTCGACGCTAATGGCTACATGCGGCCACCACTCGCCTTGGCTATCTGAGCACATGGGGCAAAGGTGACGCGTATTCGGTCGCAGATACTAGCCTTCAAGCATAGACCTACAGTCATTAAATGAACTCCAGATCTCCTCATTCCCATGCCCATCCCGAAATTACCTCCCACTCCCTCCTCCTCCTCCTCCTCCCTAATCCTCTTAATTCTTTATCATGACTCCCACTTACCTACCCACCCACTCCCTCCCTCCCTCTCTACCCACTCCCTCCCACGCTCACCCTTATCCACCATCCTGCCCACGTGGGTCACCTCGCCACACCCTGGGAACTAAGGTGCATTTTCACAATCAGGTGAAACTATCATCACCCTAGTTAATAGTTATTTTCACCGTAGACACATACTAATTTTCACCGTCACCGGCCTATTTTCACCGTACAGATTATTTACACTTAGCGGCGGCTCCGGATGCGGCTAGATCGTGAGCAAGTTCAATTTGCTTAGTAAAATCACCTGGTGAAAGTTAGAATTTTATATCACGACCTTCCCTAGTTAAAATACTATCATAACCTTTCGAGTCTTATGACTCAAGTGAGACTTCTGCTGTAGCCAACAACAAGCCGCAGAGGCGGCGTCAATCAATGTAACACCGGCCTAAGTTATTTTTTTTCACAGTGGGACGAGTTATTTTCACCGTGCGGTTGACTTCGACTTCCACCGTTGGGAGATACATCTTTCACTGTTGGAATGGTTATTTTCACCGTGTGTTGTAATCTACTTCCACCGTCCGTTAAGACTATTTCCACCGTTTTTTTTGTTTTCTTTTTCTTTCTCTTTTTTTCTTTCTGTCACGGAGGCCCCAATTTCCACCGGATGGACACAGTCGGTCTGCGGTCGGGCCTGGTGACAGTAATTACCGGAGGGCGGGGTTCCGCGGCCCACCTGACAATGGAGCCCTGATCAAGGGGGGCGACTGATAATTACTCCCAGAATGGGAGACACAAGAGTAAAAAATAAAAGGTCGACAATGACCTCCCCCTTCCCCCCATTCACCCCTTCCTCTCCCCCTTTCCCCCCCTTTCCACTCCTTCATCTCCCCCTTCCCCCCTTCCTCCCCTCCCTCTCCTCCTCCCCCCACTCCCCACGCTTCCTCACTTTCTCAAATTATCCGTCGGAAGACCCTACCAAACCGGGAAATAAAAATAAAATTCAACACAAAATGGATTCCTTGTTGGTGATGAGGGAGATGAGGAGGGAGTGGGGGAGAGCAAGAAGGGGGAATGGGGGAAGGGGGTAAGGGGGGAAGTAAAAGGGTGTGGGGATGGGTGGGGACTGCCCTAAAGTCAGATCAATCCTCTGTGAGGTCAACTTTATGACTTTAGAGCTTTTATTCTGGTTGAAGACGAATAGTATTATTCAAAAGTGGATTCGACACCATTAACATGTCTCAAGTTTTATCGTCAATATCATGTAGATAATTTTCCATATTGGAAATCTACAATATCATGACATTTCTAACACTCGGAACAAAACATTCCGAAATCTGGAAAGTCTCCAAAATAACATGGATATAAGAATGAAGGAGACTGTAAGACACCATAAATCCTACACTAGGCAGTTCCATGTCCTTTGTCACGTTTCATCTCTATACATAATGTTATCTAGTCTTCTCTTAATACAACCAATTGTTTCAGAGCTCACCTGGTCTCTGACTCTATTACCCTCATTAAATACTCTGTTGTTAAACCAATTCTTTCCTATTTCCTTTTAAGGCCTAAATTTGTCCAAACTAAATCCATTATTAAGAATCCTGCACCGCTGTCTTTATATGATGACCTTGCCTGCATCCCTAATAGAGAGAACTCTCTTTATTCTAAACAGGAAGAATGGAGGAAGAAGGAAAGAGAAAAAAGAAGGAAGATGGGAGGAGATAGAAGGGAAGGAATGATAGAGGAAGGGTGAGAAGGGGAGAAAGGGAGGAAGGGGAGAGGGAGAAGGTAGAAAGGAGAGAAGGAGATGGAAAAGAAAGAGGAAAGAGAGCAGCAGGCAAGAAGGGGAAAGAGAGAAAGGGGAGAAGGGAAAAAGGGGAGGGGGAGATTGAGAGGGTAGAAAGTAGAGGAGGATAGAGGAAAGGTGAAAGGGGAGGGGAGAGGGGGAGAGGAGAGGGGGAGGGGAGGAGCGGGAGAAGGGAAGGTGGGGGAGGTAATAGCGACACAAATGCTTGCTGGACGGCGGTTCACAAGCGAGAGACCTGGGGGGGCGGGGGCGGGGGGGGGAGTTTCGCCATGTCGACGAAATCGTGAGAAATCGTCGCCTTGTCGACAAAATAAGGGAAAAGTGAGGGGTGGAGGGGATGGAGGGGGAAGAGAGAGGAGGGGGAGGAGGGAGGAGAGAGGAGGGGGCGGAGGAGGGAGGAGGGGGCGGAGGAGGGAGGAGGGGGAGGAGGAGGGAGGAAGGGAAACTCCGTTTTACTTAAACCAGCTTTTTATTTCTACTTTTAAAATCATAATACGCTTTATTATTACGACTGTGCCATAAACGAATGTCATATTTGTTCTTGTAAACGGTGCAGTCCTGCTTTTCTTTTTCCCACCTTTATTTCAAACAAGGATTTTCGCAATGGGCTAGGCCCTATCTCTTTTCTCAAAAGATGCATTTTTTCTATTCTTAAAAAAAAAAAAAAAAAAAAAAAAATCTCCTCTTTCTTTTTTATATTCGAACACAGTGTCTCCAAAAAAAGAAGTAGAAGAAGAAGAAGAAGAGGAACGGGGAAGGGTTTTAAGGAATGTCCAAGGAGGAGGTCATTTCTTACTGAAATGGACTCGCAGAGCTGAAAGCTTCTCCAAGGTGGTGAGGCTGGCTAGTGAAAAGAAGACCAAGAACAAAAATACAGGGGGGGGGGAGCTTTCTCCCCCTTCCCTCCAAGACCCAGGTCTGTTTTACGACACCCCATGACCGAGGTAGGGGGTTGGGGGGGTGCAAAAAATGAGAAAGGGTGGGAATGGGGGGAATGGGGGAGTGGTGTGAGTGTGTGAGTGTGTGGGTGTGTGGGTGTGGGTGTGGGGGGGGTAATTGGACGAAAAAGAACGGACACGCTAAGGGGCGGCTGAAATGCTTCAGGGGAGACGAAACTGTTTTGTAAAGCATCGCGTGTGCGCGAACCGAGACAGGTTTAGTGACGGTGGAGAGCACGGCTGTCCAAGACTCGACCATGAGTTATGGGCTCCTGTTCAGTAAGGGTGAGAGAGAAGTGAAGGGGATGTGGTGGGGAAATGGGGAAGAGAAAATGGGGAAGAGAAAATGGGGAAGAGGAAATGGACAAGGGAACATAAGAAAACGGAAAGTGGAGAAGAAAAAAAAACGGAAAATAGGGAAGGAAACATGAAAAACGGGAAATGGGGAAAGGAACAAAAAAAAAAAAAAATGGAAAATAGGGAAGGGAACATGAAAAATAGAAAATGGGGAAGGGAAAATTAAGAAAAGATAATGAAAAAGGAAATGAGGAAGTGGAAAAACGAGAGTAGGGAAAGGGAGTGTTGGGGAAAAAAGAGATGGAAAGAGTAGGGAAAAAGAGAGGAGAGAGAGAGTTCGGGAAAGGAAGAGTAGGAAAAAAGAGAAGAGGGGAAAGGAAAGTGAAGAACGGAAATGAGAAAAGTAAAGGGAAAGAGAGAGAGAGAGAGAGAGAGAGAGAGAGAGAGAGAGAGAGAGAGAGAGAGAGAGAGAGAGAGAGAGAGAGAGAGAGAGAGAGAGAGAGAGAAAGAGGGGAGATCTGGGAAATAGGGGATTTGAAGACAGGAAAAATAAAAAATAATGGGAAATGGGATAGAGAGAATGGGAAGAGCAAATAGAGAGACAAAAGCACTGAAACAGACACATGCGTACATACACACGTACATATAGATGCACACCTGCAAATACACGTACATACTTACACCGACAGAAAAGGTAGACCTATCATAGAGCGTATTTGAATCCTGTAACACTATACATTATTAGATCAGACACGCACGCACGCACGCACACACACACACACGCACACACACACACACACACACACACACACACACACACACACACACACACACACACACACACACACACACACACACACACACACACACACAAAGACACACACGCATATGCAATTGCTTACACAAACGCACAAATGCATGCACCCATGATCCCGTTTATTTCTTTTCTTTGTCTTCCTTACTAAGGCCATCAATAACCTTAGTATTCGAACTAAAACGCTTGAGAACATAAATGAAATAGCAAGACCAAAAAAGTTCGAAACGATTTCTTTGCACGACTTCAAGGGATAGTAGAGCAAAGAAATTATATATATATATATATATATATATATATATATATATATATCAGAAAAGGAATATTAAATGAGCAGCTAAAAGATTAGGAAAATGGGATGAAAATTAGAAAGCAAGAAAAAAATACAAAAGGAAACAGAAAAAAAAAATTAAACGAGAAAGTGAGAAAAATGGAGCAAAATGAAAAAATCAAGAAAGACGAAAAAAAAAATAATAATGAAAAGAAAAGAAAGAAAAAAAAAAGACGACTGAGGAACCAAAATGGGAGTGAAACACTCCGTCGACTGGCACCGAGCACGAAGGCCACCGGCACAGCGGCACTCAACCACCACCTCCACCTCCACCTCCCCCGCCCGCCCCACCACCCCGACCCCGACCCCGACCCCCACCCCCGTAATCCGTAGAAAGCATAACACGGTCGCCTCCAAATGCGAGCGCCAAGGACTCCGACACACAGTCCAGCTACGTTCGCCCTGCAGAGGAAGAGGTGGGAGAGGGAGAAGGGGAAAAAGTGAAGGAAAGGGGGGAAATGGGAAGGTGGTGGTGGTGAAGGTGGTGATGGTGGTGGTGTAAATGGTAGCGGTGGCAGTGAAAGTGATGGTAATGGTGTTGGTGTTAGCATTTAGCGTTGGAGCTGGAGGTGGAACTGAAGCTGGTAATGAAGATCTTGTTGGTGTTGGTGTTGGTGTTATTGCTGGCGTTCGCACTGGTGTTGAAGCTGGTGTTGAGCCTGGTATTGGTGCTAAGTTTGGTGTTGGTGGAAGCGTGTGTGTACCCGGAGACCAGTTGCGGAGACTCTTTATCTCCATAGGAGCTGACTTGTGATGCCACGCCCCCTTCCCGGTCCCGCTACGGGGCACTCACAACATCCCTGGCACTAATGGTGTATCGCCTTGGCCCTCGCCGGGTGTACATACACAGAACCAACCAGCTGGGCCGTTGGAGCAAGGGAACAATGGACAGCCGGGGCGGGGTAATGGTCGTACAAGACATAAAGAGGAATGGGGAGGGAGAATGGGAAGGGAAAATGGGGAGGGAGAATGGGGATGAGAGAATGGGAATTGGAAAGGGAAAAGAATGAATAGGAAGGGGAGAATAGTCTATGAGAAGAAGAAAACAGCCAATGGAAAGGGGAAAATAGTTAATGGTGAGATCGTGGGGCTTTCGATCGGAAGAAGAAAGCAGCCAATGGGTGGGGAAACAACAACCAATGTGGAGGGGTCACCATACAGTGGGATGGGGACAGCAAGAAATGCAGTAGGAAAGACATCCGATAGGAAGGGGAATGGACAAAATAGGAAAAGGTGAAACAAAATGAAAAATGGGAAAACAAAAAGCATCAGGGATGAGTGGAGAGGTCAAAAGAGGGGAGAGAGCAAAAACTAGGAAATGGGTAAAAGAGAGGAGAGAGTACGAGAATGAACGACATTAAAAAAGAGGGGGAAGGACGATGTGATACAAACTGATAAACGAAAGAGAGAAGGAAAAGAGTGGAACGACTAAAGCGGGATAAAAGGAAAGAGAGAGGAAAGAGGAAAAGAGGGGGAAGAAGAAAAAGAGGAGGCAGCCAAAAATAAAAGAGGAAAACTAGAAATAAGGAAAGAAGGTAAAAGAAGAAAAGACAAAAAAAGTGGGGAAAGCAAGAAAGAAGAGAAATTGAAAAGAAAAAAAAAAGAGAAAAAAATTAGAGAGGAAATAAAGAGTGCGCCAAAGAAGCAGGTGAAAGGAAAGAGGTGAATAAAGAGAGTTACCAAGAGCAAACGAAGCGAATGAATTGGCAAAAAGAAAAGGATGGTGGGACGAGAGAGAGAAATACAAAATAAAGAGTGGAAAGCAAGAACACTAAAGATAATTATAGGAAACGTTCAGAAGAAGAAAGGCTGTAATTACTTGGGCGTGAAGTGGAATGAGGCACAAATAGGAAGACGAAGGGAACGAGGAGGAGTGAGGATGAGGAGATGGGTAGGTGAGGAAGTAGATGAATGAGTAGGAGGCAGAGGGATGAGGAGAAGGCAGAGGGGTGAGGAGGTGGAGGGAAGAGGAGGAGGTGGAGTAATGAGCAGGCGAAGGACGAGGAGGAGAAGGATGAGGAGGAGAGGGTAAGGAGGCGCTTAATGAGGAAGTGGATGAGGAGGAGGAGGAGGAGGAGAAGGAGTGAGGAGGTGCAGGTGGTGAGGAGGAGGTAGAGGGGGAGGTGAAGGAGTGATTTCTCAGGAATACCCTGCTCCTCTATCCATGAGGACAATATCACACCGAAGGGGTCGAGTCCGTGATGGTAAATGAGAGACTTAGGTGGGCAGTACATATATATATATATATATATATATATATATATATATATATATATATATATATATATATATATATATATATATATATATATATTTAAAGTTTGTTCTTCAATTACAAAGGAATGCTGAGTGAATTAGCTCGCAAAGACGCCACTAAGTAATTTAAAAATACAGGGGGGAGGGGGAAGAGAACTATCTTGAGGGAGAAAATGAGACAGAAAAGAGTTCGACACCAACGGAGATACAACCCGAAATCTAGAGAAAACTAGTCAGAGGTCGATAAGCTAGAAGAACGGGAGCTCCAGATCGAGACCGGCCTCGAAATCGAGACCAAGTTTGAGATCGAGGACGAGGCTGAGCTCGGGAACAAAGACCAAGATCGAGATCAAAGACGAGACTGGGCTCGAGATCAAGTCCAAGGTCGAGAATGAGCTCGAGATCAAGATTAAGGTCGAT
Source organism: Oratosquilla oratoria (assembly GCF_046742065.1). Taxonomy (NCBI): domain Eukaryota; kingdom Metazoa; phylum Arthropoda; class Malacostraca; order Stomatopoda; family Squillidae; genus Oratosquilla; species Oratosquilla oratoria. The sequence continues at coordinate 31,491,752 of NC_134787.1, forward strand.
GACGAACTCGAAATTAAGACAGAGTTCGAGGGTGAACTCAAGATCAAGACCAATGTCAAGGACAAACTCGAGATCAAGACCAAGATCAAGAATGAACTCGATATCAAGACCAAAGTCGAGAACGAATTCGAGACTAGTACCAAGGTCTAGACTCTAAACCAACCTCGAGACCGAGTCCGATTTCGAGATCGACCTCGAGGGTTGCCTTGGGGAGGAGGGAAGGCCTGTAATCAACTTCAAAGAGTGCCATCGGTGGCCTGCAATTACCTCTCCCCCCCCCCTCGAGAAGAGCGAGACCACCCACCTCGGCACTCCGGCCGGCAGCCACGCCGAGCTACTATAGCCCCCCAGAGCGGCTGTTGCCTCGATATTGGAGGGCCATTGTAAGTCACCCTCGATGGCCCTGCAGAGGCGATAAGAGAGGTCAGCGGTGGGGATTCTCAATCACTTAGCCATTTATACTCTAGGACATAAACACCGAAATCCCGACCAAGGGTTAATAGAATCTAGGACCTTTCTATCAAATCTTAGTTTCTCACTGCGGCTTCATCCATTCTGGCACATTTTGTCAAAACCCGGGTTTTCATTACGCCTTTGAAGGCAAGTGCGTTGATGACATAATTCCTGTAGTTGTAGGTTCGAATCCTGTACTTCTCTCCAATTCTCAACAGTGAGTCCTACTTGCCCAACAGTCCAAGAACATAATAGAACAGTTAAAGGTGACGGCTTCGGCCGCAGCTGCTCAGCGCCTTCTGGTGTAGGCTCCTTGCCTTCACCTTTGAACGGATGGGAACCAGCCCAATATCAGCTTCTTTAAACCTATTACCTAGATTTGTATCTAACTACCGTCTCACTATAAGGAATCCCTAAAAAAACTAAAAATCGCAAATATTCAGAATTCGGAATGAAAGAGTTACAAACTCTAGAAGGGACCAAAATACTAGAGGCACCTTCTAATACCCCGGTATATTTTTTAAAAGAAAAATCAGATATTGGAGATTTCCGAGCTTTAAGGTTCTTTCAATAGAACTCCATTTTGTGAACCCGTTCCGATGTCCACCATTTTCTTTATCCAAAATGGCTGCCGCAGGACATTTTCATTCAGCAGAAGAAAATTTCGCACACTGTAGGGGCGTCTGTCATATCAGTTCTGTCTCTCAGGTGATTTTATTAGCCTGAGAGAGCCCCCCCTATCCCCCCCCCAACCCCACCTCAACAACTTACAAGACTCTTTCGTTATGTTCAATATCAAATGATGCTATTCATTTATAAACGGACATGGGATGGAGTCATACACATACATCAAGTAAACCATTCATCTTAATCCAAAAACCCATGAAAGCCATTGGCAGGCTTTACTCTGCTTCTGCACCTTTCACGGTCTCTTCACCGAGTCTCCATCTCCCTAATCCCTTTCAGACCATCTCGCACCGCGTGACGCCATCTTGTTCTTGGTTTTCCTCATAGTCTTACTCCTCTCATATTGTGCATTAACACTTAACTAACGAGGGTTTCCTCATCTATTCTAATAACATACCTCGACCATGTCGGAATGCATACAGTTCTTGTCCTACTAATAGCATCTGATTTTTTGTTTATTATGTTTTAATTTTTTTTTCGTTAATACATGCATATATACATACATACATACATAAATATATATATATATATATATATATATATATATATATATATATATACACATATGTATCACATGTATAAATCCTTTGCCGACTGGAAAGGCTCACACTTCGCTAACTAGCCTTTCTTCATTTTCCTTAATAACATGCCTTCACCATCTCGCTATGTACTTACTAGTCGTATTAGTTACCTTCGGCTTTTTAGTTAATTATTAGCTCTCAGTATGGATCCTCAAAGGCTTTCACCTTTAACTGGACTATATATCTTTCGCAGACTCCGATTCTAAAACACTCGTTTCTTATCCAAGATCCCATTAGCCCACCGTGCGTTCTTGCCATAATTCAACATCATAAATATTAATAATGTTTAGGTGTATACACTTATCGCGGGCTTATTTGACTTCAGAAGTAAAACTATCATTAAGGAGCTATATATGACATCGCTGCGTCCACACTTGGACTCTGGATTCCTGGTGGTGCTCTGAGACTCATTTGAGGTAATGACACATTAGGAAGAGCTTGAAGCTACTAAATTGAAAGACCACGTACTGGATAATTACCGACTAGAAATTATTAGAATTTTAATACCCCTAGGATTAAGACGAAGGTGGAAAAGGAAAGATATATACATAAAATAAGGTTTTACGAGACCGATAGAGGAAACATGAAAATTAAAAATAAATAAATAAATAAATAAATACTGTAGAGTAAAGAGCTATACTGTACTGTACTACGGCCAAAGCCGTCACCTTTCTTCGAATATACCAAATCAGTAATTAAAGAAACGAAGATGAAAAGTAATCACTAACTAGCAAGATACAATTTCTTAAGACATGACCAGAAGCTAAGGAATAAATTAGAAACAACGGGCAGGCAGACAAGGGAAACAGAGGAAGAAAAAAATGAACGAAAGAAAGAAAAGTAAGTGAGAGGGAAAATAAAACGTTCGTTCAGATGATGAATATCAACAAGAAAGAAAAATCTCGGCTGTTTTGCGAACGAAATACAAGAGAAAGATACACGAGAAGATATTATAAGAACAGTAATAATAATAAAAGATAAAGACGAAGTCTGGTCGTTCATACGTGGGAGGTAATACACTGCAAGGCCGACAGACGCCCTTTATTTATCTATTTGTTATTGTATTTTATTTAATTTTCTAAGGAGTGTCAAAATGTGAAGACTATTTGGACAGGGAAAGACTTGCAAGAAGGAAAAATGTGAAAATACAGTGACATGGTAGCTATAATGGTGTGTTACTAGTGGTGTTAGTTAGGGATGGTGGTGAATGTGGTGATTGTGGACATAGTGGCTACGGTAATGGTGTTAGATGATGGTGGAAGGTGATGGTGTTAGGCGATGGTGGTAACGATAATAGAAGACAGTGGTGAAAGGCGCTAGCAAAAGGCGACTGTAAACACAGTGGTGGAGTTGACGGTGGTGGTAGACGGTGTTAGCGGTAGTGGTGCAAGAAGCAGTAAAGCAGGAGCAGAACCCGAGGCTAAGAATAGAAGCAATAGGACATCAGGAGTTGCAGAATGTAGTTGCTTTGGATGTCATCGTGGTTGGCCAGCCGAGGTAAAGAGAGTAAAACCAGACGTGCGGGCAAGTGGCCAGCGAGCGAGAAGAAACGTGACACCAAAAGGACACCAAGGTGACAGGAGTGGTTACAGTTACAGTAAGTACTTGTGGTAATGGTGGAGATATTTTTTTTTTTGTGGTTGTCGTTGTTGATGGTGATGGTTGTAGTGGTAGTAATGATGATAGTAATGTTGCTGATGGTAACGGTAGAAGTGTTGTTGTTGTTGTTGTTGTTGTTGTTGTTGTTGTTGTTGTTGTTGTTGGTGTTGGTGGTGGTGGTGGTGGTGGTGGTGGTGGTGGTGGTGATGGTAATGGTACAAGTGTTAGTTATATACATGCATACATACATACATACATACATACATACCTACATACACACACATACATACATACATTCATACATACATACATACATTCATACATACATACATACATACATACATACATTCATACATATATAGAAAATTGCTTCCACTAGTACTGAATACCAACTGAAAACTTGGTCTGCAACCCGTGGCACTAATCCTGGACAGTGTCCGCGGCCACCCGGACGCTAAGTGCCATCTCAGGTCGGGATCCCCCTTTACCCAGAAAACCTCCACTTCCCCTTGTGTATACACATGGCATTCCCGGAATGGCCCTACGCGGGCCTTGTGGCACAGCTACGGGCTACTTGTTATCCCAGACGCCTTCCCCTTGAGTGCCAAACCGAATCACTGAAGTGCCGAGTGTTATCTTTGGCATTGGCGGGTGTAAAGTCACACCTCAGTTATCTCAAGCGAAGGAGTTATGGTGCCATCTATGGAATGCGATAAGCCATATCACTGCAGAGAGGGGGCGTTCCTGGTGTTCTTCATGGGCGCTGCGAATGGCCCCGTAATATTCAATAGACTTTCACTAGACCTCGCTAGTACCCGCTTCCCTGCCAACACAACATTCCCTCCTGGGCTTGCATGTCCGGGAACCGTTTACAAAGTGATGACGCTGACATCAATTTCCTTAACTGCTCCAAATGACATAAATTATCTTCTATCACTCACGCGGTGTAAGAAAAGACGAAATATTGAAAATTTACTTGGGTTCATCACCCCCGAAATCTAAGCGAAAAACGCTAATAGAATTCTAGAAAAAAAAAAAATACTTCGCTAAACTGCTTTGTGGCGAACGGTCCATCAACCACGGTTTTATTACAATGACCAATTTCCTTCCCCAAACTGGAATTCACTTAAGCAAATAACTCCTAAATCAGTTAAAATGAGTCATGAGCTCTTGCTATAAAAAAAAAAAAAAAAAAAAAAAAAATCACGTTAGCTGGAAGGAGGGTAAGGGGGTTGTGGGGGGGGGGGGTAAGCCAAGCCCGAACAAACAAAACAAAGGATTACCATCAACACCTCCTCCCCCTCCCTCCCTCCACCCACCCTTCCCCCATGCTTTGAATCGGTGTGCACGAATGAGCTATTCCCAACTGGATTTGAAGGGAAAATTAATCAATTGTAACGGGATTAGGGAGGCACGTCTGCGATAGAACGAGTTGGGATGGACAATGTATACATTAGAGATTTCTAAATTGTTCTTCCAGCAGAGGAAGAGAACGGAAAAAAAAGTACAGTAGAGTGTTAAACAAAGGGAGACTGAAAGAAAACTACGGTTATTTTGAAAAGGAGAGAAAATGTGATTTAAAAAGAGTAAAAGTAACAAGACCATATTGAAACAAGATGAGTGACGAATAAAACCATTATGGCCAAGAACAAGGAAGAGGACTAATGGAGAACTGAAGAGGACAAGGAGGCTGAAGTAAAAAAAGGGATAGGAATAATAGAAATGAGAGAGAATGGAATACGAGAAGAAAAATGGTTGAGGAAAGAAATGGGAATAGAAATAAACAAATAAATGAATAGATAGATAAATAAATAGATAATAATAATAATAAATAATAATAATAAAAGAAAGCATAAAATGATAAATAAACAAATGAATAACACAAGCAATATCAATGACATTGTATTAAAAATGTAAAATGTACAAAAAAAGTGGGTAGGGCGAGGGACAATACATTGTATTACAAAATGTAAAATGTACAAAAAAAAAAAGGAGGTAGGACGAGGAAAAAAAAAGAGGAGGCAGGACGAGAGAGAGAAAAAAAACGAAAAAAGAGATAAGTCAAGTGGCGGGAGCAAGAGATCTCGAAGGGGAAGTCGATATGAGATGGAGGATGCGCCGAGGACATAAAAAGGAAGAAAAAAAAATCTTCAAACGCTTTTTATCTTTACACATTTTGACTCTACCTACGACTAATCTATTTGGATGCGCCGTACTCAGCTGTATACCTAGTCCTCAAATTTCTTTTTCATTTAATATTAATACGTTCTGTGTAACCTCAGATTAAAGGTTTCACTAGCATGGTTATCTAATTCCTTAGTCGAGACGATGTCTTTTATCTACCTCGGTACTACAACTGTTTAGTTACATCCATATTCACTATGTTTACTTACGGCATCACCTCATTCTCTTTCATGTCAGTGTGTAGTGGTAGTTCCGCTCTGAATGGGAGACGGGAGTCGGCGTTCGTTTGAACAAACTACAAGTGTCATGAATCATTCAACCAGCTGACCTACAGGCTGGAGCACCCTTATTTTCACATGTATATACATATATATATATATATATATATATATATATATATATATATATATGTACATGTATAATATATTATATATATATATATATATATATATATACAGGTATATATATATATATATATATATATATATATATTCATGTATAATATAAATATATATATATATATATATGTATATATATATATATATATATATATATATATATATACATATATACACATACATATTTATACGTGTTGATATTGTGACTGTGATCATTATAATTTTTGTTTTATCTCTTCGTTACTTCTGTACAATTATCTAGTCACTTAACACTTTATATATTTTTTCGCATTTGATAATTTTTATCATCCAGTTTCCTTGTTATTCAGTTTACAGCCACAATTCATTTATATATTGATTCATTCATGTATCTATGTCTATCACTATTATAACTATTGTCTATTCTATCCAGTTATATATTCATTTATTTTATCTTTATTTCATCTTATTTAACTAAATTCTATTTATTTATCTAATTTTGTAATAAGTTGTTGCTGCTGCTTGTTGCTGTTATGATAGAATGGTTGAAACTTAGTTCATCAGAACCAACCCTTTGCTCATGAATATAACCCATACTCACGAGAGAAGAAAGGGAAGATTACACTAAAGAGAGTAGGAAACGCAAAGCGATAGAGGGAGCATGATAGGAAGGGAATGGAAATGGGAATGGGAATGGGAATGGGAAGGTAAAGGAGGAAGGACAAAGGGAGGCTGAGGAGAAGGGAGGAAGGAGGAAGACAAAGAAGCGATGAGGAAGGAGGAGGAATAAGAAATGAGGAAGGGGAAGAAGAAAGGAGAAAGGAAGAAAGGGGATGGGAAAAGAGAATAGTAAAGGAAGGGATGGTAAAGGAAATGAGAGAAACGAAGGGTAAGGAAAAGGAAGGAAAAGGAATGGAAGGAAATAATAAAAACAGACGAAACAGACATGAAAACAGAAACGGGAGAAAGGGAAGGACACAAGAAAATAGGATAAGTCGCGGAGAAAGAGAAAGAAGAAGGAGAAGAAAGGAAACCGAAGGAGTATACAAGAAAGGAGAAAACATAGGATCGCGTAGATGAAAACACTGCAAATAGATAAGAGATAGAAAGAGACGAGGAGGAAGGAAGAAGACGAGAAAAGTACAATCAATCAATTCACCAATCAATTAATAGATACAAACACTGTGAAAGCACACATCAAACACGAAATCAATTAAAAAAAAAAGGAAGGAAAAGAATAATGATAAAAGGGGGAAAAAGATGCTGATGTGGCGAAGGCGAAGGATATTGTGGAAAAGAGAGACAGGAACAGAGGAGGGAATAATGATAATAAAAAAAGATAAAGATAAAATGGAGAAGGGGAGTGGAGAGAAGGGTAGAGGGTCAAACATAAAAGATAAGAGGAGATGAGAGGATGGGGGAGGAGGGGAGAGGAGGGGAGCGAGAATGGGGGAGAGGAGGAAGGTGGAGAGGAAAAACTCGAAGAAATCAAACTGGAGGAGTGAGTAAACGAGGAATGTGGTGTGGAGGATGCGGCAAGCAAGGATGGCGCAGGTGAAATGGAGGAGGGAGGAGGGGAGGAAGAAAGGGGAAGAGGAGGAAGAGTAGGTGAAAGAGTAGGAGGAAGAGGAGGAGGAAGAGGAGGAGGAAGAGGAGGAGGAAGAGGAGGAAGAGGAGGAGGAGGAAGAGGGATAGGAGGAGGACGAGGAGGAGGAGGAGGAGAGGAAGGAGGAGGAAGAAGAATAGAAGAAGAAATGAGGAGGAGGGGGAGGAGAGAGAGAGGTTGAAGAAAAAAAACAGGAAATGTAGGGGAAGAGGAGGAGGAAGAGGAAGAACCTGAGGAGGAGAGTTAGGTAGAGGAGAAAGAAGAGTAAGAAGGGGAAGAGGAAGAGGAGGAGCAAGAAGAGGAGGGAAAGGTGAGGTGGAAAGTAGATAAAGAGAGAAGGGGAGAAGAGAAGGGAGAAAAAAGGGGAAAAGATAAGGAAGAAAAGAAGGAGGAGGAGGAGGAGGAGGAGGAGGAGGAGGAGGAGGAGGAGGAGGAGGAGGAGGAGGAGGAGGAGGGGGAGGGGGGAGGAGGAAGAGGAGGAGGAAGAGGAGGAGGGGGAGGGGGAAGAGGAAGAGGAGGAGGAGGGGCGGAGCCAGAAGAAATAAAACAAGAACCGGAAGAGGGAGAGGAAAAGAATTAAAGAAGAAGAGCACGGTCAAGAGACCCTAGGAATGGGAGTGAGTGTATGTGTATGTATGTATATGTATGTGTGTGTGTGTGTGTGTGTGTGTGTGTGTGTGTGTGTGTGTGTGTGTGTGTGTGTGTGTGTGTGTGTGTGTGTGTGTGTGTGTAAGGAAATTAATCCCTCCTTCTTTGTACTAATACTCCTCCTTACCCCTCCCCTTTCTCCTTTCCTTCTTCCACCTCCTCCCTTCTTCCTCTTTACCCCTTTCCCCCTCCCCCCTCCTTGCAGGCCTAACTGTGGAGAACCCTTGATGCCTTTTATGGCAGTTGGCTTCAACTCAACAGAGCCCCTTGAGGTCTAATATGCGTCTATATTCCAATTCTTCCTCATAACTTTACGCTTCAGATCCTATTGTGTTATACCGGTCCGATATCTCCCTCCCCCCACCCCTCCCCTCTCCCTCTCCCTCTCCACCCTCGGGACGGCATTTTTTGTTATTAATTATCTCGGCGTAAAGTTTTTATACATCAAGGAGGAAGGAGAGCGGATATCAAAACAATAACATCGGAAAACTGTTGTTGGTGTAATTCACATTACTACAATAATAATCATATTATCAATATTATTATTACTATCATTATTATTATTTATTATCATTATTATTATCACCATCTATTATTTCCATCATTACTGTTATCATTACTCTTATCGTCGGATACTATCAGGTCACAACTGAACAAAATCTAACCTCTCCACACTATTTCCTTCCATGAACTGTAATGTGCAGGACGGTGTGGCAGTCACTCTTGCAAACTTCTCTATGACACTTATTTTATTAAATCAAGCTTAGCTTGACTACTCTTTACATTATCTCTTCCGTAACTTTCATATCATGATCCAACTCATTCATATATATATATATATATATATATATATATATATATATATATATATATATATATATATATATATATATATATATATATATATATATATATATATATATATATAATGTTATGTATATACAAGTGGCCTCAGTGATTTTAAGAGAACATTTTTCTATCTCCCTGTATTTCCTTTTTTCTTCATAGTTCTGTAGGAAATAGTGAAATGCTTCTGAATGTTCATCCATATTTACAGACAGCTATTTCAGTCATTGGAAATGATCATCCTCGGGGTAATACATTACATAAAGACAGACAAGGGTATATAAGGCCGAGTTAAGACGGCAAGGGGAAGTAACTTTGAATGTGGGAATCTGTCTCATCTAATAAGACAGAAAGGGCACCAGGGACGATCTCCCGATGTGGGATTCTGTCCTGGTAGTCTAGACACATTGCCCAAGTGCACTTCTCAGCTATTCGAATAAGATAATTATATAAAAAAAAGTCTTACATCACATACCTGTGTCACATTCAAGAAAAATGAATTGGAATTAATTATTTCTTACAAAAATATGACTTTTTCGTTATGCGTAATATGTTTATCCAATGAAGTGTGTGTGTGTGTGTGTGTGTGTGTGTGTGTGTGTGTGTGTGTGTGTGTGTGTGTGTGTGTGTGTGTGTGTGTGTGTGTGTGTGTGTGTGTGTGTGCGTGTATGTGTGTAATTGGACTCCACAGTCACCACCACGTGCATCAGCGCCAAAGACCTCAGCATCACCACCCAGCATCACTCAACTGACCACACTTCACCGGAGCACTGTCGTCGTCGATCACCGACGGACTGTCATAAGTAAAGCAAAAACGTACGTGTGTAAAAACACACTTACATGAATGAAAAAAAAATTATCATATTGGAAAAGTCTATCTCATGTACCACATTTCAAGAGCGTTAGCACAGAGTACATACCACAGAGAGGACATGGAGAAGACACAGGCGGGTCGAGGCGCCCTGGGACCTTACCATCCCTCTAACATGCTCACCTGACTCCCAGCAGGTCTCACAACATGTAAACTCTACCTCCTACACTCCCTCTAATACCAATCCAATAAAGGAAGCAGTTGGCAGAGGCCTTTGTCTAGTAGTGCACTCGAAATAGCCGACAGATTGAAAGTCTTTTAATTTATTTTCTTTTATTATTTTCATTTTACTTTGGTCTTTCGTACAAATATGCCAACAATTCTTTGATGTGCACATTCCTGTTTCTTTGTTTACTGTCTGCCGCCAGGCGATTTTATTCAGCTGAAGTAAACTCCTGAAATGGCAGCAAGGTTCGAACCCATCTCAATTAGTCTCTCTCACGCTTATTCAGGTTGCCGACAAGTGATTTTACTCACCTCTGTGGCGCCTCTCTCTCTCTCTCTCTCTCTCTCTCTCTCTCTCTCTCTCTCTCTCTCTCTCTCTCTCTCTCTCTCTCTCTCTCTCTCTCTCTCTCTCTCTCACACACACACACACACACACACACACACACACACACACACACACACACACACACACACACACACACACACACACAATGTAATTTTCCCATCTTTCGCATTAATATTTTCGCCATATACTGTAGATCTTCAAATCTTCAAACAAGGCCAACTCTTCTGCCTTTGTTACAGGTAAGATTCATTTTATGTTTCGGCTTTTCCTTTCCATTCTTTCTGTTTTTAAATTTATATATATATTTTTTACTCTACTAATCTCCCGCTCGGAGAATTATTTTTTCGGAGAAAAAGAATTTCGTATTTTGCGATTCTACTCAACCTTGGCTGGAGTTGCTCTTCTTCCATCCGACTGCATTTGTCATTTATTACTTTCCTCAAAGGGAGAGGGGGAAAGATGGAGGTTTGCAGGAGTAGTAAGGCAAAGGTTGATGCAGTTTTCTAAGTCCGTGTATACATTGAATGAGAACTGTTTTCAAATGGCAATAAATGAATGTAGTGTATATGTACGAGTATATATATGTATATATATATATATATATATATATATATATATATATATATATATATATGTGTGTGTGTGTGTGTGTGTGTGTGTGTGTGTGTGTGTGTGTGTGTGTGTGTGTGTGTGTGTGTGTGTGTGTGTGTGTGTGTGTGTGTGTGTGTGGAGAGAGAGAGAGAGAGAGAGAGAGAGAGAGAGAGAGAGAGAGAGAGAGAGAGAGAGAGAGAGAGAGAGAGAGAGAGAGAGAGACTTGTGCATGAGTAGTGGAACGAAAACGCATTACGGAACATTTCTTTTTTTCCAAGAATTAATATCTCCCCGAACGTTTGTATATGCCTTTGAGCCTTCACTCTCTCTGCCTCTTCCGAAGGACAGGGTGGCTCAAGTGAAGGAGGAAAGGGAGGGAGATAAGGGGGAAGAGAGGAAAGAGGAGAAGAAGAAGAAAGAGGAGGAGGAGGAGGAGGAAGAGGAGAGGGAGGAGGAGGAGGAGGAGGAGGAGGAGGAAGTTGAAGAGGAGGAGGAGGAGGAGGAGGAGGAGGAGGAGGAGGAGGAGGAGGAGGAGGAGGAGAGCGTCCTCCGGAAGTACCCTCCCGTGTTTATTTTCCCAATGAGGCAAACACTCCTGCCGCCTCTTGGATCTTCCCTCGATGGATGAAGGTCTAATGCTGAAGAGGAGGAGCGAGCATCAGTAACAAAAATTAACAAATGTTGAAGTACCAACGAGAGGGGGATGCAGGGAAAGAGGAGGGCAAGGAGGATGAGGACGAGGATAGGTAGATGAAGGGAACGAGAAAAAAAAAGACCAAACTGAAGAAAAAGATAGAGGGAGAGGAGGACAAAAAGGAAGAAGTGGGAGAAGAAAAACAGGATGAGGTCGAGGAAAGGGAAGATGAGGAGGAGGGGGAGGAGGAGGAGGAGGAGGAGGAGGAGGAGGAGGAGGAGGAGGAGGAGGAGGAGGAAGAATCGAAGCACAAGTGGAAGAACGTCGAGAAAGAATAAATCAAATGAATAAATGTATAAACAAGTAAACAAATAAATTAATATGTAAATATATTAAAGAATAATTAATAAGTGAATAAAATAGACATATTTATATGGTATACACTATATAAACACATCCTCGATCAAGGGAAATGTAAAATACGTCTTGAATAACCCTCTTCAATACGATATAACGTGGATTTTGTATATTACCGTGGAAAGGCCAGAGGATTTACTTGGCTGATTTAAACCTCTTCCCCAGCAAGAGGGTTAAAACAAATGACAGAGTGATTAGGTCAAAGTGGACGGCTAATTGGGCGCATTAACCCAAATAAGGAATAAATGGGGGTCGCGATATAGTGACTCAATTCTTATCGTAGCTTAATGCAATTACTTTCCGTAATGTACTACAATCCCAGAGACATCCGGTCTATTCCCTGTGTAATAAAGATGAATTTCATCTTTGTACCGACGAGGGGAGGAGTGGAGTGGGTTGTTTCCACGTCTGACTAAAACTGCCTGGTGATAGAATTAGTAAGAGAAAACGAGAGGGACAGGGAGGGAGAGAGAGGGAGAGAAAGGAGAGAAAGGAGAGAAAGGAGAGAGAGAGAGAGAGAGAGAGAGAGAGAGAGAGAGAGAGAGAGAGAGAGAGAGAGAGAGAGAGAGAGAGAGAGAGAAAGAGACAGAGACAGAGAGAGACAGAAATAGAAAAAGAAAGAAACAGAAATTGAAAACGAAAGAAACAAAGAGAGACAGAGAGAAAGAAAAAGAAAGAAACAGAAGAGAAAAGCAGAAAGAAAAAGAGAAAGGGAAAGAAAAATAATGAGAAAGTGAAAGAGAATGGGAAAAGGAGGATGAGAAAGGGAGAATAAGAAAGAGACAACGAGAAATAGAGAACGAGAAAAAAGAGAGAAGATACAGTTGAACCAAGAGCCATAAAAAGTGGGACCCCAGCACCAACCGATGCGACAACCCGGGCCCCAGCAAGTGTCCTCCATCTTCTCTTCGTCCATGGGGTCCCCAATTCAGCAACAATTGCAGAGGGCCTGCAAGACACATCTCCCGGCCAACTAGACCCCAACTTCTATTGCAGCCCCTCCCTCCTCCGGGTCCACTATAACTCTGCATCCCATAAACTCACTCTAGAACTCCTCATAATCCATTTCCAGTCAGAGTTTATGAGACTAAGAGTCCGGCAGAAGTCTATAAAGAGCCATACAGTCGACGCAAGAAGACAGTCCGAGGGCTTTTCGTTCTCCATATTTCTTCGTTTCTTATCAACATTTTCCTCCTCAGTAAAACCCACGTCAGGGTTGAGTCCCATTCTGTCCCTCTCATTACATTCTCGGCGGAGGTCGAAGAAATGTTGGCCCTTGGATCGTTCTCGCCCTCGTTTTCGTCCTCGTTCTCGTCTTCCTCTTTCTCTCTCTCTCTCTCTCTTTAACCTTCCTCGTTTTCCTCTTTTTCGTCTTAATTTTCCCCCCTTCTTCTCTGTCTCTCTCCCCTTAATCTTCCTTGTTTTTCTTTTCTTCATGTTCTCTTTCTACCATTTTTGCCCCTTCCTCCCCTTACTCTTCTTCTTTGCCTCTTTTCACCTTTGTTGTCGTTTCTATTTATCTATTTGTTTATTTACTTAACTATTTCCTCAGCATTCGTAGCCTTCCATGCGACCATTCTGTTTCTCTTCGTCGAGTCGTCTTCTATTTTGTCATCATTATCTCTACATTCTTCGTCCAAAGAAGAACAACCCCTTCCCCCTTTGTCGTTACCGCTCAGATGAATAAAATCGTCCGGCGTCAAAACACAGACACCATAGGGGGGAACTCATCCAATGCCAAGACGATCCGTATCTTTACTTTGGCGCCAAGTGCAGCCGAGGGGGAAGCCTAAAAGGGTCACAACTTAAAACCTTGCTGGTATGTGATTCTGATGTCTATTTTTCGCCCATACTCGAGAAAAAAGGCTTCAACTTTCTTAAGTCCCCAGATAAGGTTAAGGGCGTGGTTGAGGAACACCTAGGAGATTCTCAATCTGTTTCTATCATGTACCCCATACTTATATATTACTGTTCTTTAGTCTCCTGAAGCATCACTTCAACACTGAATAAATTGGCCTGGTAACTGATATTCTGTTAGTGGCCTCGTTTGAGAAACTTTGTGGGCCACTAACTTCAGGATATGACACTAAGGAGACCACACTGAAGTTGGAGAGCGCTCATGACGACGATGCCTGACGACAACGAAGTCGAAGGCAATGGCGCAGGTGAGGACACCACCTATTATTTCCAGTTCCTTCGGCGAAATCTCATTCACCCTTCACCCCATTATCCTGGACGCCTCTTCCGCTCCATCTCTATTATCCATCGCCTTATTCCTCATCATTATTCCAGACCTCCTCCATCACCATATCCCTCTTTCCCCGACTCTCAATCACGTCTCCAACACACCAACTCTTCTCCATCAAATTATTTCCTCTTTCGTCTTAATTCTAAACCTTTGCGCCTTCTTTCTTTCTAGACAAGGGCGACGACGACCATGACGACGAAGACGAAGTCGACGACAATGAAGACAACAACAACAACGTCAACATCGAGTGTCATCCAACCAAACTACATCCGGGCCCTCTCTTGTTTTGCATCCTTCTCTCCCACCTACCACTTTCTGCTTGTCTATCCCTCTTCCTCTTCGTTTGCCTCTTACTCTTCCTATTAATCTTTCTCTTCATCCTTATTGTGTACAATCTCTTTCCATTTGTACTTCTCCTACTGCCTTAGTTTATCTTTCGCCGCCTCTTCCTACCACTCTTCCCCTTCTTCCTCACCCCGCTAAACCTCTCTCTATTTTTGCCTCACCTATTCTCCCCTCCCCCCCCAAAAAAAAAAAAAGCTAAGGTAAAGAACACCGGTGGGTGGGAGTAGCTAATGGGACTGGAGATGGATTATTATATGAAAAATGAAAATGTTCAGTTTTGATGGTCCACTGCAACACCACCGACTTCTCCCACGAAGGACGACAGAGCCTCTTACCTCTAGCATCCAAAAATAACATCTTAGTTACCAACGCCATTACGGGCATGCCGCTCTTGATCAGCCGATTTAACGACATTGTGCTAGTTACCTACGCATACCATCCAAGACCTTATATTGACCTACGTTGTGTATCGAAACATGACCTTGACTATATGTATATATATATATATTATATATATATATATATATATATATATATATATATATATATATATATACATATACATACAAGGCTTTTTTTTTTTTTTTTTTTTTTTGGTATATGATAATATTGACCAATACTGTCGATAGTGTGTCTTCAAGATTATTCTTTTATTATTTTGCTTCAATGAAAAAATACGTCTTTTATATCATATATATATATATATACATATATATATATATATTAGCGTGTGTGTGTGTGTGTGTGTGTGTGTGTGTGTGTGTGTGTGTGTGTGTGTGTGTGTGTGTGTGTGTGTGTGTGTGTGTGTGTGTGTGTGTATGTGTGTGTGTGTATGTGTGTGTGTGTGTATGTGTGTGTGTGTGTCTGTGTGCGTGTGTGTGTGTTTGCGCGCGTGTGTGTGTGTGCGCGCTTACAACCAAGAAATCCGAAAATCAAGCAGACAACCACAGAGGAGTCCTGGAACATTGTCTACAAAAGAAAACAAAAGAGAATCGAGAGTTAACTTTTCCAGATTTGTTCTCAGTTTCGCGCTGGATGTCTGCTGCCCCTCGGCCTCTTGATTTTGCGGAGATTTTTCTTTCGCGTTTCGGGATTTGCGCGTTGCGAATCAACACAATTTTCGCGTGTTTTTTTTTTTTATAAATCGTGGAGGATACACATGTATTTTTTCTTTGAAAATAAATCTGCTTTTTTTCCCTTAACCTACACAGATAAAGCATTATGAATTAATTTCTATTTATCGATTCATTTATTCATTTATTTATTTTTGACAACTCTCAATAATAGCCAAGAAATTCCTGTTACTACAGTAAGGACAGTTTCCAATAATTTTTTGATTAAACAAATCATAACTTCAAGAATGCATTTTTATACTACAAAAACCAGATGCCTGTCTGCAAAGGTGACCACCGAATTGAGAATATTTTGTTCTCCTGTCTCTTGCAATGAAAGGTCGAGTTCAATAAATGATCCACTGAACTTGTTCATTTTCTTTTTTCAAAAAACAATGTATATGGTGCTCCTGTAAGTCATGTTCAAGGACAACATATTATATGTATATATATACATATATATATATATATATATATATATATATATATATATATATATATATATATATATATATATTTTATACGTGTTACAGCTGATTAGCAGTGAAATAACTAACAATACGATGATCATATACACTTATGTTATCTATTTCATTTAAACACCACCATCATCTGTTGGCATTTGTAGTTAACGTATCTTCTCAAACAACCTATCACCACTTCTCACCCCCTGTCACCACATCCACACCACAGTTATGAAATTAGAGCATCATTATGTTTCTGATTTCTGACTTTTGATACATTAACTTGTTTATGAGCCGACTGGAAGCACATTACTGTCCATTACATATCGTATCTTACTAATGCATTTATTTTCATATCTTGATAAAAAAAAAATCGTGAAAACTACATTACGCTGCAGAGCACAGCCACGTACAAAGGATCTGACCAAAGTACACATTTATTTGAACACGCATCGGGGGATGCATTATCTTTTCAAAATCGTTTCATCTGGCCATGAGTGCATGTAAGATCATCTGATGAAAAAAGAACCGGCTTTTATTCGAGAGTGCATGAAATTTATACCAAGCCAGTGTTTGCTAATTTGAGAGAGAGAGAGAGAGAGAGAGAGAGAGAGAGAGAGAGAGAGAGAGAGAGAGAGAGAGAGAGAGAGAGAGAGAGAGAGAGAGAGAGAGAGAGAGAGTGTAAATAATCATCATATTAATGAGAAATACATTTGTCCTGTTTACTTGACATTTTTGTATCCTCCATGTTTATCATTTATCGTTTTCATTCCTGCCCATATCACTGTTTGAGAACATTAAGATTATTTTGTGAAAAAACGAAATATGTCATCAATAGACAAAGCCAAGGTTGTACATACCCTCCCTCCTTCCCTCCCTCCCTCCTCCAGCCTTAGGGATCATCCTGGATAAGCTCCCAGGCAGATATTTGGCCCATCCCTACCCTCTCCGGACAGATTTATCTGGCACAGCTACGGCAGAAAGTGTGTACCAATTTCAAAGCGAAAGAATAAAAAATTCTGACACATTTTCTTTTCTCTCTCCAAAATTCACATAGGACTTTACATAAAAAATAATAACTAATTTGTTAATTACTTGAAAAAAGCTGTGTTATCTTTATCGTTATCCAATTACCTGTTGATTACTAATATCTAACCTCTTTTTTCTCTATTTGTTTTGTATCGCATTATTGATAATTTTTTCTTTTCTTTTTTGAGGAGAGGGAGTGCTAATTCAAAAACCAAATGGTCATCACTCCATATGTTTTCCTCTTTTTCAATTCCAATTCACGTAACCCAGATTTTTTTTTTTTTTTTTTTATGAAGAAGCGAACAACATTCTCACTCTGAACATACCCAGTCATCTTTTGTCCGTTTATTATTTGCTTGATTCTCATTTACTATTGTTTACATGTCAATTTATAATTATTTATTATTTACCTGTTTCTTTATTATTTAAATATACCTATGCCTTTATTTGTGTATTTTATTTGTTATTTACATTATCGTAGTTTTTATTTATTCATTTATTTATTTATCATCATTTTGATTTTTTTCCGCATCCGACCTAGCTATGGACCCAAAGGTCTCCTGTCGGCATGCTCCGCCTTTGTAATACTTTGTAAAACAGCAGGACCCACGCTGACGACAACCCTGCAGACCCAAAGCCGACCCTCTGTTATCTCTTCTGTTACAATTCGAGATTAAGCCGCAGTTGGCAAAAGCTCTTTAAAGAGTCAAGCGGATCCATTTGTTGCGAATTAAGCGAGGCTACTACGGTTCTCGCTTGTCTACAACTCTCCTCGTTCCGAGTTCTCCCTTAACGAGCTGTGGGGCTGTTGGCGAGGCGGCCACTGGAGGCTTCCAGTTTATTAGCGGCCATCTTCTCCGCCATTTTCTTTCATATACTTCCTCCGAGACTCGAGTCCTCACATGTGCTTTCTTCATTCCAGGAAATTCCTCGCGCCTCAATAATTGTGGCTATATTGCCTCAATATTACAGAAAACATATTAGTTCAATATTGTATCTATTTACTATATATACCAAAGCCTTTTTTCCCGTTTATGAAAGAGGTAGCCCACTCTACTACTATCAATCAACCTTTGTTTCCCTCTCATCTTAGCTCCTCGTGGATGAAGGATCATCCCTGTCTCCCACCCACTGTCTCGTATTGGTTCAATATTAATGCCAATATATTTATTCAATATTACCGACCATACATTGGTCCATTGTTAACCACACAATATATTGGTTAAGATCTATTGTCCCCTTACATGGATCCATCAATACAATGACCCTATTGTCAATGATATTGTTTAATATGGATTATTTATTACTATTAATGATCGGGTATAGCTCGCTTGTTGCAGCTGACACGTGATCAAACAAGGTAATTTTGTCACGAAGGTCACGTGATTAAGGAATTTGCTTTGAAGATTGTGAGGGTGATTAGACTGAAGACAGTGACGAAGGTAACTGTGACGATGGCACTGGACGACGATGATGGTGACGATGATGATGATGATGATTAAGAAAACGACCGTGATAGTTGTTATACTGCTAGAAAAGTTTGAAGGAGTAGCGTGGCAGAAGTTGGCGTAGTCGTGCGAGTCATGGAATGCTATGAAAGAGGCCTTTGTTCAGCAGTGGACTCAGGATGGCTGAATGACTGATTGATTGATTGATGTTAACAGTGACGGATACAACGTGATGTTGGTCGTGATGGTGTTGGTGGTGGTGGTAGTGGTGGTGGCAGCAACTGCAGCGAAGGCAATTCTGACAGTGTTGGTGTTAGTGTTGCCACAATCGATGGGACACCAATATTTGTTTGAACACCAGTTTTACTTCTCCTCTACCTCCAAAGCCTCAACCACCGTAACAGTCTCCATAGGATGCAAATATCCAATGACAAAAGAATCTCTCTCTCTCTCTCTCTCTCTCTCTCTCTCTCTCTCTCTCTCTCTCTCTCTCTCTCTATCTATCTATCTATCTATCTATCTATCTATCTCTATCTCTCTCTCTCGTGGGTCTTCCACGCTACCCCTTCTACCAACTTAAACATTTAATTCATTCTGCCGCCTCGCGATTTTAATCACCCGACAGAAAAATTTCGACAAAATAAAAAAATAAATCCTTCACAGCTTAATACATTTGTTGTAGCTGCCATCAGGTGATTGAAATGAAACGAGGAAAAGCTCTCCCGACGCACACTGAGTGCTAATGAACGCAATGAGGTCTATTTGTGGACTTAATGCCGCAGCGTCTCCAGTTGCTCAGGCTCATGATAACCTCAACTCCTCTTATGTACCAGATGGTACTTTTCCTTTTGTCCTAAATGTCGCCAGGTGATTTTATTCAGTTCAAACTCCCTCGCCCTCCATCCGGTGTCTCCTAGCTGATAACTGTAGCTTGGTTTTACATCAATGGGTTCGTAGTTTTGTTTGTGTAAGTAATTGCACGTGATACACCCACACTCACGCACACACACACACACGTGCACTCACACACACACACACACACACACACACACACACACACACAC
Organism: Oratosquilla oratoria; assembly: GCF_046742065.1. Lineage (NCBI taxonomy): Eukaryota > Metazoa > Arthropoda > Malacostraca > Stomatopoda > Squillidae > Oratosquilla > Oratosquilla oratoria. The sequence continues at coordinate 31,511,467 of NC_134787.1, forward strand.
ACACACACACACACACACGCACGCACGCACACGCACCCACGCACATACACACACACACACACGCACGCGCACACACACACGCACACACATACGCGCGCGCGTGCGGACAGATAGACAAAAACACACACACAAACGCGCGCGCGCGCACGCAAACCCACAAACCCACAAAGACATACAGAGAACACATGCACAAAGACACCCACACAAACACACACAGAGTGAAAGATACATTTGAAACAGTAAAAGAGCATAAATGAAACAGGTAGGAAGACAAGAAGATTAAAAAAATCGTAGTCCAGGAAAGAAAGAAAAAAAAGAAAAAAAAAAAAAGGCGAGGGAGAGGGGGACCCAGTTCCAAAAATTTTCGCACATTTTCATCAACTCCGGAACCGCGGGTCGCCAGGGAACTGGAGGCGAACGATAATCGGCGGACGCGATCAAACGGGAAAGAAAAGGGTGCCGCGATGTTTACGTTCGCGACGAATATGGCTGCCGCCGGCGCCGAGGTCTCAAATGGAAACTCTCCGACGATAATCCGATTACGGATCTGACGAAGCGCATGACGGAGTCGTTATTATTTATCAAAATGGAGAACCTTTCTTCCCGTCGTCGCCAAAAGAATAAAGAACCTCTTAGTTAGGTCCCACAAGCATTAATCAAACAACCATGATACACACACACACACACACACACACACACACACACACACACACACACACACACACACACACACACACACACACACACACACACACACACACACACACACACACACACACACACACACACACACACACACACACACACACACACACACACACACACACGAGTATATATATATATAAATAAAATATATATATATATATAATATATATATATATACATATATGCATATTTTATGTTTATATATACATATATGCATATATATGTTTATATATACATATATTCATATATATATACATATATATATATTACATATATATATATATACATATACATATATACATATAATATATATATATACATATATATATATATATATATATATATATATACATATATATATATTATATATATATAATATATATATCTACATATATAACTACATATATATATATATTATATATATATAATATATATATCTACATATATAACTACATATATATATATATATATATATCTATACATATCTACATATATATATATATATATATGATATACATGTATACATGTGTGTATACGTTGTGTATTTACTTAGTTTGTGCGTGTGTGTGCACTTATGTGCAGCAGTGTGTACACGCGTACAAACTTTGTTAATATTTGCCTTGGCTGAAGGAAAAGGTCTCTGTATTAAAACTTAAAACATATACAGAAAACTCAGCGGGTTCCACCTCGTATGTTTTCCTGCATAAGATGATGAGAAGCTTACGCCATGAGGCGCTTAGCTACATCCAAAGCCTCAAGAAAGGCCTTTCAGTTTGTACCAACGATTGCCACTTCACTCCTGCAAACATCTCTTTGTCTTTCCCCCTTTTGTCAGGACTTCCACTACTATGTTTATATTCTTAATAAAGATAAAATTTCTATAACTTTTATAAAACACAACAGTGGCAACCCATACTATATCAAATGATCAACCGTTTCGCGGTGCAAGAAGGTGCAAGAGATGAGACAGCTTCTGTGGTGCAAATGGGGTATCCAAGGCCCTTTGGTGTAACAGGGATGGTCCATATTCTTGGATCAAGAAGACTGAGGTGTAACAAAGTTAAGCCAAACTTCTCTGGTGAAAAAAAAAAAAAATGGCAGACCAAGCCTCAGTGATGAGAACCGAAAGACTGCGTTCCTGTAGTGCAAGAATTGGCACCAACATCTGTGATGCAAGTGGGCACGACCTAGCCTCAGCGGTGCAATTGGGACCTTGATGAGTGTGGATGTCTCCTCCCCCAAAGCCTAAAGTGATACAAATGAACGTCCATTCGCGTTACTCCCGATGCACATACCCACAGTGGAAGTCTCCCCTGACTGCGGAGGCCATCAGCCGCCTCTTCATCAGCGGAGTCCGCGGACATAGTCGCTTTATGCAAATATGGCAACAGCTTTAGGGCTAGGTTACAGCTCCATCAGGAGCGACACACTTCATGCTCTCGACGCCTGCGATGCAAAATGCAACACATAATAAGGCCTTCCTGTTGATCATATTACATACGGGTAACCACGCAACACGCCAGAGCCACCTACCGGTAGAGTAACGAGCTATATAATGATCTGGTAATTCGCCCAGAGAACGTGGTCGAAGAGAACGTGTTAGAGGAGAGCGTGGTCGAGGAGAAATTGGTCAAGGAGAACGTGGTGGAGAACGTGGTGTAAAACGTGATGAAGAACGTAATGGAGAGCGCAGTGGTGGAGAAGGTGATAGAGGAAAACGTGTTAGAAGTGTACGCGGTGGAGGAGAACATGGTGGGAAAGAACGTGGTGAACGTGGTGTAGAACGTGGTGAAGAACGTAATGGAGAACGCGGTGGAGGAGAACGTGGTGGAAGAGAACGTGGTCGAGGAGAGTGTAATGGTGAAGAACATGGTTGATAAGAACGTTGTCTAATTCGGGATGACATGTCCGCGGTGCCAATGCCTCATAAACGAGGAGCGCCAAGAGTAAATCTTCTATGTCGAAGCGATGACAAGGGGCGGTGCCTATCAGTGCCGGCTCTCGGGACAAAACCCATTACCCAGACGTAGCGGAACCTAAGCCCCTTGTCTATCAATAAGAACAACATTAAACACTTTTGATGTGGTGCCTGCTGTCCAAAGCTTGCCAGTGATCACATCAAACGAGTTAAAAAAAAATGGGGTCCTCAAAATAATTTTGGCAAATGATGATGATGATGATATTGATGATATTAATAATATTAATATTATTAATAATATTAATATCAATAATGATAATAATAATAATAACAATAATGATAATGATGATAAAAATAGTAATGATAAAAATATTAACAATAATAATACCAATAAGTGTAATAATAACAACAGTAATAGGAACAATAAAATCAAAATAATGATAATAATATTAGCAATAATGATAGTAATAATAATAATGACAATAATGATAATAAAAAAAATAACAATAACAATAGCAACAACAATAAAAATGATACCAAAACCGCAAATAAGTCTGCCCCTGTTGGGTCCACAGCAAATTCAATTCGTACTGGCAATCAGAAGTCCGCCAAGAGACCAACACTGTAGAGGAAGCCGGGAGTTCAAGGGTTTTATGTAGTACAGGACTTTCAAAGACCAACCCCTCTGGTACAGTGGAGCTAGACTACACCAAACCTCCACATCAACATCATTGAGAATGTTGCGAGAGTCCAGCAGGGAATTTCATTCAGTAAAATACACAGTCCTCATGCTGAGTGTGATTAAAATCGCCCAACTAAACTATAATAAAATATCGGCATTGGTGAGAGTGCCTGGCAACTATCTCTATGACAACCACGCATTTACTGCCACCATCACACAAAGACCTGCCACCATCTCCCCCCCACACCCCCACACCCACCCACCCCACGGTGTGCCAACTCTGACTGATTGGAAAATGCCTATGATGGAAAGGAATATTTTTTTTTATCTTTATCTTCAAATTATTTAATGACTTCCAACTCTCTATCGGTGGTTCCCACTAACCTCTCTAACTCACAAACGCTTAACTACAATCCCCAGAGTTTACTGGTAAGTCCCATTTACCCTAGCTTGACTCAGAGCCTTTGGACGTAGTTAAACGCCTGTTTGAATGTTTTCATAATTTCTTAACTTTCTTTGATTCCCTGATACTTTTTTTTACCACCTAAAGATGTATCGGGTGTCTGCCTGAGAGAAGTCCCGTGTCATGGTGCCGTCCCTCACTGACTAATTATTCTACGAGTGTCATTCCCTCCCACAAATAACCTTGTAACCCATCTACATAATCCATTTTAATCAGCTATTACCAAAGCAATTAAACCTCATCGTCGCCAACAAGAAAAAGTCTCACTTTCTCGTTTGAAGGCTATTTAGCGGTTCCAGAAGACTTCCATTCCCAAAGTTTCTTCTTCATTTTTTTTTTTTTTTTTTTTTTTTGCGATCTTCTCGTTTTCGGGTTCCAGGTTTCGATTGCCATTTTTTCAGTTACTTTACTTTTGATTTCTTTTTCTCTTTTTTTTCTGATTTTGTTTTTTGGGTTTTCTTCGCTATTCCATTCTTTTTCATTTGGTGGATCCAGAAGATTCCATTGCCAAAGATTCTTTTTAGTCATTTATCTTTTTTTTTTTCTGATACTTCTAATTTGGTAGTTCTCAACGACTTACACTGCCAGTCGATATATTTTTTTCATTTCTCTTATTCGGTTTTTGGCTATTCGTCTTTTCAATTCCTCTCATTAAGCGACGGTAGAAGACGTCCATTGCTAAAGTTTCCTCTTCAGTCAGTAACCTTTTTTCTTTTCTTTTTCCGGCTTTTGAGTTTTCTTCGTCTTCCCGATCCTTCTCATTTTCTAATGTTTCCGGACTCCTCAGAATCACTCCTGCGAGAAAGATAGTCTCCCCAACCACATGATTTTTTTTTTTTTTTTTTTTGAGGGTTGAAGGGTTTCTGTACTTTCTCCTCCACCCCTTTAGCTCATTGTGTGTGTGTGTGTGTGTGTGTGTGTGTGTGTGTGTGTGTGTGTGTGTGTGTGTGTGTGTGTGTGTGTGTGTGTGTGTGTGTGTGTGTGTGTGTGCGCGTGCACGCCTGAGCTAAAGACCGTTATCTCTAACTCGCTTAACCGTTGATCCCAACTGCCACTTAAACTTCATTCTGACTAATCCTGGATGACTCTAACCAGCTTAAGAATAACTTTTCTCAATTAAAAATTTGATTATTTCAATTTTATGGCGTCTTTTGGTCTCCTATTAGATTTTATACATATCAATCTCTCTCTCTCTCTCTCTCTCTCTCTCTCTCTCTCTCTCTCTCTCTCTCTCTCTCTCTCTCTCTCTCTCTCTCTCTCTCTCTCTCTCTCTTTCTGTCTGTCTGTCTATGTCTGTCCTTTAGTCTGCCTACCTCCCTACCTACTCCACTCCCTTCGTCTGTCTCCTTGCCTTCCTCCCTCCTCCACTTCATTCTTCCCTCCCTCCCTCCAATCCACTTTCTTCTTTTACCCGTCCACAATCCCATCCTACATCCTATGCCCACGGTCCCCTGTTCCACACGTTTGCGCGTTTCCGCGAGCGCATGACGAGCATGGATGAGCACACGCTTCACCGTCCAACCCGCACGTAGTCATCTAGCTCTCAAGAGCAACAAATTTGATTTTCATTTTGAGTAATAAACTCTATTCTTTCCATTTATGTTAAAACAATTGTTCAGATATTTTCGTCTCTGCGTCACTTCCCTCGTGCGTTCCACTCCAAGTCGATCTTTTCGGAAAATATTGCGGACGGAATGATAAAGCTGGTCAGAATTTAAACCAAACAATATGAACATAACAAGGCAATTTTAACAAACTTTCATTTTGCGTCGGGCGAGCCAGCGAGCGAGGGGAAGGGGTGAAAGGAGGGAGACAGAGAGGCAGACAGAGACAGAGAGAGAGAGAGAGAGAGAGAGAGAGAGAGAGAGAGAGAGAGAGAGAGAGAGAGAGAGAGAGAGAGAGAGAGAGAGAGAGAGAGAGAGAGAGAGAGAGAGTCTAAACAAGATAAATTGCAAGCAAGAACAAAATCTACTAAGCACTACTCTAACTCCCGTACAGTGATTCTATTCATCCGAGAGGAAGGTGTGTGTGTGTGTGTATTCACTTTGGTCTTTGGATTACGTGCTCAACTCGTAATCGACAGCTCTTTCCCTCCCGGAAGAGAGCTCAGAGCTCGTATGACCGATCAATGAGTAATGCTGTGACCTTACACGCACACACATACACCCAGCTCCCCGCCCACGAGAGTTGGAGTAACGACTCGAAGCGCAGCGATATTGAAATTATTTCACCCCTGGGCAGGATTCGAACCCAGACCGCCGTAGTGACAGTCGGGGACTCTATCAACCGCGCCACCGAGTCGTGTGTGTGTGTGTGTGTGCGTGTGTGCGTGTGCACGCTGGGGGATTACGGACAACCCCACCCACTCCACCCTACCTCACTCCCATCTTAACCTCACCCACCCCATCCTACCTCACCCCACTTAAGAAGCGAACGGGATTAAACCCGAGACTTCTCAGAGTCTCGAACTCATTTCGTTGTTCCTATGTTTCCGTCTCCCAAGTTTCTTCTCGAAAATCTTCCTGAAGCGGCAGGGACAAGACTTCTAGATAACTACTGTAATTTTCGGTTTCCTCTTTTTTTCATTTCTCTTTCTGCGTTCTCTCATACCAAAACCGTTCACGTGAAAGGTGTATTTCTCATGCAAGCCTCCTTATGGTACCAGAACAGCTGCCAGTATTTATTTTTTCAGCTAAAATATTTTCACCGCCGTTTTTTTCACGCTAAAATATTTCCCCCAAAGACTGACTTTTCTGTCCTCTTGTGTTGTGTTTTTGTTCTGGTGACCACCATACGAATTTTTGAGCTGAGGATCGGACGTGGGCCCTCCTCCCCCCCCCAAAAAAAAAAAAATCTAAGTACCTTACCATACCGACGGTTCACACGGGGAAAGGTTCTAGAGAACCAGCAAGGGCGAACCATTTCACTAAGCAGGTGCAAAGTCGCATATATAAACAACACACACTCACATATCTTAAAGACAACAAACATGCAGTCGGGAAGAGTTGAGAGAGAGTGAGAGAGAGAGAGAGAGAGAGAGAGAGAGAGAGAGAGAGAGAGAGAGAGAGAGAGAGAGAGAGAGAGAGAGAGAGAGAGAGAGAGAGAGAGAGAGAGAGAGAGAGAGAGAGAGAGAGAGGAGAGAGAGAGATAGTTCTTGGAGTCTTCATAATGATCACTGTCTTTCACCTCCTGAAGAATCCGGGAAAAGCTCTGGAGGACCAACAAGGAATCAGTTCATCAAACAAGTCCAAAGTCGTACATATAAACAACACACACATATACGTACGTACGCACGCACGCACGCTCACACGCACACACACGCACACACACACACACACACACACACACACGCACACACACACACACACACACACACACGCACACACACACACACACACACACACACACACACACACACACACACACACACACACACGGAGCTCAAAACAACAGATACGCATTAACACAGAAAAAAAAAAATACTCCTGGAGTCTTCATAATGATCACTGTCTTCCGCCTCCTGAAGACTCCGGAGACTCCGGGAGAGTCCATCAGACTCCGGGAGAGATTCTCCCGGATGGATCCGTCACAACACGCCCGGGACAAAAACCTTCCCGCGTTGTCTTGCGAGGACTTACCGTCTCCTAATCCGACGCAAGACGGAATGATGAAAGACGTCGGAGTAGAGCGCTCCCGCCTTTGGCAGAAGCTGCAGAAGCTTCCTAGAGGGACTTAAAACTACCAATACCCTTTATCGTCTGAAGGAGGTGGAGGAGGTGGAAGAGGTGGAGGTAGAGGAGAGGAGGAGGAGGGAGGAGAGAAGGAGGAGGAGGGAGGAGAGGAGGAGGAGGGATGAGAGGAGGAGGAGGAGGGATGAGAGGAGGAGGAGGGATGAGAGGAGGAGGAGGGATGAGAGGAGGAGGAGGGAGGAGAGGAGGAGGAGGGAGGGAGGGAATGAGGCAGGGGAGGAGGAAGGGAAGGAGGAAGGGAAGAAGGAAGGTAAGAGAGGGGAATGGAAGGAGAAGAAGGATGGGGAGAAAGAGTGGGAAAGGGAGAGGAAGAGAAGGGGAAAAGTGGAAGAGGAGGGAGAAGAAGAGGAGAAACGTTAGGCATAAACTCATCCGTAGTGCAGTGACGTCATTCCTCTCTCCTCTCCTCACTACCTTCGCCTCCCTTCCCCCTTCCCCTCCTTCCTTCCCCACCTTCTGTCTCTCCATCTTTCTCTTTCTCTATCCATGTGTACAAACCATTGATCATTTTTTTTTTTTACACGTGGAAAGGTTGGTACCCTGGCACCCAGACACTCTACACTCACCATTACTAGTGCCATTAATAAGGCTCCACTCATAAAGGCTGCCTTGTGAATAAACAAAGCAATGGGGTCCCACTTGATGGATGTGGCACAAAAGGCTCTTGTGCTCTCCTCAGCCACCTTTTCCACGTGACCAGAAATTAATAAACAATGAAATAATCTGTGGACCCTTGCGTGTCTCCTCACGGCAAGAGCCGACACGAGCTCTGACTCAGTTATCACTGAAACCCCAGTGGCTCCTCCTGAATTTAATCCTTTCAGCACTCGACTTGTGTATTCATTTTGACTGCCGCTGGGCAATTTTATCTAAATAAAGTATTGTGGTTGGACCCATAAGAATACAGTATACATAAATGAAGTCAACTTTCAACTTTACTATGGATAATATATATACTTTTTTCTGTATTGATGTCTTGCACAATGGATCATTTTCCTTCGTTACATCAATACAACAAAACCTAAGGATAATACATAATAAATCCATGAAGAGGCCATAGGACATTTGATGCAGGCTTCAATAGTTTCAAATTAAAATTGAAAGGTATAAATACAAAAACACTTGGAAAGGCCGAAAGAAAAATACACACGCTAGCTTAAAAACATATCGGTTTGAAAATATTTACAGTCCTCAAAACATTAGAAAACAAGGGTTATTAAAAAATCCGGATAAGTACTCCAAAATACATTCAGAACAAAAGAAGAAAACACACAATAGCTTAAAAATAAATTGACTTACAAAGTCACACAGAGAACTCAAAATATTAGAAAAAACGAGAAATCATGATAGCCACTCAAAGATACATCCAAACAAAAGAATATTCTTCAATATACGATACAACCATTTTCTTTTTCTGGGAATCCTGCAGTGTAAAGAAGAGCCAGCCCAGGTACAAGAGACGGACAAACAATGCAGCCATGTTTATAGATAGAGGAATCGACAATACGGCCAATGAAGAATAAACAAAGGAAATTAGGTCATGCAAGCACACACACACACACACACACACACACACACACACACACACACACACACACACACACACACACACACACACACACACACACACACACTCGAACGTACACATATGTGTGCTTGTTTATGTTTATGCTTGTGCTTCTGCATGTATGTATGTATGTGTGGTAATGCGTGCTTACAAATGTGCTTGTGCAATTTGTATAACAAAAACATTGCCTATATATATAGATATATATATATATATATATATATATATATACAGTATATATACACACACATCAATCAATAAATCAACGATCCTGAGTCTACTGCTGAACATAGCCCTTTTCATAGCATTCCACGACTCACGATTACGCCAACCTCTGCCACCTCACACCTGCAAAATTCTCTATCTCATTTTTCCACCTTCTGTCTGGTCTCCTTGCACGCTTACCAATTCGCTGAGTCCACTCAGTAATACAATTGTTCCATCGCTCATAGTCGTTCGTGCTAACTTGCCCAATTTCACTTCCTCTTTTTTACTGGATTCACAGATTCTTTTACTCCGGTCTACTCTCTCACTCAACTTGCTCTCTTTCGGCCTCTCAGCGTTATTCCCACCATTAACCTCTCCATTCTTCTCTATATACTCCTCAGGTCTCTATCGCCTTCGTCAATTTCCATGTCTCATACCCGTAGATTATTGCTAGTAGTATACATTGATTGTAAATGTTCCGTTTCAAACCTAAAGGTCGAGAGCCTCTCATAATCTTCTTTTACTTTCTAAACACTTGCCAACCAACTTTAATATGCCATT
>NC_134787.1:31526318-31528818 GCF_046742065.1 Oratosquilla oratoria
TTCGGAGTCCACTACTAAACAAAGGCCTCAACCCAATCCCTTTCGTGAGTTCCACGACGGAACAAACATCTGCCATGCTACTCTTGCAAGCTTCTCTAACCCGTCGCTCTATATTCTTCCTTTTGACATAATTACGCTCTCTTAAACAAAAAAAAAGTGTAGTGGCTATCTATTTCTTCAGGTACCCCCCATTTTTTTTATCAATACAATTTTCAATATAAGTTATAAAATTTCTTTCAACTTACCTGGCTTACAAACTCCCCTCCTCCTCTTCCTCTTCCTCCTCCTCCTCCTCCAACTCCTCTTCCCTTATATCCTTTCAAGTTTCCCTTGATTCCGTACTACTCTTACGTCCTTCTCTCACTCGTTTTGCAACCATGTTCACAATCTCTGACCATATTTCCTTCATTTCCTTTCTTACACGCGATTCCATTGAGCTCAACCCAGTGGTTATTGTCGTTCCAGCCATTCCCTTTCCAGGACACGATTCCGGATAACCTCTTCATCACCTCCCCCCCACCCCCACCCCTCCCTTACTCGACCTCCATTTCCTCTTTCATGTTCTCAGACCGGACGACTTCTCCAACTACTTCGTCAAGTTCTATACAGGTCCTCCTTCATGGTAGTCCTCTCCCCTCAACTCTTCGAAGTCCACTGCTAGACGAAAGCCTCCTCCAACCTCTTCATCGAGTTGCAAGATTACTGATCATTGTCACGTCACTCCTGCAAACTTTTCTCACATTAATTCTCTTCCTATTAAACTATTTTTCCAGGATAAAAATGTATTAATGTAAATATGTTGCATGAAACAAGGGAGACCAGACAGTAGATGGGTGCTAGAGAAGGTTGCAGGAGTGACACGGCCGTGTAACACATAGATTGATTGGGAGAGAGCCCTTTGTTTAGCCGTGGACTGCAAAAGGTTGGTGACTGACTGATTGGCTGATGTCATGCTGGGTGAAACTACATCACCATGATTTACTTCTTCCATTTAACGTCTGAACAGCCTTGGCCAGGTGGGGAGGCGACCCAACATCGGCCTAAAAAAAATCGGCGGTTTGCCACAACTGGTAGGGTTTCTCACTTCCCACTGGGTGAACATAAGAACAAGAACATAAGAACATAAGAATGAAGGAGACTGCAAGAGACCATAGGGCCTATACTAGTCAGCTCCGTATCCATCATCACCTGTCATCCCCATCCATAAAGTTGTCTAATCGTTTCATAAAACAACTGATAGTTTCAGCGCATGGGATGATAATTTTGAGTTATATCTACAAACAGCACCCGTCATCTTTGGAGATTTGGTTCTGCCTAGGACCAGACCCTTTCATTTAGTTGAGTCATTCCCCCTGGCCCTAGAGGGTTATCCTTGATGAGAACCATGTGATCCTACGAAGTCATTCTTCAGCCCGAGAGGACACCTGCTCCTCCAGGCTCCTTCGCCCTTGGAGCTCTGGTTCTTGTGACCCGAGTCATTCATCACGTGACACAAGATTGTTTACTCTGGCACTGCGGGACGCCACGAGCACTGTGGCCTCCTTTGTTTCGTGCTCGCACTGCGCAGCAGGGTGAGCAGATTCAGCGTAATTATGCTATATTTGGCACATTCCCTTAGAAATATAAATATCAATCAGCCATCATGAGTCCATGGCTGAACAAAGCCTCTCTCATAGCATTTCATGATTCACAAGGCCGCGCCAACCTCTGCCACGTCACTCCTGCAAACTTCTCTATATCGTCTCTTCATCCTCTTTCTGGTCTTCCTCTTCCACGCTTCCCATCTCGCGGCGTCCACATTTGCTCCATGGCCCATCAGTCGTTCGTGCTATCTTACCTGACCAATTCCCCTAGAAATAATACAATAATGACAAATATAACAGAAACCAAACTTATTAAGTGGAACAAAGGATTAAGCGTTATTTTTGCCAATCTAACATAATTTCATTTGGTGTCTAGCATATTACCGTTTGAGATCTCCAGCCACCCTGTTGTTCATTCGTCTTTTGTAACATTTTGTAAAATGGCCTTTGGGAATACAACTTTTACTTCCAAAAAATTTCATCTGTTTTATTTTTTTCAAATACATCTTTACATTCATTTTCCAATGTATGTATATTTTTATCTTTATATAAATATTTCACATCCACTGAAGTAACTTCGAGAAAACTTTTGATGGTGACTAAACCATGCACACACTGTTCGGGTCAATATTCTCGTGAGTTGTGCCATCTCTACGGAGCAGAGTTACGTATCATTCTTTTATTATTTTAACATCAATAACAATCACAATGATAATAACAATAATTGTATTAATAACAATGAAATAACAATCAAAATACTGCCTACACAGCGCCTGGTCGCGTCGTGCGGCCCTTGCCAATATTCATCCCCCTCCCTCTCCCTCCCTCCCCCTCTCTCTCTCTCTCTCGCTCTCTCTCTCTCTCTCTCTCTCTCTCTCTCTCTCTCTCTCTCTCATTCACTCTCTCTTTCTTTCTCT
>NC_134787.1:31533818-31541318 GCF_046742065.1 Oratosquilla oratoria
TTACGAACAACGTGTGACATGTGATACTAGGATGCTTGACGTATTAATTACACGCGTAGCGTGTTGCCATGCGGGAAGTGTGATACTAGACTGCGTGATGTCTTACTGCTATCCTTGATGTGTTATTAGTGGCACGCGTGATATATTGTCAAGTGTGACGTCTTACTGGCACGTGTGATGTGTTACTCCAGTTCGTGACGTATATTATTGTCACGAGTGACGTGTATTACTGTAATAGCATCTACAGCAGGTAACCACTTACGTACCCAGAGAGAAGCAAACCATTTTCATTTTCTTATACTTGTGTTAAATTATCTGATTCATATGTATAATGTATTGATTGTATAATGTATTGAATGTATAATGCACCGATTCTGTTTACTTATCTTACATTATTTTCCCTTTTTTATTTTTTTGTCACCAAAACAATGCCTCGTCTAATCAAACTCAAATCTCTGCCAAGTTAAGTTGATATAGTCTCTATTTATCTCTGCGCTTATTTTCTATTTTTTTTTTTTACTTTACGTGAAAAGGAGGAGAAGGAGAAGGAAAAGGAAAAGGAGGAGAAGGAGAATTAGTAGGAGGAGGAGGAGGAGGAGGAGGAGGATGGAGGAGGAGGATGGAGGAGGAGGAGGAAGAAGAGAGGTATAATGATAGAAATGATGACGATGATGATGATGATGTGGAGGAGGAGGAATGTTTTCATGATGGAACCAAGTGGAAGAACATAATTAGAATAAGCTGGAGCCACTGGAAGGTATTTGGACCTAAACTGTGAGACGAAAAAGAAGAAAACTCCCCAAAAAAGTTTTCGTCACTCCTTATTTTTGAAAGAGACCCAACTCTCAGGAAGGTAATTGTAGATATTTACATAAAGAGACTTCCAGTTTCAAAGCGAGAGAACGCGAAACCGGGGTGATTTACCTCTGAGGAAGGTAAACACACACACACACACACACACACACACACACACACACACACACACACACACACACACACACACACACACACACACACACACACACACACACACACACACACACACACACACACACACACACACACACACACACACACACACACACACACACACACACACACACACACACACACACATACACACACACACACACGCACGCAAGCGCGCACACACACACACACACACACACACACACACACACACACACACACACACACACACACACACACACACACACACACACACACGCACGCACGCACACATACAAAAGTACTCTAGCACGGTTTTATCGCCAACGCAATGACAACCGATCTTGTGAAAGGTGTCATTTGGGACAAGGACGGAGAAGGATTCTGGGAGGGGTCCAAGAGCGAATTACTTCCTCTCGATGGAATTCGATCTCACGAGGCTTAGAGGCACTCCGAGCGCTCTACCCACGGGGCCATTAATGCACCCTTTATTTATCTATATATTAATTTTTCATTTACCTATTTATTCTTTTATTTGGTTATTCATTTTGAAGATTATAATTTTATAAGCACCGTAAATATTCAGGTCTTTGATTCAAGGTGACTTCTGCCGCGTTTCCAAGCACAATTTCTCTATTGGATGCCCACCAAATTGAAACCACATAATATATAATGATAATATTAGGAATAATAAACAGGATGTAGAACATGAGTACGATAAAATGAAAACAAGAAATAATCCACTGCTGACGCCCTCTTCCAGAGACGCGAGGTGAAATGCCCTCAGGGACTCGAAAGGAAGAGGAATATATATATATTTTTATATATATATATATATATATATATATATTTATATATATATATATATATATATATATATATTTATATATATATATATATATATATATAGAGAGAGAGAGAGAGAGAGAGAGAGAGAGAGAGAGAGAGACACGGAGGTGCCGTGGAGAAAGAGAGGGAATGGAGAGTAAGTGGGAGAAGTAAATTAGACAAAAAAAAATCAAAAGAGCGTATGTGGGAGAGGAGAGTTACGTAAGAGGAGGGATTAAGTGATAGAAGTGATTAAGCGAGATTAAGTGAGTGTGGAGAGAAAGCAGATGTATAGATTTCGTGGGAGAGAAGAAACAGTGGGAGAGGAGAGGAGAGTGAGAGTGTGGAAAGGAAGGAAAGAACGAGTCGGAAATGGGCGTGAGAGTAATTAGATGAGAGTAAGTGTGAGGTAAGACTAAGCTCAAAGAGGAGGCAAGCCAAGTGTCAGTGTAAGAGAACATTATATGTGAGGATTGAATAATAGCGTGAAAACATAAAGCACAAAAAACCCACACCCGAGTATAGTGCCGACATACACTCTGGGTCTTATGTCAGTCATAATGTTTTCTGTGGAACGGGATTCCTCTTTCTTGATTACGTTGTAGTCGAGGCGAGAGGACAAAGAACTACAGAGCTCGTGAAGAGACCTTTCTTCCATTGAGGTTTATGTCCTCATCAACTTCTCTGTTTACTAACCAACTAAGATACGCTTGACCCCGTGCCACTCAGCCCCCCACCAACCCCCACCCCCCTACACAAACACACACGGTTCGACGGTGCAGTGGTACCGTTCGCGTTCCCTAATCCATTGGTTTGAGTTCGATTCCGACCCAAGGACGAAATCATTTTAGCAGCATACACCGCAAGCTGGCACTCCAAATCTGGTGGGCAAGGAGTGAGTGAGTGAGTGAGTGAGTGAGTGAGTGAGTGAGTGAGTGAGTGAGTGAGTGAGTGAGTGAATGTGTGTGTGTGTGTGTGTGTGTGTGTGTGTGTGTGTGTGTGTGTGTGTGTGTGTGTGTGTGTGTGTGTGTGTGTGTGTGAGGTCACATCATTACCTATATATCAGGGAACATGTGACCTCTGAGCCCTGAGGGTAATAGTTGTCGATCATGAGTCCAACACATGATCCAAGACCGCAGTGAATCACACACACACACACACACACACACACACACACACACACACACACACACACACACACACACACACACACACACACACACACACACACACACACACACACACACACACACACACACACACACACACACACACACACACACACACACACACACACAAACAAACACACAATCGCATACGCTCACACATACATACACACACACACGCAAACTGATTTCTCCTTTAAAATGGCGACACATTCATTAACTTGTTTCAGACTTGGATGATTTTGTTTAGGTTAAGATAATCCCTCTCCGCTGAAGGGAGACACCCTCCTCGGTTAACCCTCTCGAGGTTTTCATTCTAGCTGTCTCCCGGTGATTTTATTCAATTAAATGAAACCCCCTCCGAGGGGCAAGGAATGGGAGGGCGCTCGGTGGCTTCATGTGGTCCGTTGCTCGCCACGGACGACTTGTGGGAGCGACAGTGCGCAAGGCTTTCAGCGTCCAATGGATTCGAAGAAAAAGAACAAGTGGACGGGCGTTCCAGGAAAGAACAAGTACGATTCTGAAACTAATGTAGAGAGTAAAAATGAAAGAAGAGAAGGAAGAGGAAGAAGAAGAAGAAGAAGAAGAAGAAGAAGAAGAAGAAGAAGAAGAAGAAGAAGAAGAAGAAGAAGAAGAAGAAGAAGAAGAAGAAGAAGAAGAAGAAGAAGAAGAAGAAGAAGAAGAAGAAGAAGAAGAAGAAGAAGAAGAAGAAGAAGAAGAAGAAGAAGAAGAAGAAGAAGAAGAAGAAGAAGAAGAAGAAGAAGAAGAAGAGAAGAAAAGAAGAAAGAAGAGAGGAAGAAGAAGAAGAAGAAGAAGAAGAAGAAGAAGAAGAAGAAGAAGAAGAAGAAGAAGAAGAAGAAGAAGAAGAAGAAGAAGAAGAAGAAGAAGAAGAAGAAGAAGAAGAAGAAGAAGAAAATTATATATATATATATATATGTACATGTTTAATTAAATACGATAGCATTCTGGAAGCTGTTAATTTTCTTTCGTGTATTTTCTATTTTTCTAATTATATTCTTCCCTTGGACAGGGTGGGCATAAAGCAATTCCTTATAATTCTCCATTTTATTACACGACGTTTCGTCTCTAATAACACATCTTCTGGTATTTCTGTTTTTAAAGATACAATAAATATTTACGATACTACAAGTCTGAATTAGATTAATCGTTGGACATATACAAGATTATATCTTGTATATGTCCAACCATTAATGTAATTCAAACTTGTAGTACCATAAATATTCATTGTATCTTTAAAAACAGAAATACCAGGAGATGTCTTATTAGAGTCGAAACGTCGTGTAATAAAATGGAGAATTATAAGGAATTGGTTTATGCCCACCTTATCCAATCGAAGAATATAATTAGAAAAATAGAAAACACACGAAAGAAAATTAACAATTTCCAGAATGCTGTCGTTTTCAATCAAACATGTTTAAAAGAGAACCTGCTCCCAAAATACACCATTATATATATATAAATATATATATATATATATATATGTATATGTGTGTGTGTGTGTGTGTGTGTGTGTGTGTGTATATATATTAATCAATCGGCCACCGAGAGTCCGCTGCTGTACAGAGGACTCTCCTAGACTTTTCCACAAGTCGCAAGACTACACCAACCGCTGTCATATCCCTCCTGCAAAGTGTTTTATCTCGTCTCTCTACACTCTGTCTGGTCTTCCTGAGACAGAAATTTAAGAATCTTGCAGGAGTCTTTCAGAAACGGTGTCACAAAAGCTCACCATCGAGGTAGCCAGAAATCGCTAACCACTTCTGTACCCAGGCTGCTGCCAGGCTATCTTGTTCATCTCAGTGGCACCCCCGTCGATGAAAGTCTACCTGGAGTGATCCTCTAAGTGCCAAGTGGCACTTTTGTTTAGAAAAGTGCCGCGGCTGCCCGACAGCGAGAACTTAACACCTCCAACACAGTCATACGATTTACACAAGTCAACGAAACACTCCCTCAGCTGCACATTTCGCAACACTTCCGCCATTTTTCTTTACTTCCTGCAACGGTGAGGCTCCCTGAGGAGTCTGAAGAAATAAAGAAACAGCAACAGTTGTTCCTTAATCCCAGAAAAAGAGAAAAGAGAGAAAATGAGAGAGAGAAAAAAATGTGTGAGCTAAAAGAAACTAAAACTGACGCAAATTACGAAGTAAGGGTGGAGGGGGAGGGGGAGGGTGGAGGGAGGAGGGGAGAGTGAGAACATGAGGAAAAACGAGAACAAAGAAAATTACCAACAGCAACGGAAGATACTGTACGACCACGAGGTGTAAAACGAGAGAAGGTGTATGAGCGGAAGGAGGAGGAGGAGGAGGAGGAGGAGGAGAAAGAGGAGGAGGAGGAGGAGGAGAAAGAGGAGGAGGAGGAGGAGGAGGAGGAGGAGGAGGAGGAGGAGGAGGAGGAGGAGGAGGAGGAGGAGGAGGAGGAGGAGGAGGAGGAGGAGGAGGAGGACGAGGAGATAGGCAAGGAGAGCGACGAGGCCGAGGAAGTCAAGAGACGTTAAAATAGACGATGATGATCTGGAGGAGGAGGAGGAAGAAGAAGAGGGGGAGTAAGAGGAGGAGAGGGAGAAAGAGGAGAAGGGAAGGGGGGAAGGAAAGGGGAGAGAGGAGAGGGGAAGGGAGGACGAGGTGAGTGTGGAAGGGAGGGGAGAGAGGAGAGGGGATGGGAGAGGAGATAGGAGAGGGGAAAGGAGGGGAGATAGGAGAGGGGAAGGGAGGGGAGAGGGGAGGGGAGGGAAAGGGATGGAGATAGGGGGGGGAAGGGGAAGGAGGGGGAGAGAGGGGAGAGAGAGGGAAGGGGGGGGGAGGGGAAGGGAGGGGAGAGAGGAGAGGGGAAGGAAGGGGAGAAGGGGGGAGGGAGGGGAAGGAGGGAAGGAAAAAGAGAAGGGGGGAGGGGAGAGAGAGGAAGGGAGGAGGAGGGAGGGAGGGGGAAGGGAAGGGGAAGGGAAAGGAAGGGATAGAAATAAAAGGAAAGTGAAAGGAAAGGGTAGGGAAGGAATGGAGGAGGGAAGGGAGGAGGAAGGGAACAAAGGGGAAAGGGGAGAGAGGAATAAAAGGGAAATGAAGGGATTGGGAGAGGGGGAAGAGAGGAAGAAGGGAAGGGAAGGAATAAGGAGGGAAAGAAAGAAATAAAAAAAGAAGAGGAGAGGAAGAAGAAAAGGAGAAAAAGAGCAGAAAGAAGGAAAGAAGAAGGATGAAGAAGAGGGGAGAGGAGGGATGGAAGAGGAAAGAAGAGGAAAGGAGAGGGAAGAAGAGGGGAGAGGAGGGATGGAAGAGGGAAGAAGAGGGAAGAAGAGGGACAGAAGAGGAACGGAAGAGGGACGGTGAGGGAAGAAGGGAAGAAGGGAAGAAGAGGTAAGAGGAGGGAAGAAAGAAAGAGAAAAACGAAAGGAGGAAAAAGAGAGAAGGAATGGAAAAAGAAGAGGGGAATGGATTACATCACCATCAACTACTAACTTGGCTCACTCTTCTCCATCCTCCACCCTCCACCACCACCACCGCCACCACCACCACTACCACCACCACTTGATCTTAGCCCTCATCTTTTATTAATTCTCATTTTTTTCTTTTTTTGTAATCGTCAATACCACCGTCACACTCGTCATTGCTACCACTACCACCACCACAAATACTCGTCATAAACACCACAACTACCGACATCTGCACTTTCACCACCAACACAATTACGGCGACCACCAACAACACCACCAGTTCTATTACTACCATCACCACCACCACTACTACTACTATCATTATTATTACTTTTATCATCATTATTATCATATCTTATTTTCGGAATCCCGTCACCAGGTTTCAAATTCATCCTTGTCCTTTGTCCCCAATCACAAAAACCTGTTCCCAATCCCTAATTCCTAAAACCCAGTCTCAGTTACCGATCCCTCGACCAATCACCTCGACCCAGAACTGCCAATCACACGCGCGGCTCATCCAACAGTCCCCGTTCATTTAACTACCCAATCAACTCCAGTCCCCCGCCTTCGTAGTGAACGAAGATAAGAGAAAAGGAACAAAGATAAGAGATAAGAATGAAAAAGATAATTGCGTCATCATCCGTATCTCCTCTTCTACAGATTCCGATCCTATCTTCGCTTCTTTTTTTTCTCCTCTCCTGATCTCCTCTCCTACATCAATTATCTTTCCCCTTCTCTATTCCTCCATTCTTCTTTCTTTTTTGGTATTGTATGCCTAAATTCTTCGATTTCAACCCTATTTTTCGGAATTATTTTATTCGTACTGTTACTACGAAAATCATTGTTTTACATTCATAAATACATGACCATTACCATGATCATCATCACTACAAAGTCTACTGCTAGACAAAAGCCTCTTCCAACATTTCATCGTTACCACTCTCACTGCTATTCACAACTTGTGTTGTTGTTGTTTTGGCTGCCGCAGAGCGATTTTATTCAGCCAAAGGGTTAAACCGTATCATGATTGTTATGATCCTTGACACGGCCATCCCCATTAAATGGGGGAGAGCTTTAGTGTGTGTGTGTGGGCGTGTGTGGGCGTGTGTGTGT
>NC_134787.1:31543818-31553818 GCF_046742065.1 Oratosquilla oratoria
GAGAGAGAGAGAGGCCACCGAATTCCAATGATGAATAGAACCGGCGTCTCGTTACCTTTGCCCTATGTGCTCGGACAGTCTCAGCTGTCACCGTCATCTGCTGGTATTCATGTAACCGTCGGAATTTTACTCGTGTGACTTTATATGGTAACGAGGCCCCCTCAACATGAAAGACGAACCGTTTTGCGGAAATCAGTCGAGGGTGAGGCTAAACATAGAAGATCAAAAGAAACTGGGCGATCGACGCTTTATCTCCCTCTCTCTCTCTCCCTCCCTCTCTCTCTCTCTCTCTCTCTCTCTCTCTCTCTCTCTCTCTCTCTCTCTCTCTCTCTCTCTCTCTCTCTCTCACACACACACACACACACACACACACACACACACACATATATATATATATATATATATATATATATATATATATATATATATATATATATATATGCTATATATATAGGAGGTGCTAAGATAGGAGGGAGGGTGGAGGGGTGTGGAGTGTATTCAGGGATGGAATGGGTGGGAATGATTTTATGCCTTTTTCTTTTTGGCTACCCCCCTTGTGAGGGGGAAAAAGCCTTGGTATATGTATGTATGTATGTATATATATATATATATATATATATATATATATGTATATGTATATATATACACACACAAGTACACATACACACACACGTACGTACACACACACGTACGTACACACACACACACACACACACACACACACACACACACACACACACACACACACACACACACACACACACACACACACACACGTACCTCTACGGAATCATTGATGACCAAACCTTTCTCTCTTTCTCTTCTCTTTCTCTATCTCTCTCTCACACGGGTACACAGTCTATTGCAAACGTCAAAATCAAAGGAAAGACGACGTGCGATGGTTGTTGCAAGTGATTCAAACAATTTCGCGAGAAAATAGCTGTTGGTTCGAACAAAGCCCATAGGCCACGTGTACAGAGGAAAGCTGTTTTTGTAAGGAAAAATAAAGTTATACAAAAAAATTATTTTCCGGATGTGACAGCGACTGTCAGCGTGAAAACCTAGACTTGCATAGGGACCAACGCCTTGTAAAGCAGAAACACGAGGGAAAAACAACAGATAATATAAAAAAAAGAGAAAATAAATAAATGCAATAATAAATGAACTGATGAGTGAATGAATAGAACGAAACGAATATAAAAGAAATACATAAACAAATAAATAGATAAAAGAATAATACAAAATAGAGACGAAACACAAAGACACAATCCACATATAAAGTGAAAGCCTTCCAGAAAAAAGCGAAGCCAGAGGCGCGCTCGGCGTCCCACCGAACATGGGCAAACCCTTTAAATATTTCATTCTGGCCAACGCCAGCGGAATATAATCAGCCAAGTAGCGACGCCTGACAGAACAATGCAGAGCTATCTGGGCCCTCGATTCTCAATCGTGAGGGTTCTGGGGTCCCCCTAAGGCTCCCTAGAATCTTCCCAAAGGAGCTCCCCCGACCCCTGAGTGAAAACTAGCAATAACTGTCAGATGCAAAACGATTTTAGGTGTTGAAGCAGTACCCCTTTAACCCGGTGGAGAGGAGGAAGGAGGGGGAGGGGGAGGGAAGGGATGAGAGGGTGGGAAGAGGAAGGGAACGGGAGAGAGGGGAGGGAAGGGGGAGGGGAGGAAGCATGCGTACGTAGCGGCGCGGCGTGTCGAACTGCCCCCCGTACACAGTCAAGCATGCATTATTCAGGCGGACAAACACCAACCAAGAAGGGGAGGGGGGGGGGAGGGCGCAGGTCGCCGCGCGTGCGGACACCCCGACCCCACCCCCACCCTCATCCAGTCGTCTTTTCTAAAACTGTCACTGTTGTCTTTATGTTTGTCGTCGACTTCGTCGAACAAGTCGTCATTGTAGAGTAAGTCCAAATCGCTGTTTAAGTCGTCGTCGTTAGAGAACTGGTTGACATTAAAAAAGTCGCAGATAACTCGTCGACGTTGACCCACTCGTCGACATCAACGAGGTCGTCGACGTTACCGTACTCGTCGGCATAAGCGAGGTCGTCGACTTTACCAAACTCATCGACATTTGAACAAGTCACAGTCGTCATCGTTGTTCGCTTTATCTCGTCACTTCCCCGATTCCCTGATCCTCCTCGTCTGTTGAGACCAAACCGTTATACCAGACCAACGTCAGTCAACCATCTTCCGTTACAAGACCCTTTCCCCCTTTTCCCTTCACTTCCGCTTTCCCCTCATCTCCCCTCCCCCCTTGTCCTACGCTCTGCCGAATGCCCCCATCTCCCACTACCGTCTCCCCTTCCCTCTCCCCCTCTACCCCCGGCCCATTACCTCTCTGCTTTAACCCGGCCGAAATGTCTTTTTCATGTACGTCTCGCCGCCTCCTCCATCGTCTCCTCCTCCTCCTCCTCCTCCTCCTCCTCCTCCTCCACGTCCCACAGCTCCCCACAACTCTTCCCCTACATCTCCCTAAGGCCCCCAGACGACCTCCTCCCTTCCTCCTTTCCTCTTCTCTCTTCTCTTCCGCTCTCAATCATTCACCTCTTCCTCTATTAACATCTTACCCTCTACTTATTTCCACTTCTCCCTCCTTTCCCCCTCCATCCTCTCCTTACCCTCTCTATCAATCACACGCCTTCCATCTGGATCCATTCATCAATCCACCTCTTAAAAGCTCTTCTTCACCTTCAACCATCACTCAATCCGATCAAACGTTCTAAAAATGGAGAATCGTTAAGATGTTGAATGAAAATCAGCGTGGTACAATTACATTAAGATTCTTCCGTATATACATGTATTTCCTGCGAATCTTTAGGACCATATTATATATATGTATATATATATATATATATATATATATATATATATATATATACATTCAAATATATGTATAGTAAGTGCACCCTTCACATGAACAGCAGTGGAGCTGGTGTCGCATTACAAAAGATTAATCATTGAATCAATAACAAAATTGAAATGCATGAGATACATCTCCTAGCACCTTTGATATAGAAAATACTCGCATAACGCTCCGATTTCCTCACCAAATTTATTATTCATGTCACCTTTAGTCCCTTCCCGCTTCCTCCTCTTGACCACCACCATCCTACACTAGTCCCGAGCTACCATCCCCCATCACCACTACTACAACATCAAGAACAACAAAAACAACATATATTTCCATTACCACATCCACCACCAAAATCGCACCCTATCACCATAGATCGCCTTCATTTAGCATTCGCCCATCCTCATCCCCCTCCCCTCCCCACCCTCTTCATCTCCGCATTCTCAGCATCCGCCTTTTCTCGCCCCTCAGCATCTTTACCACCTTCCTGGCTTCCCAAGATGCTGCCCGCTTCCGCCTCTTCCCCCAACCCCCTTCTCGCCTCCACGTCCTCCACCAACGCCTCCACCTTCACCGTCTTGAAATTTCCATATGAAGCCTTAGCGTAATACCTGGCCCTACCAGCGCCCTCAAGCGGTCGGATTTTTTTTTTTTTTTTTTTTTCGTTTCCTCCTTCTACTCTTTCCCAAAATCACTGACTGAAGACCACAAATGGTTTGCGAACTGCACTCATGTTACTAGGTGTTGTAGTGGCCTGGAAGATAGAATGCTTTGCTCAAGCCCAAATGTTCTTCCATAAAAAAAAAAAAATAAAATAAAAAAAATAAAATAAATAAATAAATAAAGAAAAAAAAAATAATAATATATAAATAAATCAATAAATAAAACAAACAATAAGCAAATAAATAAGGTTTTAGTAACAGAAGTGACGAATCAATTCCAAGTTTTCTGTGCCTTTGTTACCAAGAGTGTACACTACCAAATATCCGGGATCTTACTTTACACCCTTCACAAGAACGCTAATACTTCCGTATTCTTTCAAAGTGGTTAGGACTTTGAGTCTTTCTGCTGCCAGTCCATGGATACAATATTTTGGCACAGAATGAGATTTATGCGGAAAAAGGCGTACGGAAATTAAGAAACTTAATGTGCAAAAAATATACAAGAGAAAAATTATTAGTACCTCAACCTCATACGCGTTCGTGAGCTTATAAAATTAGTTATTTCCATATTCATCCTCTTGCTGGTACTCCTCCTCCTCCTCCTCCCCCTCTTCCTCCGCCTCCTCCTACTCCTCCTCTTCCTTCACATCCTCCTCCTCTACCACCACCATTTCCTCCTCCTCCATCACTACCATCACCACCACCACATCCTCTTCCACCACCATCTCCACCTCTAGCATCTTCAACATCTCTACCATCTTCACCTGCACCACCATCACCACCATCTCCACCACCACCTCTACCACCCTCACTACCTCCACCATCTCCAACATCATCTCTACAATCTCCACCTCCACCACAATCTCCATCACCACCTTTACCACACCCACTACTTCCACCATCTCCACCTGTACCATTTCCAACATCATCTCTACAATCTCCATCTCCAACACCACCTCTGCCACCCCCACTACCTCCACCTTCTCTACCTCTACCATCTCCAACATCACCTCTATAATCTCCACCACCACCACCACTTCTACCACCATCTCCACCCCCACCCCACCACCATCTCCACCACCACCTCCTACCCTCTTTCTGGCTCTCCAACACTCTCAGGCATACTCCATTAAAACCTCCCTCTCTACCGACACTAAGAACTTTTCACCTTCAGCCCATTCTTCCTCCTATGCATTCTTCCTTGTTTTTATAAAGCAGAGAATTTTCCAGAAGGTTATTTGTGTAGAAAGCTGCGCGCCGAGTTTCTCTTAGTTTTCCTCAGCCTTAGCCTCGCCCCGTGCAAAATGAGCGCATTTAGCATCAAAGTCTCCATTGTAGAGTATTTCACATAATGGCTTTATTATCCCTATCCTTAAAAGCTGATTAAAACTAAAAGAGGGAAGAGAGAGAGAGAGAGAGAGAGAGAGAGAGAGAGAGAGAGAGAGAGAGAGAGAGAGAGAGAGAGAGAAAGGGAGAGAGCTGGAGTGAACCTGGACTGAATAAGCAGAGGGGTCGTTCTGGTAATCATTCTTCTCCAATGCTGCAGACCACCACCACCTCCTCCTCCTCCTCCTCCTCCTCTTCCTCCTCGTCTACCACTTCCACAACAAACACAACCACCATCTCAACTATCATCACCTTCTCTTCCTCCACCATTTTCACTACAACTACAACCACCAACCCCACCATCACCTCCTCCTCTTCTTCCTTCTCCTCCTCTTCCTCCACCTCCAACACCACAACCACAATTACCTCTTCCTCCCCGTCCTTCACAATCACCTCCTCCTCCTCCTCCTCCTCCTCTGACTTTGTTTTCCGTTTTCTTTCTTCTGGTCTCTTTCAGCCTCACTTTGTCCTTTTTTCTTTGCGAGGAGTCTCGAGTTTCCGAAGGCTCCTCGCCTCCAAAAGCTCTCAGGAGTATCTCAATACAGGTGACTCTCGTGTTCCTACCCAAACGTTGACATTATACCAAACGTTCCCTCTCGTTAGCGCCACAAAACGTTCTTTGGATGGCTGCATTTGTTATTATTTGTTATTCGGTGGTATTTGCTCACGAAGAACTAAGATTAGAAGGAAACAAATGTGGTGGATGGGGATGGAATGGGTTGGAATGGATGTTCGCCTTTGACTTGGCTACCTTTCTCATAAATGGGAAAAATCCTTTGGTATATAGATAGATAGACATATTGATTTGTTCACAGTGTAATTTTCGTACGGGAATTTCCCGAGCTGTTCTGTGCTGGGTGGTATTTTTCCTCTCATTCTGGTTCTGTCAGGAGATTTTACTCACACCTGTGGCACCGAAGGACTAGACCCAGCCATATATTACTCATCAGTTTCAAAATTCTTCATCCTTGTGCTAAAAATCATCAGACTTCAATCGCCTCGATCTACAATACTTCTCCCTCTTCCTTCCCTTCCTCCTTTTCTTTCCTCTTCTACCGCCTCCTTTCCCTTTTCCTCCTTGTCTTCCTACTCCTATTCCTCCTTTTCCTCTTCTTCCACCTCCTTTCCCTCTTCCTCCTCCCCCATCACTTTTATGCCTCGTTCTTCACCAGTGATTGTCCTTAAAAGCTCTCTATTTGATTTTTCTTTCCTGCTATATCGTTCACGGTCCCTCTCCTTTCCCATTTTCTTTAGCCCTTCCATATTCTCTCCTTTTACTTTCTTCTTCTCTCTTCTACCTCCATTTACTGCTCTTCTTCTCTCTATTCTTCTTCTTCTTCCTCTCCTTTCCCTTCCTCTTCCTCTCCTTTCCCTTCCTCTTCCTCTCCTTTCCCTTCCTCTTCCTCTCCTTTCCCTTCCTCTTCCTCTCTTTTCCCTTCCTCTTCCTCTCCTTCCCCTTCCTCTTCCTCTCCTTTCTCTTTTCTTCTTTATTTTTTCCTGGCCCCTCTACTTCCCCTTCCTCCTCTTCTTCTTTCACCCCTTCTCCCTCTTATTCCTCTTCCTCTTGTTCATCCCCCCCTTCTTTCTTTGCCTGACTCCTCTTCCTCTTTCTCATCTTCTTCAGCTTTCTCCATTTTTTACTCTTCCTGTCTTCCTCCTACTCTTTTATCTCCACTTCCTTTTCTTTACTTCCTGCTCGGCTCTCTTTATCGTCTCTAGTTTCCCTTCCAACCCCCCCTCTCTCTCTCCCTCCTCGCTCTTCGCCACGCACACGACCGATATCCTTCGACCAAAATTCATTAATTCATTCCATCATTCATCCATTCACTCGTTCATTCGTTCACTTCACGGCTTCTTGTTCTCTCTCTCTCTCTCTCTCTCTCTCTCTCTCTCTCTCTCTCTCTCTCTCTCTCTCTCTCTCTCTCTCTCTCTCTCTCTCTCTCTCTCTCTTTCTCTCTCTCTTTCTCTCACTTTCTATCTTTGCGTGTGTTTTCTTATCCCACTCCTACATCCTTCCTTTCTATTTTTACTGTTTGCGTGCGTGTGTGTGTGTGTGTGTGTGTGTGTGTGTGTGTGTGTGTGTGTGTGTGTGTGTGTGTGTGTGTGTGTGTGTGTGTGAGAGAGAGAGAGTGCGTGCGTACGCGAGCCCGTTTGTATGTATCTGTGTGCGGGCGGAAGCCCGTGTGTGTGTGCGTGTGAAAGAGGCCTTTGTTCAGCAGTGGACTCAGAATGGCTGACTGATTTGGTTTGATTTGAATCCAAGCTTCAAGGTAGACTCGAGAAACGTTTTATCGCTTTCACTAAGAAGAGGGGCAGGGGAGTTCTATTCAGTTGAATAATATCGCCTGACGGCAGCTAGATTAAAGGACTCGGGTCTCGTTTTGACTCAATACCCTATTCTGCCATGAATGGGTCCTATTCAACTGAATAAAACCGTCTGGCGAGAGCCTTGAAAAGCTCTAATAGTACTCAACTGGTCCAATAAGCTAATAACCAGACCATATAGTACGAATAAAGGCGTTCCGAAAGTCGAAGCTAAAAGAAATAATAATAAAAATAGATAAATAAATGAATGAATATATAAATAGATGAACGAATGGATAAATGGATGAATACATAAATAATTAGATGAATAAATAATTCAAATAAAACAGAAGCCAAATAAAAGAACAAAAACATATATAAATAAATGTGCTAAATATATGAAATGTATTGATATTAAATTGTATATTTAAACATATTAATAAAAACATAAATGAATGAATAAGAAAGTAAATAAACAAATACATATTTAAAAATATATAACACAGAAATCCTACCAGGAACTGAAAGAAACCACAAGCAGGAGGAGCGCAGAGAGAGAAAGAGAGAAAGAGAGAGAGAGAGAGAGAGAGAGAGAGAGAGAGAGAGAGAGAGAGAGAGAGAGAGAGAGAGAGAGAGAGAGAGAGAGAGAGAGAGAGAGAGAGGATATAAAGAGAGTGTGTCTTGGGCGAAATGAAGGGAACTGGTCTTTTTGGGAGGACCTCGGCAGTTCAAAGCCGCGCCTCGTCTTCATATCGAAGTCTTCAAAGCAGTCGTGGAAGCAACTGGGCTGGCAAACAGAACAATAAAATGCATAAAAAGAATTTACGGCATGCACATCGCGAGTATGCCAAGCCGCATCGTCTCCTAAAATAAGAAAAGAGAAAGATCCAAAAAGTACAATGACGGGTTACGAAGACATTTCCTTCAAAATTACTTGCAAGGCAACGAAATGCTTTGGATAACTTTATTTTAAAGAATGGTTTATCTAATATACATATTACAGCCTGTGTGTGTGTGTGTGTGTGTGTGTGTGTGTGTGTGTGTGTGTGTGTGTGTGTGTGTGTGTGTGTGTGTGTGTGTGTGTGTGTGTGTGTATGTGTATGTATGTGTATGTATCCTGTCTACCAGCAGGCGATTTGATTCAGCTAATGGAAACCTCCAGTATTCAGTCAAACACTCTTCGACACTCCTCATGACGTCATCTGGAAGAAAAATCCGTTTGGTTGAGCTCATAATACAACGTTCAGACAACGAATATTAAGCATACGAGCATAAAGTTAAGCTTACGAATTAAACGTTCTGATTACGAAAATAATGTTGATCTTACGAATTATGCGTTGAGCTTAGGAACATAACGTTGATCTTCCGAATTACACGCTGAGTTTACGAATCACTGAGACCACGAATTAAGTCTTAAGCTTAGGATTAAACGTTAACAAATGAATGTAAACTACAGGAAGATAGCAGACGAGGACCAGACCTGCCAGTAGGGGAACGACGTTGTCGTTGTGGAAAGATGAGATAACAACAGCCGATGAATGCCACTTGCCTTGGCTGCTCGAGTGCACGAACGCACACGCACACACACATACACGCACGCACGTACACGCTTACATTATATGTATATATATATATATATATATATATATGTGTGTGTGTGTGTGTGTGTGTGTGTGTGTGTGTGTGTGTGTGTGTGTGTGTGTGTGTGTGTGTGTGTGTGTGTGTGTGTGTGATTCACCTTGGTCTTTTGGATCACGAGTTGGACTCGTGATCGACAGCTATTTCCCTCCCGGAAGAGAGCTCAGAGCTCGTAAGACCGATCTATGGGTAATGCTGTGACCTTACACGCACACACACACCCAACTCCCCGCCCACGAGAGTTGGAGTAATGACTCGAAGCGCAGCGATACTGAAATTATTTCAGCCCTGGGCAGGATTCGAACCCGGACCGCCGTAGCGACAGTCGAGACTCTACCAACCGCGCCACCGAGTCTCGTGTGTGTGTGTGTGTGTGTGTGTGTGTGTGTGTGTGTGTGTGTGTGTGTGTGTGTGTGTGTGTGTGTGTGTGTGTGTGTGTGTGTGTGTGTGTGTGTGTGTGTGTGTGTGTGTGTGTGTGTGTGTGTGTGTTCATATACATATGTATGTATGCATATGCATACATTGTGAACACTCCCTGCTATGCTTACATTCACTTGTGCATACATGCGTGCGTGCGTGAGAGTATATACACGCTCGCTCGTAGGATATTTATTCCCCTATTAATGCAGAGAACAAAGGTGTGGATATTTCAGAAGAATGAAGTATTGAGACAAAGGGAAGTGAAGGAGCCAAGAGGATTATTGCCTTCTGCTGAGGGAGGGAGGGAGGGGGCAGGGGAAGGGGAGGAGGGAGAGATCTGGAGGGGGAAGGGGGAATGGGGGGGAGGAAGACAAAACTGCAATGGGTGAGAAGAGCGGCAAAAGGAGAAGAGTCGCGTAAAGAGAGAAGGGAAAAGAGGGAATAAAAGAAAAAGAACAAGGATAAAAGAGAGACGAAGGGAAAACAGAACGAGAGAACGAGAGGAAAATACTATGAAAACAAAAAGAGAGACGCGGGGAGGAACGGAGGGAGGGAGAGTAAGAGAGTGAGATAGAGATAGACAGAGGCAGATAAATAGAAAGATAGGGAGATGGATATAGATATATATATATATAGATATATATATATATATATATATATATATATATATATATATATATATATATATATACATACACACTGAATGGTTCCCAGTGATCAATTAATA
>NC_134787.1:31556318-31571325 GCF_046742065.1 Oratosquilla oratoria
AATCCACTTCCACTGCAACCTCCACTAATGGTCCACATCTTCCATCCACATTACGGTCATCCATATCAGTGTTGTATTCCATTCCATCTTATATTCCATCCTTCTATATGTACCAAATTTACCTACGTTCTGTCCTTCCAGGCGTTCCGTCGTGCCACACGTTCCACCATTTAACAAGTTCCTTCCACATGTTCCACCATCCCATACGTTCCACGTTCTTCCATAATACGTTCCGCACTCCCAGATATCCCACCCACTCGTATACCCAGTTCTCCCTGACGTTCCCTCTTCCCGCACGTTCCACTTCCTCACGTTCCATACTCCCGTACGTTCCCGTGTTCCACTTGGATCTGACAGGAGCCAAGGCGAGCCGAGGCGAGCCGAAGAGAACCGAAGAGACCGGCTCGCCCAATGAGCTAGTCAAACAGGGGAATCCAAGCATTTTCCCTCCAATTGGTTTAGCAAGCGCTGTCACCATTACCCTCCCCTTCCTCTTCCCTCCTCTCATTCTCCCCCCTCTCCTTCCCTCTCCCTCCTTCCCTTCCCCTCCTCTTCTTTCCTCTCTCCTACTCTTGCCCCTTTCCCTCCCATTCCTCCCCCTTCCATTACCTCCTCTCTTTCCTTCACCATCCCCATCCTTTCCCCTCCCCTTCCTTTCCATTTTGTCTTCCCTCTCCATTTAACTTAATTCAACATTACTCTTGGTCCCTCCCTCTCTCTCTCTCTCTCTCTCTCTCTCTCTCTCTCTCTCTCTCTCTCTCTCTCTCTCTCTCTCTCTCTCTCTCTCTCTCTCTCTCTCTCTCTCTCACACACACACACACACACACACACACACACACACACACACACATGCACGCACGCACACACACACACACACACACACACACACACACACACACACATGCACGCACGCACACACACACACACACACACACACACACACACACACACACACACACACACACACACACACACACACACACACACACACACACACACACACACACACATACACACACACACACACTCACATATTCTGATAATTATAAGCTATCGGCAATGAATCATATTATTTCTTATTTCAGTTCTCACATGTCAGCCTCCCTCGTAATTACCTAATACCTCTGCTGGAGGAGTAGTGGTAATCCAGTGGTTAGTGTCCCCGTCTCATGTTCAAGAAACCGTGGGTTCGAGTCCTGCCCATTGACTCTTCCATTGCTCTTCCACAACATCACCGACACAACACAATGTCTAGGTATCACTGTCATAATATATATTGACTCCATACTATAACACAACAGGCTGACTCAACATGAATGACAATACATTAACTCAATACAGTGACACAATATATTGACACAATACCACTGACACAATATGCTAACTCAATACCATAAACACAATACATGGACTCACTATTATCATTACCCGTAGCTGGCACCATCAGGGCCCGCCCTCCTCTGTCAACAATATCGCGCAATACAGATTAGTGGACACTATCATTGATCGTGTAGGGGTTGCCGCCTATGGAACACGGCTCGGGGCTACAGGGGCATATGTCACAAACCATCCAGCTGGACAACGCTACACTGACATGACGTATACACAAGAACGGTCGCGACGGTAATGTGGCGATATCTAGTATGAGAAAGAGAAAACGAGAAAAATAGAACAAGAGAGAGAGAGAGAGAGAGAGAGAGAGAGAGAGAGAGAGAGAGAGAGAGAGAGAGAGAGACACAGAGACACAGAGACACAGAGACACAGACAGACAGACAGACAGACAGACAGACAGACAGTCAGACAGACAGTCAGACACAGACACAGAGAGAGAGAGAGAGAGAGAGAGAGAGAGAGAGAGAGAGAGAGAGAGAGAGAGAGAGAGAGAGAGAGAGAGAGAGAGAGAGAGAGAAGAGACGAGAAGAGACGAGAAGAGACGAGAAGAGACGAGAGAGAGAAGAGAGGGATGTTTGCAGGATTGAGGTGGCAGAAGTGATTTCAGTAATGTCGGTTCTGGAAAAGATTGGGGGTCTTTGTTCATCAGTGGACTCGGAGTGGTTGATGACTGAATACTTAAATATTTGATTATTAAGTCTGGTAAGAGGGGATTAAAATCAGTTGAGGGATGTCCCTGGGTCAGAAAATGTACACAAATAAGTAGTTTACACGAACAATCTTAACGCGTCATTGTTTGTCTGCAAATATGTACATAATGTACACTTTAGCTAAATATCTGAATGTGCAAGAGTTACATGCTGGGGGGGGCGTATTGGTAACTCGGTTTCATATTTACATATGAAAAGAATCGACTTTAGGGAGAATGGAGGGGAAGTTGCGTATGGGGAGGAATGTGGGGGAGAAGGGGGGAGAAGGTTTGGGGGGGATTGGAGTGCAGGTAAAAAGGAATCTGCGCCTGATTCCTCTACTGCCTTGGGTGAATCAGAGATGAGGTGAGGAGTTTTCGTATTTATGTACTGCTGTTCGTCTTTGGCCTTCTGGAGACTTTTTAAACACGGAATTTAATCGCAAAATCACTAACCACTACTTTGGTTTCTTATCCCAATTGTTAGGTCCACAGGTTGTGAACCACTGGGCCATAGGTTGTACTCGTGAGACTGACGGCATACTTTAAGGATTTTGCTCAGGCTGTCGTCATATCTTTCATACAAGTGGCATTTTTGGCACGCTCGTTATCGATTCTGTTCTGGATGTCCTCAAATTATCTTATTCAATTAAAGGGCAGGCTTTGTGTATTTGTTTATCTATTCCTACATTTGTTTATTTATTTATTCGTTTATATATCTATTTATCTATTCATTTATTCATTTGCTTCTTCGTTTTGATCTGTTCACGGTACACTCGGTGCCTCATTGCTCCGGGTACCGTTTACTCAATTGTCGATCCATACTTGGTTCCGAACCCCACTTGGCTTCGGCTTTTGTGTTGTCGTCCTCGGTGGTTCGGCTTTGTGTTTCTTCATCGGGCTTTCTGGCTTGTCGTTAGCGTTGTCCTTAGCACCTCCTTGTGACGCTAGACTTGGCACGAAGCGGTAATCAGGCGAGGGCAGATGAGGGGAAGATGACGAGGGGAGAGACGCAAGATAGGAAACCAGAAGAGTGAGTGAGGGGAGAATAATGAACAGGGGAGGAAGATATTATTATTCCGTTATTATTATTATCATTATTATTACTATTATCATTATTACTATTATCATTATTATTACTATTATTACTAGTACTATATTATATTAATTATATTATCATATATTATCATTATCATTATTATTACTACTATTACTACTATTACTATTATATTATTAATTATATTATCATTATCATTATTGTCTTGTTCTTTTGTTATATTTTTTTCCTCTTCATTCATTTATTGATTTGTTAGTTTGTAATGGTTTATCGTGAGAAAAAAAAATGTCAGTGAGGTCTTTTCCAGAATAGAAGAGTAAAAGAAATAAAAAAGTTGAGTGAATAATTATGCAAATTTGTGCAGAAATGAATAAATACCAGAGCTGAAGTACCCAACCCAATCTCGAGAAGTGTGTTTTTGCCTTAATTTTTTTTCGGTTATTTCTTGTACTTATTTATTTATTTATTCATTTATCTATTTACTTATTTCTTGTTATATTCAAATATTTATCATTCATGTATTTATTTGTATTTACTTTTTATTTATCAATGTATTTGTTCATTCATTTACTTATTCATTACTTATCTAATATTCATTTGTCTTGTGTATTTCTTTATCTTTCTTTTTGTTTGTTTACCTATCAATTCATTCATTTATTTATTCATTTATTAATTTTGACACACTACAGGCATCACCTCCATTCCATTGTCTTGTGTTGTGTTTGTGTTCAATCTCAGGGCAGCAGTGTAGGGGAACTTGAAAGAATTCGGGTGAGGAAGAGGGTGTGATGGAAGAGTCTGAAACTACTGGCATTAGCACTAGCTAGCTTCTTCCTACGAGAAGCCCGCGAGGAGCTAAAGAGGGGCTAGCGAAAAACTAACGGGAAGACAACGAGAAGCCTGAGAGAAGCTAGAAAGAAGTCAGAGGAAAAGAAAAAACAATGATAAGCCAGGGAGAATGTAGAGAAAAGCCAACGACAAGGTCGGGAGAAGCTAGCGAGAAGCCATCGAAAACCTAGCGAGAAGCCGACGAGAAGCTAGCGAGAAACCAACGCGAAGTTAGCGAGAAGCCATCGAGAAGCGAGCGAGAACCTCTTGAGGAGCTGTCAGACGTAATGGAGGAGCTGCTTCTGCTGCAGGGGAGAGCCTCTTGAGGCAAGCGAGGACAGAGCAAGACAGCGCTGGGGGCGACGGCGTCACCGAAGATTTCGCAGGTGTGCACTGGAGTCAATGCCATCTAGCGCGTACGCGTCTCGTAATTTCCATTCAGGCTCCCACCAATTGATTTTCAATCAACATATCAATCAATCAGCCATCCTGAGTCCACTGCTGAACAAAGGCCTCTCTCATAGCGTTCCGTGAATCACATGACTGCGCCGACCTCTGCCACGTCACTCCTGCAAAATTCTCTATTTCATCTCTCCACTTTCTGTCTGGTCTCCCTCCTCCACGCTTCATATTTCGCGGCGTCCACTCAGTAACACACTCCATCGCTCATCAGTCGTTCGTACTAATTTACCTGCCCAATTCCACTTCCTCTCTTTTACCGCCTCCACAATATCTTTCAGTCCAGTCTGCTCTCTCACCGAACTTACTCTCTTTTGGTCTAGTCAGGGAATAGTGACTTCACGTTCTTGACGTGCGCAGTTAGCACAGAAGACAACTCAAAACTGAATAAAATCACGCGATATTCCATCTACACAGAGATAGAAGTTTGCATGAGTGACTTGGGAGAAGATGTCACGGTCATAAGACTTGGGGAAGAGGTTGGGAGAGGCCTTTGTTCAGCAGTGAACAACAAATGTCTAATGATTGTCTAATTGAATTTGAAAATAAGAATTACGGCTATTCCTCTCTTATACCTTTAGGATAACGGCGAGTTAGAGAGAGAGAGAGAGAGAGAGAGAGAGAGAGAGAGAGAGAGAGAGAGAGAGAGAGAGAGAGAGAGAGAGAGAGAGAGAGAGAGAGAGAGAGAGTTCTATTTATCCGTAGGACACCTAAGGCACTCGAAAAGTTTAAAATCAATCATCGCAGTGTCGGGGGCGAATTCTTGCTAGATTTATGACTCCTGTGTACACAAATTTCTCTAATAAAGAATCTGTAACGGTGTTGCTTCATGAGCTCTCTCTCTCTCTCTCTCTCTCTCTCTCTCTCTCTCTCTCTCTCTCTCTCTCTCTCTCTCTCTCTCTCAAACAAACAAACACAGACTAGGAAAGCTTCTTGTAACAATCAAATTTGTTCAGTAATAAATAGACGAACGTCAAAGTACACATGTGCACAGCGTGTGTGTGTGTGTGTGTGTGTGTGTGTGTGTGTGTGTGTGTGTGTGTGTGTGTGTGTGTGTGTGTGTGTGTGTGTGTGTGTGTGTGTGTGTGTGCGTGCGTGCGTCCGTGCGCGTGTGTGTATGTGCATGTCACCTTGAGACCCATGAATAATACATTCGAAAGCACGTTGGCTCTGCAACATACCGGCAATTATCACTATGATACCTTGCAATTTATCATTTGCGACAACGAGGTCGGGTCACGGAAGGCGATGGCAAAAGGAGAGGGAGGGAGGGAGGGAGGGAGGGAGGGAGGGAAGGGAGTAGTAGAGGCTAAAGATTCGGCGACATCACCTACCCCTAAACACCCCACAAGTCAGCGACCTGGAGCCGTGTTCCCCTCCGCTTAGGTTTTAATCAGTCAGCTTAATAGTACACACAACGCATTACGGACGACCATTATCTGAAGAACGATCTGAAACGATATCCTTGTACAGCAAGTGATGTACGTCTTCAAGTCTGTTATTACTCTTTTTCTCTGGTCCATTAGGGAGTTGTCTTTTCTGTTTATTCGCTTGTTTTGACTGCCGCCAGGTGATTATATTGAAATTTCTCTCACTTTCCTTTTTAGAAAAAAAAAACTCAGTTTATACATATACATATATATATATCATATATATATATATATATATATATATATATATACACATATGTATGCATATCTTCAAATGCTAAGACTTTTATACAGCTGAGTGTAAGATCCTCGCTACAAAATTAATAAATGATAACAAATAACTACGGTGTATAATCACAAATGATAATTGGAACAACTTTGCAGAGTTCATATCAATCAAAAATGAATAAAACAAGCGAGAAAAAAATATAACAAGAAAGGTACGAAGTAGTATCATTATGTCTTCCTCTGTAGCACAATGACAACGACAGCACGCAAGACAAATAACGACGACATTGGCGACAACAAGATGTCCGCGACGTCGACGATGACGTCACAGACGACGCAAAGCGAACAAAGGACTACTATCAGCACCTGAAACGGACGCAAACACAAACATTTATCGACAAAGGGAGCGAGATCAAGGACAATATAAGGAAGCCTTGTCCAAGGTGATTGTCAACTTTATACACTTGTTTCTGGTTCTCACCGCACAATTTGATCAAACTATGAAAGGCTGATAATAAGCTTTAATGTTTGAAGTGGATATATGCTCTGATTCGGCCACTTCCTTTCAAAGGAGGAAAGGGATTTATTTACCTATGTATGTATGTATGTATGTATATATGTATGTATGTATGTATGTACGAATATATATGTATGTATGCATGTATGTATGTATGCACGTATATGTATGTATGCATGTATGTATGTATGCACGTATATGTATGTATGTATATGTATATATGTATGTATGTATGTATGTATGTATGTATGTATGTATGTATGTATGTATGTATGTATGTATGTATGTATGTATGTATGTCTATCGAAATAAACACCATATGAGGACGGAGCCATTATTATATAGCATGACGTTTCGCTTGTTACAGCTTTTTCCAGTGCATAGTCGTAATTTACACGACTGAGATTAAATAAGAACAGGAGGAACGGTTCTTCTTAGTCATGTGTACTACGACTATGTACATGAAAAACAAGCGAAACGTCTTGCTAATAAAGGTTCTTCCGTCCTCACTTGTGGTGTTTATTTCGATAGACTTGTCGGGCAACTGTCACATGTATATATGTATGTATGTATGTATGTATGTATGTATGTATGTATGTATGTATGTATGTATGTATACACAACTGTAACAGTGCGCTGGTACAAATCACCCGTTTTCCAATCATCCAACTAGGTTCTTGTCCATCGCCCAGTTCTCTTCGCCAAATAACGCCAAAA
Organism: Oratosquilla oratoria; assembly: GCF_046742065.1. Taxonomy (NCBI): domain Eukaryota; kingdom Metazoa; phylum Arthropoda; class Malacostraca; order Stomatopoda; family Squillidae; genus Oratosquilla; species Oratosquilla oratoria. Next base: position 31,563,635 of record NC_134787.1, read on the forward strand.
ACGCCAAATAGGCGGATTTCGTGTCGGGCCTTCATTCCAAAGTAACATTGCTCCAGTTAGTGACAAAGCAACTTGTGTTTCATTACGATGATTCCAAGCGCCAGCTGGCGATAAGCGACCGCAGTGAGGCCCTGTTCACATTAGACGGTACAATTATAATGTTAAGTCAGTGGAGGCGCTCACACACGACCGAGCAGTTTTTCCTTGACTATGCGATACCACCGTGATTTCCGCGCGGTTCAAACTGCTAGTGTGAACAGGGCATAAGAGACACGGCCATCCTGTAAACCTTCCATCTCCATCCATGGTACACATAAATTATTCTATTCTGGCGAGTGCCGCGCGATTTTATTCAATTTGGAGGAAGGGTGAGAAGGGGTGGGGTGGACTCTGGACCCTATTTGACCTCGACGGACAAGAGACCAATCACATTCACTTTTGAAGGAAGCCCATTGGGTGGAGGTGGAACCGAGACGATTACAAAGCAATCGTTATTGGTCAAGGGAAGATAGGCAGGCGTGGCTTGTTTTGCCCATGACCGTGGTGGGTTTCTGTACAAGTGCACCTCATTACTTTGTCTAGGCGGGGGCGTCATTTGGGATCAGGTCGGTGTGTGTGTGTGGGGGGGGGGTGATGGGGCGGTGTCAGTTTGACCAACTTGATGTGCCACATTTATTCATGTCAGCGACCAGCATTTCTAAACCAACCATTTTTTTTTTTTAATTCTGGGTCAAGATATAAAAAAGAACATATACATTATTATGACGAGTCCACTGCTAAACAAAACCTCTCCATATTAGAGGGTATGTATATGCATATATTTATGTATATGGATAGGTATATGTACATGTACTGTATATGTATCAAACAACTGGCCATTCGAGAGTCTACTGCCTCTCCCAACATCTCTCATAAGTCGCACGACTAAAATCATCTTTGCCACGTAACTCCTGCAAACTTTTACATCACCCCTCCACCTTCTGCCTGGGCTCCTTTTTCCACATTTCCCATCTCTCGGCTACCGTCCACGTGTCTATTCAGATTACAACCAGTCCGAATTCATTATCGGTGTTTTACCGGTGCCAAATGACAACTACCGGGTACCAGGTATTTCCGGATTATCTTGACGTTCGAATGTAAGTAATGTTGTCGTCACGGGTGGACAGCGAACGAGGCAGAGCTTGTGATCTACTCGCTTATCGATATGATTTATAATCCGCCATTTTGCACGTTCTCAGTGACAAATGATCGTCGTTTGTCTCTCACGCGTCACGATAAAATCCTGCTTCGTCGCTCAAAAAAAAAACAAAAAAAAACGCGTATGGTCTCATACACGCAATGCCGTTTTATCACGCCGACTCCCCCCCCCCCCGGAGCCCCCCTCCCCCTTCCCCCTCCCCCACCATCCCCACCCTCAACTTTCCCCCACGCATCCACTAGTGCAATTGAATTTTGTGAAAATATATTGCCCATAAAAGTAACACAATTCTATAATTAAGTAATCTATTTGTTGGCCACTGCAATCATCACACTTTCGGGGCATCGATAGCGAGGAAGCCAACTAACTGCCAGAGTAAACAAGCAGGACGAGACGCGATGAGAGATATGCCCCGTTGTAATAACGCCCAAGCACGCAAGCCGAGCTCAAACTTTCGAGCTCATTTCCCGTAATAACGGATTCAATAATCGACAATAACCGGAAGCCATGGTTGTGTTCTTGATTAGTATGTTTTATGGCCTGAATAATGCTAGCTCTACATGTATATATCTGAATGTGTATATTAGATGTACTGTATATGTATATGTATATGTACACGTATATTTCTACGTATATAAGTATATGTAAGAACGTGCATAAGTATATGTATGTACATGTACATGTTTATGCTTATATGTCTATGTACATGTGCACACATAGGTATATGTATACGGTATGTTTTTTTGCGTTTATTAATTAATATGCACAATGTACATTTCTCTACAAAAAGCCAGACTGACGCACAGTGTGTCGTGTCCGTCTCGGTACGAGAAGGAATGATATAAAAAAAGAAGAGTTTGAAAAAAATTAAGAAAAACGTATATATACATAGACATACATTAGGTGAACACTAAAAAAACACACACACATATATACACACGCACGCGCGTGCGCACACACACACACACACACACACACACACACACACACACACACACACACACACACACACACACACACACACCTTGCTGTCCCGGTGTGTGGTGTGTGAGTGGTCTCAGACCTACCCAGAGATCGGCAAATAATGAGCTCTGAGCTCACTGCCGTAGGGTGGTGTCTGGCTGTCTCGACAGAGACTGCAGCAGATCCGAGGTGAATACACACACACACACACACACGCACGCAGTGAAAGAACAAGAGAACAAAAGCAAGAAAGAGAAAAAAGTGAGAGAGAGAGAGCGAGCGTAAAAGAGAGAGCAAGAGAGAGCAAGAGAGAGAGAGAGAGAGAAGCGAACTTTTTGGCGCCAACCCACCTACCCACCCCCTCTCGTGGGACGACACTTCCTCGGAGTCTATCGCCGTCCAACATCCGCCTCCAGCAGGCAAATCTTATGACTTAATTACTCGATTCAAAACTCCATTAAAAAACGAGGGAAGGACGAATAAAAAAAAATCGAAGTTTTGATGAAGCCCGCCATCGCCGCGCGGGGCGACACAAAGGCGAAGCTTTGTTCGGCGTCTCCCGGCGACGAGAAATCTGCTCGGCAGCGACTCGACGTCAAAAGACTCGTCGAAAGATTGGCGCGCCTCTGATTAGGATTTTTTTTTTTTTTTTTTTTCCTCTTCCATCCCCACCTTTCCAATCTCTCTGGGGGTGTATGCACCCCCCCCTTCCCCCACACTCCGTTCTGATGGCAGGTATTTTCTTCCAACCCCAACTCCACCCTACCATTATTTTTTCTTAAAGACTTCAACCTAGTGATATACTATGCAGATTTCGATCTCTAAATCTAGACTGCAAAAGTAAATAACTAATGGATAAGTACACAAATACAAAATAGCTTGATAAACAATTACATAAATCAATTGATATACATAAAACATTAGACAGATAAAAAAATTAATCTATCTCGTGGCATTTGCTTCACTTACTTGGTTTTCGTGATCGCCACTCAAATGCACCCACGAAAAGAAGGAAGACGACAACCAGTGCTTACCTGAAATGGAAGAAAAATATGTTAATAATCATTTGTATACTCTTTGACCATACAAGTGTATACACTGAAAGAGAGAGAGAGAGAGAGAGAGAGAGAGAGAGAGAGAGAGAGAGAGAGAGAGAGAGAGAGAGAGAGAGAGAGAGAGAGAGAGAGAGAGAGAGGAAAGATAATGTAATGAAAAAAGTTGGGAGAGGCTTTCGTTCAACAGTGGATTGTGATGTTCAACGATAAATGATTCTATTCATAGTTTGATTTGTTCGTCATAACAATGTTCTGTTGAACGGGAACTCCATAGATCATACTCATATTCCTTTTAATTAGAAATAGGCATTATACGCAGTCTACAATAATAAAGGATTACAATGGAGGAGCATCCCGATAGGAGACATTTTAGTCCACAGGTAGTTTGGATGCGAAACAAATATAATAATGATAAATAGATAAATAAATAAGAATTATAATAATATAGATAATAATCAATAAAATAATCAAAGTTAAATAATAAACAAACAGGTAAATAGTAAATGATAAATATACAGATAAATAATTGATAGTTAAGGAAATAATAATTAACAAATAGACAAATAATAACAAGCAAATAAACAAATGATATAAAATAAATGGCAGGCAATATAGCATCTTGCTTAAGCGTTTATCTAAACGAATTTTAAAGTTTCGAACTGAACTACATTGCACTGTCTCTACAGGAAGTTTATTCCATTCATTAACTACATGGTTGGCGAAGTTGTTTCTAACCACTTCCAAATTAAATATATTTCCTGGTAGTTTGAGACTATTATTTCTTGTCTGATTCTCATTCAGTGTGAAAATTTTGTCACTTTAGATGGTGTCAATTCACTTTAGAATCTTAGAGACCTGTATCAAATCACCTCTGAGTCTACGCTTTTTTAAGGAAAACAGATTCATATGTTTTAGTTGACTTTCGTATGATTTACCTTTGATATTTGGAATCAGTTTTCTTGCCGTTGCACTTTTTCCAATCAATGTTACGATTGTGATACGAGAATTGTAGATTAATTAGATTCGAGCGATACAGATGGAAAAATGACCTCTAAATATCGTTGTAGCAACACAATTTCATAATTAGAAATTAATCTTTGTTGTCAACCAGCTTGTGTACAGAAACGTTCTCAATAATCATAAACGAAATTTAGTTGATTAGTTAAATCCTCTCCTTACCTGTTGACATTTTTCATATCTTTATTTATTTACTCTTTATCTATTTATTTACTTATCTATTTATTTATCTTTTGACTGTCGCCAGCCCATTTTATTTCTCATCGTGGCAGCTCCTCGTGACAAAGCAAGATTTAATTTTCATTTATTTTCATTTTCATTTTTATTTTCTTTTGAGGGTGTGTGGGAGGCCTCGACTCTTCTCCGTACTACGAAGAGTCCATATTTTTTCTTTCTTGTCTTTCTTTCGAAGCAAAATATTGGCCAAACTTTTGACATTTCCATCAGGATCTAGACTGGACGCTACCCATCCCGTTCCAACGTCCCACGAATATCCATTACCCACAATCCCTCCAGTCAACAAACCGCACACATCTCCAGTACTGACGTAAGCAACATCTGGTGGTAGCCAGAAAAAATATACATAGCCTGCCATCATGTGTGTAAAAAAAAGTGATAGTCTTCAACCTGAGAGAGAGAGAGGGAGAGGGAGAGGGAGAGGGAGAGGGAGAGGGAGAGGGAGAGGGAGAGGGAGAGGGAGAGGGAGAGGGAGAGGGAGAGGGAGAGGGAGAGGGAGAGGGAGAGAGAGAGAGAGAGAGAGAGAGAGAGGGAGAGGGAGAGGGAGAGGGAGAGAGGGAGAGGGAGAGGGAGAGGGAGAGGGAGAGAGAGAGAGAGCCGAAGCTCCACTCCCCCCCCTTGTTTTAGGAGGGGGGTTATTTGTGAATATGGCCAACCTGAGGAACCACCCATTGGCATTCCCCATCGAGGGTTAAGTGGGCGAGGCACCACAGACCATTAACTCCTTCCTCCGTCTAAGGGCCGTTCTTTATAAATTCTATTCAATTTAGCGGCGTTCCGCCACCTCCTTCAGGACCGATGTGACCAAAGCGAGCTCGAGGAACCTATTCAGTCCAGTAACATACTTTATCTATTTTCATGTCTCTGGCGCCAAACGCCAAAACGTCTCCAATGGGGGAGAGGATTAAGGTGTATGTCCCCTTTCAACACTGTGACACTATATATATATATATATGTGTGTGTGTGTGTGTGTGTGTGTGTGTGTGTGTGTGTGTGTGTGTGTGTGTGTGTGTGTGTGTGTGTGTGTGTGTGTGTGTGTGTGTGTGTGTGTGTGTGTGTGTGTGTGTGTGTGTGTGTGTGTGTGTGTGTGTGTGTGTGTGTGTGTGTGTGTGTGTGTGTGTGTGTGCTTGTGTGTGTGTGTGTGATTCAGAACGGGCTCGTGAAATCACGGCGCCATTGTCTTACCGACTGAGCTATTGACCATATAAAATTCTCCAACATGGAAGTTAATCTACTTCCCGAGGAACTAAGTCGACTGCTAACTGCCGTCCGTACTTATTTTTTACAGAGAACCAGGGCAACTTATAGCTAGTGGTTAGACTGGCACGTTTCCTTGATGGACTTATCGTCGTTGTCATACCTGAATAGAATCACCAGTGACGGTGATGTCGATCAAATAATTCCGACTGTATGGACGGCAGTTAGCCGTCGACTTATTTCCTCGGAAAGTAGATTAACTTCCAGGTTGGAGAATTTTATAGGGTCAATAGCTCAGTCGGTAAGACGATGGCGCCGTGATTTCACAAGCCTGGTTCGAATCCGGGGACGACAGTCGGAATTATTTGATCAAAGAAGAAGAAGAAGAAGAAGACGAAGAGCAACAACAACAACACCAACTTAAATGCAAATGCACACACGAGATGTACACACATACACACACACAAACTTATGTTAAGCATAGCACACGCACACACACACACACACACACACACACACACACATATGCACACACACATGCACACACACACACACACACACACACACACACACACACACACACACACACGCACGCACACACGCACACACTGAACTACACAAATCGAAAAAGAAAGAGAAAAGAAAAGAAAAAATAGACGGGGGGAAAAAGTCGCAAGAGGTGAAATAGGATGGTTGGGATGCTGAGGCTCATCTGCGTCTTCTCAGGTGTGCCAGATGAGGCGGAAAGGCAGGATGGGAAGGGAGGGTGGGTGTGTGGGAGGCCAGAGAAGAAGGAGGAGGAGCAGGAGGAGGAGGAAGGGGGAAGAAGGGAGGGAAGATGTCAATTTACTATTATTTACTATTTACCTCTTTGTTTATTATTTAACTATACTTATGCATCTATTTATGTATTTTATTTGTTATTTACATTATTATAGTTTTTATTTATTATTTTATTATTATTATGATTTTTTTCGCATCCGACCTAGATATGGACCAAAAGGTCTCCTGTCGGCATGCTCCGCCTTTGTAATCCTTTGTAAAAAGGAGCTGGAGGAGGACGAGCAGGAGAAGGCGGAAGGGATAAAGGAGGAGGAAGAGGAGGAAGAGGAGGGGGAGGAGGAGGAGGAGGAGGAGGAAGAGATGGTAGTAGTGATGATGGTTGTGTAGGAAGAAGACTAATAGAAAGAGGAAAAGAAAAATTTGCGACGAGAAATACGAAGAGTACGTGCAGGAGTGCAAGGATTACAAATGCGAGAGGTACAAGAAGAGTAATGACAAAGACAAAAAAAAATGTGTTGGAGGAGAGACAGAGAGAACCTTCGTAAAGAGCGAGGAACAAATTCAGCACAGCTAAAAAGAGAGGACAAGTATGAGACGAAGGAATATGGGAAGAGAATTATGAGCATGAGACTGCAAGGAGATGAAAGAAAGGGAGGGGAGGGGGAGAAAGAGAGGGAGAAGAGGGGAGACAGAAGGGGGAGAAAGGGGGAAAGGGGACGGGGAGGGGAGAAAGGAGAGACGAAGGGGAAAGTACGAGAACGCGAAGACAGGAACGAGAAGATCGCAAATTGGAGTGACTTCGCGAAAGAAATAAGAGGGAGGGAGTAGGAGGAGAGGGAGGGAGTAGGAGGAGGGGGAGGGGTAGGAGGGAGTGGGGGGCGGCACCCCCATCCCCCTTTCATTTTCAACACGGTGAACGTATTTCATACCTTCTGCTCCCGTTAGTTAGAATGTTCTCATGTATCGGAGACGAAGAAACTCCTGCTTCATAAAGGGGTTTCGTTAGTTTGAGATCTCCTTCAGGAGGGGTCCCCATAATCCATCTGAGCTGAATAGAATCGTCTGACATCCGGATAGGGTGTGTTACCGTATCGTAAGGGTTCAGGCTGAAGAGAAAACCATGGAAGAGTCTTGGGCAAGAGGTGCAAGTCAACACATCGTTAAAATCAGCCAAGACATGTTAGGACGTCGCCCGTTGCCGTAACAAGATACAAGTGTAACGGGTGCGAAAACGGTTGATG
>NC_134787.1:31574325-31576825 GCF_046742065.1 Oratosquilla oratoria
CCGAAGTCGCCTCTCCGGAGGAGGACACGTCGAAGTCGCCGCAAGAAAACAAGAACCCGAGTCGTGTCGAGATCGAGTTAGTCGAGATAAATGGCAAGAACCTCGTCACGTTGTCGACATCCACCGGACGTGACGTCACGCTTGGTTATGACGTCAACCCGGTGACGTAGTTTGAGACATTCTTGACATTGCTGCCACCAGGCGATTTTATTTAGTTGAGGAAACAGCTACGCAAAAAAATATATATAAAAAAATAAATAATAAATAAATGAATAAATAGATAAATACAAAAAAAAAAAAATTAGGTTTGTTTATTAGGGATTAATAACATTACCACCAGCCACTAATAATCAAAATCAGTTTAGGGTTAAGAAGGAAACAGGCAAGAAAAGATTTACCGAAGCTTAGATAACTCTATGGATAGGGATGGCAGGTGGTAAGGGACATGGAACTGCCTATTGTATGCCTTATGGTATCTCAGTCTCCTCTATTAAGAAACCCACTTCACTCTTGCAAGTTTCTCTATTCTGTCTACCTTATATCTATCCTCCATGTAGTACGTTTACCATCTTCTACTATCCAGTCAGAGTTCTGGTCCATCTGTTATATTTTTTTAAGTGTTTTTTTTTTCTACTCCCCCTCGATTCTACTTCCAATCAGGAGACACTCCAGAAACATAGGGACATAGCAACAATGTTTCGGAAACATGTGTAAAATATGGCAATGACTTTTCAGAAACAAGTGGGTGACATGGCAATCAAGTTTCAGAAACATACGAGACATCAGCAACAGTGTTTCACAAACATTTTCATAATTATGTAGAACAAAACAACAATGAACTGGACACATTTACAAAGTTTCAGAAACATGTGGGAGACATAGCAACCTTATTCTATATACTATGTGTGCATACAAGGCCTCACTGGCAAACTTTTCGACTATATTGCGAAATAATCCAGAGACTATATGTGCGTGTGTACGTTGCATTGCGACTGTACACGACAGATCCAATGACAAGGCCACCCATGAAGCAACGAGTCAATCACGAAGTGTCACTCTCCTCGTGACATGTCACTCCACTGTCACTCATGATAATGAGTGACATTTTTCTCGTGCCAACATACGGGGCAGTCCATCCCGTGTGTGACTCTCCAACCACAGTTGAAGTGCCACTCAATTGTTAAGTGTCGAAGAAGTACTTTATCACATTACTCAACTCCTAAATGTCACGCGAGCGAGACAGGTGCAGTATCACAACTACACTTTCGTTTCTTTGACATGTTTTCCGTGTTTCCTTTTGTGTGCCGTCAGATGATTGAATTAGTTCAATATAGAATACACATAAGGAGTCATCATTGTTATAGGTTAACATTGTGTGCAAGTCATTCTTCATGCGACTCGTGTATGTGGTTGGGGAAGGCTTTGGTTCAGCAATGGACCCCAGAGAGTGATCGAACGATTGACTAGTGCCTCTATATACCATATAAAAGCACCAGTGTGCTATATAGCACTAGTCGGCTCTCCACACCTGTACCAGTGTGTCACGTTAGGACTCAATCCCGCCTCTTTCCTGCCAAATCCCGGGTTCGATCCCGGAATAAGACACTGCTTCAATTTCCTTTAACAAAAGAACGTTCTCTTCCTGATAGTGTCAAAAGTTTGATAAAAAGAATGACAGGTAATCGGTGCTGAACGGTGATTTAGTGTAATTACCCAATAAAAACAATAACAAAAAACACTGCCCAGCTCCCGTACTACCTCCCTTACCATACAATGCGTCCAACTTGTTGATGACATGATTGGAACACTTGACACGATGGGATATCTCAATCAGCCCCTTCCGTGCCGGGTGTCACCTTTCCTTTCACTCTACCTGACGTCTGGCAATTTTATTCACCTCCTTGGTAGCGATGAGAGTTAATTCTCTCATACCAGCAGGGTTAACCTTTCTCAAATTTTTACCGTTTTTTTTTTTTTTTTTTTTTTTTATATATTCTAGATTTAACTCCTACCCCCCTCCCACCATAAGTAGTCAGGTACAATTCATGATGGAGCCTGCCCCCACCCTCCCTCGTAAAGTATCACCACATCCTATTCTTAGTCTTCCTTTCGGTCTTATATTTTGATGAATTTTCTGGAGTTGATATCTTAGGCACTGGGTGGCATCCCTACCGACCAGAGTCACACTTTTTTATACCTGTGTACTAATCTCCACTCAAACAAGGGTTCTTATTAATTGATTTTTTCAAATTAGTTTCATTCTATTACCCGCCTTACGCCTCTCCTTCACTACCTCTTATGACCCAACATCTTAGGCACGATGCTGCCCCTAAGAATAGAAGCACTAGTTTTCGATGACGAAGTACTAACACTGTCTAACACCTCGAGGTTCAATAGACTATTACTATTATTACAATTCACATTCATTCGTTTTATCTATGTATTCACGTGTTAAAACAATGATTGCATGTTTATTGTGTTAATCTCCTCTTCCCTTTTA
>NC_134787.1:31586825-31604325 GCF_046742065.1 Oratosquilla oratoria
GCTGTCATCACTAACCATTAGTGATGTCATCGCCTCCACCACCATCCTAACACCCTTTCCACCCTCCCTCATTCGCTCACTCACCTCCCTCCTTCTCCTTTCTCTCCCTTGCCTCCCCGTTCCTTCATCTCCTTCCTCTCCTTTCCCCTCCCCTCCCTCCTCTTCCATATCCCTTCTACTCCACAGCCCCCCATACGCCCTCCAACCTCTCCTCCACTCCCCCTCCCTCTCACTCTCCCTCTGACAAGGCTCATTCAAGTCATAGGCGCTAAGAGAGAAAGAGAAAAGTAGAAGAGAGGGGGAGAGGACGCGAATGAAAAGAGTGAGGGAGAGAGAAAGTGAAGGTGTGAAAGAGAAAAAGGAAGCAAATGAGAGCAAGAGAGAAAGAGGAGAGAGAGAGAGAGAAAGAGGAGAGAGAGAGAGAGAGAGAGAGAGAGAGAGAGAGAGAGAGAGAGAGAGAGAGAGAGAGAGAGAGAGAGAGAGAGAAGAGAGAAGAGAGAGAGAGAGAGAGAGAGAGAGAGAGAGAGAGAGAGAGAGAGAGAGAGAGAGAGAGAGAGAGAGAGAGAGAGAGAGATAGAGAGAAAGAGAGAGAGAAGGACCAAGACCAAGAGAGGGACAGCGAAGGTGTCAAGAGAGAGGGAAAGCGAGGGACATCGAGAGAGAGTGAGAGTGCTTGTGTGGTCTGACTGACTGACGTGAGTGACAAGAGGATGACGGCGAGTTATTTGCATATTCCAAATGTATAAATGAATATATGTATAAATAGATAAATGAATAAATAAATAAATAAATAAATAAATAAATAAATAAATAAATAAAACAATGAAATAATGATAAATCAACTAATAGATTAAAAGATGAAACAGCGAATAAACATATAAAATTGGAATTACAAGTTTAAGAGAGTAAAAGAGAATGAAGACAAAAATAAACAGGAAGAAATAGATCAATAAAATTGGAATTACATGAGAGAGAGAGAGAGAGAGAGAGAGAGAGAGAGAGAGAGAGAGAGAGAGAGAGAGAGAGAGAGAGAGAGAGAGAGAGAGAGAGAGAGAGAGAGAGAGAGAGAGAGAGAGAGAGAGAGAGAGAGAGAGAGAGAATGAAGACAAAATAAACAGGAAGTAATGTAACACGATAAGAAGGCGAGGATGAAAAAAAAATGAAAAAATAATTACATGGCGGGTGAGTATCGTCATCCATTGAGCAACTACTGCCAAGGTAATTTATGTAAGGGAAAATCTCTCACTGTTGAAAGGGTTGAGATAGAATGATAGTGATAGAAAGATAGAGAGATAGATAGATAGATAGATAGATAGATAGATAGATAGATAGATAGAGAGAGAGAGAGAGAGAGAGAGAGAGAGAGAGAGAGAGAGAGAGATAGAGAGAGAGAGAGAGAGAGAGAGAGACAGCCACACGCGGGACACAAAATAAGCGCTATGCCTGGAATACGCATCCCAAACCAACCTAATAAATCCTTCAGGTCCACCGTCCCTCCTCCTCCCACTCTTCCTCCCTCCCACCCTCCCTATTCACAGAAGACGACTTTATGGCTGGTCCAAAGACACATGGCAGGGGAAAAGACACGCAAATGGCGACGGGCTTCCAGAGCGAGCCAAGACTTTCTCGACATTTGACTGACTGGAATGACCAAGGTCCTGGAATGGCTAACAAGCGCCCAATTAACTCCCTCGACATACCGGCCAAGTCCTCAGCCTTTCGCAGTCCACTGCTGGACAAGGGCCTCCCCCAACCTCCTCCAGGATCTGTAAAACTGTATTGATTTGTGACATGTCACACCTGCATTTTTTTTTCTTTTCTTTTTTTTTGACAAACGCTAGAAATATTTGTATTTGTTAATGAAGGGATTCTATGATGCAGAAGATGGACGAGGGGGAGGAGATGGAGGAAAAGATGGAGGAGGAGAAGGAAGAGGAGAAGGAGGGTAAGGTTTTGGGGGGGGCATTCCGGGCATAGGACGCGTTCCGGGTACGACTTGAGAGAACGACAGCGTGGGACAAGGAACAATGGTCGCACGTTACGAGCCCCGGGCAACGGGCATAGCGGGCACCAGGCACAGGGAGTACCGGGCATAGCGGGCACCAGGGGTAGTGGGCATAGCAGACACCGGGTAGTGCGAGTACCGGGTACAGTGGGTTTTGGGTATAGTGGGTACCAGGTATAGTGTGTATCAGGTGTGGCGAGCAACGGGTGTAGCGGGCACCCAGTATAGCAAATACAGGGTAAAGCCGGCATCGGGCAACAGGCATGCCGAGCACCGGGTATGGCGGGCAACGGGTATAGCGGTCAGCGGGCAAAGTGGGCACTAGGCATAGCGGGTACTGGACATGGCGGGAACGGGGTTTATCATGTACCGGGTATAGAGAATACCAGGCATAGCAGGTACCGGACATAGGGTCACTAAGTATAGCGAACACAGAGTATAACGGATACCGGCATTCGTCTAACTCCTGACGATCTTATTCAGTTGTAAGTTTCCTGATGACGATAAGGGTTTCAAACACTGTGGGCTTATAGTTCAACTTTTTATCTACTTTATTTATTTATTAATTGATTTATCTACTTACTCATTCATTAATTTGTTTATTTATTTATTTACCCATTTTGTACAGCGTCATGTCTTGTTCAGAATCGCAACTTTAACCCCTATGGACGTACAGTGCTTGTCGAAAGTATGAGGCCATCCTATAGTTTTGCGATATACAAATACAACGTTCGTAAATGGTTATTCAATATTTTTCTATACAGTTTACATTTCACAGAATAAAGTATTCTCTTGTATAAAAATGTATCAAACATTCAAAAACAAACACATATGCACTCTGAAAACAGACCGGTTGTTCATGACTTTTGAACACGACTGTGCCGTGTTTACACCAGTGATAATTGAAAGAGTTGTTCATTTCATATTTGTTTTGCTGCCGCCAGGCGGTTTTAATTAACTTTGTTCTCGTTTTAATCCGTCAGATATTGTAGTCCTCTTAACATATGTTCACCTGGTACTAAGAGATGAATCTATTCAATTGAACAACTCGTATAAATGCTTTTGAGCATTGTGGCTATTGTTCACCTGTTACTTAGAGATGAATTTGTTCAATTGAACAAATCTTATAAACCTTTTTAAACCTTCTGGGTAGTGTTCACCTATTACTATGAGGCGAATCTATTCAATTGAACAACTCCCGTGAATCCTCTTGAACTTTCTGGGTAGTGTTCACCTGTTACTAAAAGGTGGTAATATTAAATTGAACAATTCTTATAATCCAATTTGAACTCTTTGGGCAGTATTCACTTGTTACTAAGAGGTGAATTTATTCAGTTGAACAACTCTCATGAGACCTTCTCCACCTTCTGGGTAGCATGAAGTCAACTTTGTTCATATGAAGTCAACTCTCAGTAGCGAGAGAAAATATACAAGTAGATCGGCAATCTTCAAACAAACTAAGTTCAAGAGCAGAGCTAAAGTGCCAAATGTCACCCTGCACGTCGTGGTGCCATTTTTCAACTTCTTTCGTCACTTTTTTTTTTTTTTTTTTTTTTTTTTTGACTAAGGTACACTCCTAGGGACCGAGTGTAGGGCCCCCCGGTCGCAAAGTGGAATTAAAGTGGTCGACGGACATTAACGTCAACCGGTCGACGACAGACACGAAGCAGACGTCCAAGTACTCTTCCCCCACTTCCCCTTCCCCTCCTCCTCCTCCTCCTCCTCCTTCTCCTTCTCCTCCACCCTCCTATTCAAATGGCATCTACATACGGATGAGGGTTCCCTCGCTTCTTCGGCCCATTGTTGTAAATCGTTTCTTTGTTGGGTACTCTTACATGTCCGAAGTACCTTTACAGCGTTCGTCTTCGTCTTCGTCGTCAAAGTGGTCGAGCGAGGAATTACTTGAAAGGCATTTGTAACTAAAACGACGAGAACACGTCCTCTTTATCGTCCTCGTCCTCGTACTCGTCGTCGTCTTTCTCGTTGTCGTCGACCTCACCGTCCCCGTCATCGAGGTCATCCAACTATTCATTTATCTATATATCTGTTACTGTTGTTACCATAAGCTTCTTCGGTGTCATCAGTGGTACCGTGATCTCTTGTTACTCCTTACTCCTTACTCCTTACTCCTTACTCTTCTGATTACTAGGACCCTTCCACAAGAACGGGGCCACCATCGCTTCTTTCGAGAACTCAGGAAAGTGATCATTTGTGGGGAGTGCTTGTGACAGGAATACTACACCCCCACTGGACGTTAAAACTATAATAAAACAAAAAAATACAAATACTAATAGATAAGTAAATACATAAATATAATAGCAAATAAACAAAATAGAAAAAGTAAAATGGTTATCAGTGGAGTTCCCATTACCACCACCAACCACACAACCTCTACTATCACCATACCGCTTTTATTCTTTCTACCACCACCACTACGACCGTCACATTTGCTTTCACCACTATCACAGTCATCACGTTATCCCTATCACCACAATCGTCGCCGCTAAAATAGCTACCACCATAACCACCACCGTCACTACCACCAACACTAACACCATCTCCACTACCACATCCTCCACCACCACCTGAACACATGGGCCGAATCAAGCTTCTCCAGGTCCCCTGGGTGATCCTATCAACACATTCCCCCTTTCAACCCTACACCGCCCCTTATCTTATCTCCCTTTTCCTCCACATCTTTATCTCTCCCCTCCATGCCTCCTCTTTACACAGGTACACACCTAAGGTCTTTAACGCGTATAATTCAATTTCTCCCATTTTATACATTACATTATTTCATTATGACACTTTTTGGGGGTTCCTCTACCTCACCCCACTCCCCTCTCTCATGCTCCTCTCGCCTCTCTTTGCCTCCTCTATCACTCCATCCATGAGGTAAAAACTCGTGTTTGTGTTTGTTTATATTTGGAAGCGCGCGTTTGCGTATTTGGATACTTGCCGTCACCTCTTAATTTACAACTCGGCTCCCCCTCTCCAACCCTCCCCTCCCCTTCCCTCCATTCCCCATTTCTCTCCTAAGCTTCCTTCCCTTTCGCTCCCCTTTCTTCTCATTATCTCCCTTCCCCTTTCCTTCATCCCCTCCCCTTCCCCTCCGTTCCTTTCCTCATTACTCTTTCCATCCTTCCCTCCTCCCATTTCCCCTTATCTTCTTTTCTCCCTTCTCCTCCCTTCCTCACCTTTCTCTTCTCCACTCTTCTCCTTTCCCCCTCCCCTCCTCTCCTCGCCTTTCTCCTCCTCTCCCTTTCCATCCTCTCCTTCTCTCCCGATCCCCTCTCTTCTCCACTCCCCCTTTCCTCTCTGTCATTAACTTTTCTCACCTTAATGCATATAAAACCTCACAAACAGACGCTCCTCTTGTCTTCTCTTCTCTTATCTCCTTTACTAAACGCAATTTTTTCATAAAACAAGTTGTCAATCCCAGGCACAGACTGATACCTTAAATATTTAAACATTTTGAACTACTACTACCTTTAACATAAAAAAGTATTTTACCTGTCAACAGCTACGCTCGAATCAAAACTAACAATAGAATTTGGAACAAGAAAAAATATATTTACAACAGCAGCAGCGGCGGCGGCGACAATAATAATGATAATGATAATGATAATGGTGATGGTGATGGTGATGATGATGATGATGATGATGATGATGATGATGATGATGGTGATGGTGATGGTGATGGTGATGATGATGATGATGATGATGGTGATGATGATGATGATGATGATGATGATGATGATGATGATGATGATGATGATGATGATGGTGATGGTGATGGTGATGGTGATGATGATGATGATGATGATGATGATGATGATGATGATGATGATGATGATGATGATGGTGATGATGACGACGACGACGACGACGACGACGACGACGACGACGACGACGGCAATGACAATGACAATGATGACGACGATGACGACGACGACGACGACAGTATCAGTAACAACAACAATTAACAACAACAACAACAACAACAACAAAGGGGGATGTTGCTGGGGATTAATTCGCATGTACTGGAAGGGGATTAAAGGGGTAAGGGGGAGGGCGAGGGAGGTTGAGAGGGGGGTAGGGGAGGTTGAGTGACGGTGAGGTGGGAAGGGGGAGGGAGGGGATTGAAAGGGGTGAGAGGGGGGGGTGAAAGATCAGAGGCCCATAAAATTGGTTTTACAACCACAGCCCTCAAAACAGAAAGGAAGCGTGTAAATCAAAACTACAAATGGCCACAGGGAGATAATCCTCAAGTAAGCATGAGTTACGACCGAGGGCGAATTGAATCAAAGTGGCCCTGGACGGATCAACGTCCACAGATGCGAAGGAAGATGTCACAGGAATGCGCCGGACTCCGACAGACTCCGAAAGACTCCGACGATCTCGGGCGAACTCTTTCCTTTAAGGACTTCGAGGACACTTGCAAGGTCCGTGCTCGGAGAAGCTAAGGTGACGTACTTCTATATTATGATTCTGGCTAACGACAGGTGAGGGTGACAGAATCTAGCCTGAAGAAGGCCTCGACCGATCACGATGCATAAAACTCGCCTGATTTTAAACAGAACAAAGCTAATTATGGGCGCTACCCTATCAAAGCTGTTCATCTTTGGCAGGAGGGAGGGGGGCAAAATTAAAGGATTGCCCCTCTCTCTTGTTATTCCTCCTTCTCTTTCTCCTCTCTCTCTTCCTCCTCCTCTTTCTCCACCTCCTCTTCCTTTTCCTCCTCCTCCTAACCTTTCTCCACCTCGTCCTCCTCCTGTTTCGCCGGTAGCAGGTAAGGACCACGATCCCTAAACCTTCCAACTCGAACACAACAAACACATGCTGCTGGAGGAGGAAGAGGAGGAGGAGGAGGAGGAGGAGGAGGAGGAGGAGAAGGAGAAGGAGAAGGAGAAGGAGGAGGAGGAGGAGGAGGAGGAGGACGAGAGCGAGGACAAGGACGAGGAGGAATAGGTATAGCAAGAGTAGAAACAAGAGGAGGAGGAGGAGGAAGAGAAAGAGGAGGAGGAGCAGGTAAGGACCACGATCCCTAAACCTTCCAACTCGAACACAACAAACACATGCTGCTGGAGGAGGAAGAGGAGGAGGAGGAGGAGGATAAGGAGGAGGAGGAGGAGGAGGAGGAGGAGGAGGATAGAGGAGGAGGAGGAGGAGGAGGAGGAGGAGGAGGAGGAGGAGGAGGACGAGAGCGAGGACAAGGACGAGGAGGAATAGGTATAGCAAGAGTAGAAACAAGAGGAGGAGGAGGAGGAAAAGAAAGAGAAGGAGGAGGAGCAGGAAAAGGAGGGAAAGGGGAAGAAGATGGTGAAGGGCAAGAAGATGGTGAAGGAGGAGAAGGAGGAGGAGAAGGAGGAGAAGGAGGAGGAGGAGGAGATGGTGAAGGAGAAGGAGAAGGACAAGGAGAAGGATGAGGATGATGATGAGGAGGAGGAGGAAGAGGAGGAGGAGGAGGAGGAGGAGGAGGAGGAGGAGGAGGAGGAGGAGGAGGAGGAGAAAAAGAAGAAGGAAGAGGACCCTGATCCGAAAACCTTCGAACACGAACAGAACGAACACCATGTTCACCGGGGCGACCATAAAAATCTATCACAAGCGCCGAGTGCCGGTTTTATAACAAGCCATATTTCGCCCGAAGAATATTATCTGGCTTTGGGCTTCGGGTATAAACATCGGAATGAATAACGTGCGAGTCCAAAAAGCAGGTTTGCTAATCAAGATAGCAAACAAACCAGAGTAAAGAGTCCTCTCTGATACTGCATGCGTGCGTGTGTGTGTGTGTGTGTGTGTGTGTGTGTGTGTGTGTGTGTGTGTGTGTGTGTGTGTGTGTGTGTGTGTGTGTGTGTGTGTGTGTGTGTGTGTGTGTGTGTGTGTGTGTGTGTGTGTGTGTGTGTGTGTGTGTGCGTACGTGTTAACATGCAAGCACGACAGCTATCGCCATCTTCTGTGGTCCCGCATACCTGCGCATATTTACAAACAAGCCCGGCAAACTCGTAATCTTCAACAAACCTTCCAATTTATTTAGCCAGTGTACTTTAGTACATTCCAACTCACCTGCAATTAAGACAAAAAACAAAACATTAATACAAAGAAAAGGAAAAAGAAACAAAACTAAAAGTAAAATGAAAACAAAAAAGACATTAATTAATACATTAACATAAAATCAGAAAAGGCATTCCATCGTTAAATATGGATACTTAAAAAAAAAAAATGAATAAAAAAAAAAAAAAAACAGTAGCATTCAGAGTTGTGGTGGTCCGGTGTATAACGCGCACGGCTCGAGTCTAGACACCCCCTCCCTCCCTCCCTCCACTCTCTTCCTCTCCGTTCTTGCTACAAAAGTAGGATGGAAAACAACAGAAGCCATGTGTGTGACACCTATCATATGACACGTTCCCGTGCACCCTTCACAGTTGGGGGCTACATCGTTGTTACCGGAACAATACTGCTGTTATATTATAGTTTATATTATGTACGTATGTGTGCATGTATTGTATGTATGTATATATGTAAATATGTATGTATGCACGTATGTATGTATGTATGTATGTATGTATGTATGTATGTATGCACGTATGTATGTATGTATGTATGTATGTATGTATGTATGTATGTATGTATATATGTGTGTATGCATGTATGTACAGTATGTATGTAAATATGTATGTATGTATGTACGTATGTATGCATATATGTATGTATGTATGTATGTATGTATGTATGTATGTATGTATGTAAATATGTATGTATGTATGTGTGCATGTATGCATGTTCCTATATCTACATCATATAGATATGTACTTGCACATGTATAAATGAATGCATGGAAAACAGAGAAAAGAGAAAATGAGCAAACAGGAGAACGAGATAGGGAGTGCGGAAGAGAGAGAAGGAGAGAGATAGGAAGGGGGAAGAAAAAATAAAAAAGAAGGGCGAGACGAAGAAAGAAAGGAAAAGAGGAAAGGAAAGAAGGGAAAGAAGATGAAAGAGAGGATGGGAGAGAAAGAGAGGAAGGTGGATAAAGAGAGGAAACGGGAGAGAAAGGAGAAGGCATGATGGTAGAAAAGCAGAAAGTGGGATGAAGATAAATGATAAAACAAAAATGGAAATTCGTCGTCAATCATCGAAGAAGGCTGCGTGACTGGTCTGTAGGGTGCCACTGTGGAAGAAAAGGAAAGGCCGTTCAATGAGCCACGTCTCTCGCGTATTTGCGTGTAGCGCTCTCGCCTAAAGTTGGCTCCCCACATCTTCCTCCTCCTCCTCCTCTTCCTCCTCGTCTTCCTCTTCCTCTTCCTCCAAGCCTCCCTTTGGCTGAATCTAATAAGAGACACAAAAACCTTAACGAGTTCCTCATCCTGGTTCTCTTTTAATCGCAAACCCCTCGAGTCGAGTTAAGACGAAGGAGGAAGACGTGTGTATACAGGACGAAGACAAGACAAGACAAGACGAGACAAGAATCTTCTTCGACACTACAACTATTGTTTTTGTTTCTATTATTTTTATTCTTATACATAACTTCTGTGCGGAGGAGAAAGGCAGGTTCTTCTAATCATTTATCCTTCAATTGCTAAACTTAATGACCTCGTTATGGACCCAAAGGTCTCCTGTCCGCTTGCCTGGTTCATTTGACCTAATGTGTATATGTGTATATATATATATATATATATATATATATATATATATATATATATATATATATATATATATATATATATATACACACACACACACACACATACCAATGGCACAACATTGGCTTTTACATTACCGAGTGAATTCTGAGTTGTTTATCACATTGAATTCTAATTCATGTATGAGTAACAGAAAAGACAAGTATTGTCATTTTATTCAATGCTTTCATTGTTTTTTCTACTCTCTACCACACCACGATGATTTGGCTCTGTAAGGATCTATGAATTGGCCTATTTAGATTAGTGACAATTATTTCTTATATATAAATGAAATCGCATCAATACAACGCCAGTTCGAAATCATATATGTTTTCGAATGAATTTACAACGGGAGACAGAACTTTTGAGCGTCTCCAAGACGTGTAGGGGGGTGGGGGGTGAAAAGGGGAGGCGGGGGCGAAGAGGGGGAAGGCTCCTTTGGTTTCAACGAGGTCCCAAGTTCTTGGAGCTCAGTTTAATGATGCGCCCTTGGCAAATGGGAAGAGAGAAACGGAGGGGACGAAGTAGGAAGAGAAGAAGAGAGTGAAAAAAATAGAGAGAAATAGGTGAGAAAAGGGGGAAGGGGGAGAAAGAGGGAGTGGGAGGGAGAGGGGGAAGGGAGAAGGAGGGGGAAGGTGGAAGGGGAGGGGAGTGGGGGAGGGGGAAGGGGAGGCGGAGGGAGAGGGAAGGGGGGAGAGGGAAGGGGAAGAGGAGGGGAAGGAGGGCTAGGAGAGGGAGAGAGCAAAGGGGAAGGGGGAAGGGGAAGATGAAGCCGGGAAAGGGGAAGGGGAAAGGGGCAATGGGGAAGGGGGGCAATGGGGAAGGGGGCAATGGGGAAGGGGGGCAAAGGGGAAGGGGGGCAGGGGGGGAGGAAAGCTGGAGAGAAGAAAATGTGATAAAAGAAATAATCTGGACGGAAAGTGATATGGAAGATGGATGAAGAAAGGAGGGATGAAGGAAGGGATTATACTGCCATCATCGACAATTCCCTATCCGAGAGTTGACACCTTGACGTAGTGGATAGGCTTGAGAATTTTAATGACTACAAAAGCCAAGTCGATAGAGAGGAAATTTCTGCAGGGTCACCCATATCGAAGAGGTTTTGTATTCAAGATTAGACAAAGAGCAGATCGCACAGTGTCATAGTACCCATTGCTAAATAACTGGAACCTCCTTGATGGCGAACAGGGGAAATTCCTCATAGATATATGGGGTACCGTCATAATGACGGCGTGGACCATTGGGTACCCTACAGGTATATAGGACACCACCAAATATACTGAATAAGGTGACCCTTAAGGCGCTCCGATCCTTATGGGAGAAAATAGATACGAAGAAATGTGACCAAAAAAAAAAAAAAAAAAAAAAAAAAAAAAAGAGAGAGAATAGAAGTGAACATGTAAATGGACGGGAGAGTGTGTGGGGGAGGGAGGATGAAGAGAGAAGGTGAGGGGAAACTGAGGGAAAAAGGGGGGAGGAGAGAGACAAAGGGAAGAGAGAAGAAATCATGAACTGAGTTCAAAGGAGGAAGAAGGAAGAGGGGGGGAAATGAGAGAAAGTAGGAATAGGGAGAGTCAGGGAAGAGACAGGGCAAACAAGGGAGACAAGGAAAGAGAAAAGCGGGACAAGAGAGAGCAAGAGAGAGAGGAGGGGCAAGAGAGAGAGCAAGAGAGAGAGGAGGGGCAAGAGAGAGAGGAGGGGTAAAAGAGAGGAGGGACAAGAGAGAGGAGGGGCAAACGAGAGGAGGGACAAGAGAGAGGAGGGGCAAAAGAGAGGAGGGGCAAGAGAGAGAAGGG
Organism: Oratosquilla oratoria; assembly: GCF_046742065.1. Lineage (NCBI taxonomy): Eukaryota > Metazoa > Arthropoda > Malacostraca > Stomatopoda > Squillidae > Oratosquilla > Oratosquilla oratoria. Next base: position 31,598,309 of record NC_134787.1, read on the forward strand.
GCAAAAGAGAGGAGGGGCAAAAGAGAGGAGGGGCAAGAGAGAGGAGGGCCAAAAGAGAGGAGGGGCAAGAGAGGAGGGGTAAGAGAGATGGGACAAAACGAGATTAGTTAAGTTGGGAACCGAAAAAAAAAGAAGGAGGAAAAGAAAAAGGAAAAAAGGAACATGGCAATGAATTAGTGACAGAGAGGGGGAAATGAAAACTGAAAAAAAAATGGCGGCAAAAAGGGGGAAGAAAGATGAAGGAGAGATGCAAGAGGAAAAAATAGAATGGCGGAGGAAGAAAGAAGTGGAGGGTGAAAAGGAGTAAGCAGAGAATAGAGTAAAAATAGAAAAGAGAAAGCAAAGAAGAGAAAAGTGATTAACTAAAAATATAAAGAGAGAGAGGGTAGAGTGGGAGAAAGAGGCAGTGAGAGGTAGAAAGAAGAGGGCGAAGGAGAGGGAGAGAGATGACAAGGGAAGAAAAGTGGGAAAAGAGAAAATTGCAAAATAGGAGAAAGCAAGTAAAGGAAAATTGTACACAGAGATAAAAAAGGAACAAAGAGAATGCTGAGGACAAAAGAGATAAAAGGAAAGAGCGGGGACGAGAGGAGGAGAACGAGGAAGAGATGGAGGAAGGAGGAGGAAGAGGAAAAGGAGGAGGAGGAGGAAGAGGAGGAGGAGAAGGAGGAAGAGGAGGAAGAGGAGGAAGAGGAGGAGAAGGAGGAGGAGGAGGAGGAGGAGGAGGAGGAGGAGGAGGAGGAGGAGGAGGAGGAGGAGGAGGAGGAGGAATAGGCGAAAAAGGGAGATAGAGGGCGAAGAGGAGAAACAGGATGACATAGTGGAAGAGGAGGAGGAGGAAAAGGAGGACGACGAAGAGGAGGACAAAGAACAGGAGTACGAGATGCAGACTGAGTTGAAGGAGAAAGAAAAGGAGCCGGAAGTGGAGAAGGAAGTGGAGGACGCAAGGAGGAGCTGGAGGAGGAGGAGGAGGAGGAGGAAAAATGTTAGAGTGATAAATTGGATGTATTTGAGAGATATTAGAGCAGAAGGAAGTGAAGGTAGACGCTTGTTTTTTGTTTTCTTTTGGTTCCACTTTCCTATCCCTCCTCTATTCCACTCCACTCCACTCCATTCCACTCGTCATTCCTTGGACAATCATCCTTAAGATGAATGAAATCAAGTGACGCCGGCTAAGACCAATAAAAGTAGGTCATATGATTGAAGTGGTTTAATGAATATTTTAGCTTTCTTCAGTTAAGGAACTTACCTCAGTTAATCAAACACTTCCGGTCTCGAATAATTAATCGATTAATGATGAACCTATTAATCAATTAGGACAGGAGCATTAGAATAAAGAGGGCCACCTTTATTGTGAAGGATGAAATTATCTTGCATTATATTTTGCAACTTCCTCCAGCCACTCTCCATCCGATTTCAACTATTTTCTCATCTACGTACAAATCAATTGATCAATTTATATAAATGATTTGTAAATCAACTAACAAATTTACCTGTGTCTATTCATTTACTTAATGAAAATTTAGTTGTCGTGCTTATTTAGTTATCAGTTTATTTAGTTTCACGTTTATCAAGGCATTCTGCCTTAATGCATTACTTCAAGCATAGAAAATGTTACTTCACAAGATGCAAGGAAAAGTCTTATTCAATCTATTTGCGTAGAATTCAACCCCACCCTCTTCAAAACGCAAGCCGACCACAATAACCACTGGACCACCTCCACCACCATCCTCCTCCTCCTCCTCCTCCTCTTCCTCCCCTTCCTTCTCTTCCCCATATCCTAACCACTGCATTTCGCTGTGCATTTGCGGTAGGCAACTCCATTGATGGGACTTAAAGCCATACACTTCGGAACGTGAGCCACCCACAATAACCACTGAACCGCCACGCCTCTACTTGTCCTATTTCCTCTTCCTCCTCCTCCTCCTCCTCCTCCCCTCCTCCTCCTCCTCCTCACCACCACCCTTCTTGCTATGCATTTTACTCAATACAAAATTCGACACGATTCCCTAAGCCACTACACTCCTCCTCCTCCTCCTCCTCCTCCTCCTCTTCCTCCTCCTCCCTCTTCATTCCACATGCCCTGGCAAAGGGTTAGGCAGGAGCAATGTCATGTGGGTTTTACTCGCCCCCAATACAAACTTCAAATGGAATGTCAATATCATACATCTAAAAACGATGTTCTGGAGTTTCATATAAACTTCAGGCTGGACTTTCTCTTTTTGTTTAATCTTTCTTTTCCAGGAGGAAAAATAAAGCTGGTGATTTATAAATATTCCTTTAACTTTTGCAATAAACTGTAGCAGTGTACAAAAATGGTCCCGCCAGGGAACGCCTCCATGCAAATGCCAAGGGCGCTGTATAGCGGAAGCAAAAGAGAGCGAGACAGCGAGAGAGCGAGAGAGAGAGAAAAAGAGAGCGAGACAGCGAGAGAGAGAGAGAGAGAGAGAGAGAGAGAGAGAGAGAGAGAGAGAGAGAGAGAGAGAGAGAGAGAGAGAGAGAGAGAGAGAGAGAGAGAGAGAGAGAGAGAGAGAGAATATATGAGTGTGCCTTGGTGCGTGGGTGCGTGGTGTGCGTGGATGCGTGTGTGTGTGTGTGTGTGTGTGTGTGTGTGTGTGTGTGTGTGTGTGTGTGTGTGTGTGTGTGTGTGTGTGTGTGTGTGTGTGTGTGTGTGTGTGTGTGTGTGTGTGTGTGTGTGTGTGTGTGTGTGTGTGTGTGTTTGTGTGTGTCCAGTGAGAAGAGAATCCATAGAAAAGAGAGGAGTAAAGAGAGAAATGAAAGGGATGTGAGGGGAGAGAACGAAAGGAAGTGTGGGAGAACGTAAAGGAACGAGTGAGGGAATGATAGAGAGAACGAGAAAGAGAAAATGAAAAAGAGCAAATGGCAAAGAAGAGGAAAAAAGTAAATAAAAAAAGTCTAAAATCTACACAAACAAGCTAAGCTCACAAATCTACAAAGACGTGCATACAAAAGGCGCGCGCGCACGCACACACACACACACACACACACACACACACACACACACACACACACACACACACACACACACACACACACACACACACACACACACACACACACACACAGATCGGTCATACGAGCTCTGAGCTCTCTTCCGGGAGGGAAATAGCTGTCGATCACGAGTCCAACACGTGATCCAAAGACCAAGGTGAACACACACACACACACACACACACACACACACACACGCGCGCGCGCGCGCGCGCACAATCTTGCTGGTGTAGTAGCTCGCGTCACAGCATGCCAGGGGTACCGACATCATGCAAGTCGTTACTGTCCTCCTTGAGTAAAGAGATGAATGAGTGATGTAAGGTGTATTACCCATATACTTTATTGGTCTATGAAAATTCAAAGCTCTCACCCAAGAAGGTAATAGCTGTCGATCACGAGTCCAGCACGTAATCCGAAATATAATTAAACTCTGCAGAGGATTGATATTGTTTATATAGATAGAAGCTCTGGGAAACTGCCGGCTATGATTCCAACTTCCTTCTCTCTCTCTCTCTCTCTCTCTCTCTCTCTCTCTCTCTCTCTCTCTCTCTCTCTCTCTCTCTCTCTCTATCTCTCTCTCTCTCTCTCTCTCTCTCTCTCTCTCTCTCTCTCTCTCTCTCTCTCTCTCTCTCTCTCTCTCTCTCTCTCTCTCTCTCTCTCTCTCTCTCTCTCTCTCTCTCTCTCTCTCTCTCTCTCTCTCTCTCTCTCTCTCTCTCTTTCTCTCTCTCTCCCTCTCTCCTCGAGTTCAGCATTGAAACAGTGTAGTCATGCGTGAGTACCACAGAAGCTGTCGTCGGCGGGAGGCAGACAACACAAATACCGGAGAGCCCACAAAGGAGGGACCCCACAAAGAACAGTCGGGGGGCGAGCATGACAACGAGATACAGACCTGTTACAGGTGATGCAGGAAGCCCCCCATTTCCAGGACAATAAAACCACAAAGTGAAGACAAGAATGGGGGGAAGGTCGAGAGAGGAGAGGTCAAGGGGAGGGAGGGGAGGGTGGACGGGAGGGCGAGGGAGAAGGGGGAGGGGAGGATGAGGGGAAGAAGGGATGGAGGCGGTGGAGAGTGACGATGGGTGTTGTGGCAGGATTGGTAGTAGTGGTGACTGTGATGATATTGAACGTGGTATGACTGTGGATGTGTTGTACGCTGATGATGACGCTGTGAAATGTGGTGTGGCTGTGGTGGAATAAAATTGGTGATAACCACAGGTGTAGTGGTGACGTCTGCTTTTTTGAATACGTACACTGGTGCTATGGGAAACCAATCCCTTTGGTGGTGATTATACTGGTGATGACGGTGACTGAGCTGGTGATTACGTAAAGGTGGCACAGAGCCACCTCCCCTTAAACCGCACACGATTGGCTAGAAGCGGGAAACCGAGTGACGTAACATCTGTGGGAGGCTTCCTATTGGTTGCTCATCAAATAGGGGAGGAGGTAAGTCGGCATGAGACCAGTATCTGAACGACTGAGTTATGTCACATTTATTTGAGACTTCTTACTGGTTTCTGGTTCTTAAGTGGAGGAGGGGCTTCCCCGGAATGAGGCGGGGCTTCTGAGCGATTGAGTGACGTCACGTCTATTTGAGACTTCTGACTGGTTCCTCATCTTTAAGTGAGGGAGGGGCTTACGCAGCATGGGGGCCGGGCTTCTGTGTAAACTTGGGCGTTTCGTACAGTGGAACTAGCAGCAGGAGGAAAGTGGCGTTCATAAACAAACAGCTGTTTAGTGAAATACGAGGCAGGAAGAAGGATACGCCAGACGTGGTTACACAAACATTTCCGAGGAGGTGCCGAGGGGTGGGTGGGTGGGTGTTGCCGGTGGCAGACGTCGCGTTCTTATTGTTCTTTTGGGGAACATGGACCCAAGAGTACAAGAGGCATGGAGGAAAGCCAAAGAAGTCGCCTGAGTGTTCGTACATTTCCATCTGTATTCCAATTTCTATTTTCATTTTTATTCTTATGTTCTTCTTCTGGCCTTCTCCAAATGAAATTGTGACAGCGTCTCACTGTTCTTATGAATTCTGCAATAAAGTCGAGGATTTCCATTCTACGGCCAGACGGTTACCTACGGTTTAAAAGTTATCACTAAAGGGTTAAAATCAACCTCGGTTAAGTCTTGTCGATTTGCCCTGTAGAGATAACTGTGGCAAATCTGTTATCTGAAGTCTTTATTCAGCTCAAAGAAACTCCTCGTCAGCCCAAGGTTAAGACGATCCAGCTCTACGATCATCTAGTGCTATCATTAGAACATTTTTCTATACTTTTCTAGGAGTTAGGTCTATTTCTAGCGTCTCACAGCAGGTAGGCAAAAAGCAAACATTCTAGCTAATTTTCAAGAACGAATACATTTTATATGATATCTTCTTTTCATGATTGAGAAAGTAACACAATAATCTACAAATATGGCCAAGTTAGAAAAGAAAGCGAAAAATAAGGACTCAGAGAAAAAAGTAAATGTGTACAATGCAAACAAACAGAGGGTAAACAAGAAGGAGAGAGAGAGAGAGAGAGAGAGAGAGAGAGAGAGAGAGAGAGAGAGAGAGAGAGAGAGAGAGAGAGAGAGAGAGAGAGAGAGAGAGAGAGAGAGAGAGAGAGAGACACACATAGAGGTGGGGGGACAGACCCTGGGGTCAGTCTAGACCTGAAGGAGGGGGTTCTGGCCCTGAGAGGGACCTTGAGGGGCGATTGGGAATAGGACAGAGATTGAGGTGGGAGTCAAGGAGGAGGGAGTGGTTGGGAAGTCGAGTTGAGAGGAGGGTAAGAGAGGGGGAAGGAAGATGTGAAATTGTGGCAAGGAAGGAAATCAGAAAGGAGATAGAAGAGGGATAAGAAAGGAAAGCGAGGAGAAAGGATGGGAAGGAAATGGAAGGGAGAAGAAAGGAGAGCAGGAGAAAGAGCAGGAGAAAGGAGAGTAGGAGAAAGAGGTAAAGGGCCATTTACACGGTCGAACAGTTTGACAAACCCGGTTTGTCAGGCAAGTGTTTGAAGTGATGTTTGACC
>NC_134787.1:31614325-31619325 GCF_046742065.1 Oratosquilla oratoria
AGGAAGCTATTAGCAGAACGGAGAGAAAGCAGAAATCAAAACTGATCAGCGTTCTTTTTTGAGTGATTGAAAAGAATGGGGAAAAATGAAGATGCCAAAGAGAGCTGCAGAGAGGATGAAACTAATATATTTGGGAGTTTGTATGTGGAGTGCAAGGAGTGCGTAGAGGACACGTTTTGTGTAGAGTGTTGGGAGTGAGTGAATAAAAGGTGAGTGTAAGTAAATTGATTGATAATTTTGCGTGCGCGCGCGCGCGCGTGCGCGTGTGTGTATGTGTATGTATGTATGTATGTATGTGTGTGTGTGTGTGTGTGTGTGTGTGTGTGTGTGTGTGTGTGTGTGTGTGTGTGTGTGTGTGTGTGTGTGTGTGTGTGTGTGTGTGTGTGTGTGTGTGTGTGTGTGTGTGTGTGTGTGTGTGTGTGTGTGTGTGTGTGTGTGGTGCGTGTGTACGGAAAGAAGTAAATATATAACACATATTCTGTAATAAAGAAACGGAATGTGGAGTATTAGGGAGTGTGTTGAAGACATGGAAGTTGCTGCGGGTAGAAAGTGAGTGTATAGAGTAGGGAGGGAGTACCAAGAGGGCATCAAGAATAGAGTGCGCTTAGAGTACGGGTCATGCGTGAGCAATACAAGAACGGAGTGTGTGTAGGGTAGGGAGTGTGTATGTAAAGGACAAGGAGTGAAGAGAGATGGGAGTGTGCGTGTAAAGGTGGAGTTAGTAAATAGAGGAGAGTGAATGAGGACAGGGAGGGAGTGAGGGAATGAGGAGTAGCTAAGGACATGAGGTTTTGGAGTGTGGAGTGTGCAAAGGGCAGAGTGCGTGTGGAGTGTATGGATGGAGTATGGAGTTGGCTATGGATGAGTAGATAGAAAACATGGATCGAAAGTGGAAGAGCATTGGGTGACGGTGGAGTAGGGATGGCGTGCGCGTAAGAAGAGAGTAGAGAGAACTTCCATGTAGTACGTGCCATGGACGCAGAGAGGACGTAAGAAACAGGAATTAAAAAGGACAAATACAAGCTGAAGCACATTAATTTTGAGATAGACATGTATATATATATTTTTCTTTTCTTTTTTTGGGGGGTACGTTTTGATAAAAGCAAATTGAACAAGTACAGTATATCTTCCGGGTAAAATTGAAGGAAAAAGGGGAAGGGAAGACAAGACACAAGAATATATGAACACTCCTCCAACATAAAGACAAAATAAATAAATGAATGAATTGATGAACAAATAAATACGTAAATGAAAGGAAATAAATAAATGAATACATAAAAGATAAAACAAATACATAAATAAGAAAACAAAAACAAAAATAATTCCAGTGCGTCTAATCCAACTTCCAGAGGACCTAAATGGTTGGCGAGGATTCGTAAGCGCAAAGGGCAGAACAACCCTCTTCAGGTAAAAGCAAAACGGAGACTACATAAAGAGATATTTACACGAAGCGGAGAAAATTTACATAGAGAAGATACATTGAGCCATAGAGAGAATTTACATCAAGGAAGCATAGAAGATTTGCATAGAACTAGAAGAATTGACATAAAGCAGGGACATTTTGCATTGAAGACGAAATACCTACGCCAGGAGGCCCTGAATAGCTGCGGCCGAAGCCGTCACCTTTCCTCCTATGCGACTGGACTGTTGGGACAGGTAACAGTCACTGCAGCTGGGAATTCGAGAGAAGTACGGGACTCGAGCCCAGAACTAAGCAAATGTGAGACCCGCACGCTTCCGATGACGCCACCAGAGCGCAGAGGGTATGACTAGGGACAGTTTACATGGGGCAGAAAGAATTTACATTGTAGATGACAGTCACAGAGAGAATTTACACGGAGTCGAAAGGATTTCCATAAAGTAGGGAGACCTTGCATAGACGAAGGAGACATTTACACGGGGTCGGGTAGATTTACATGGGCTATGGAGAATATACAGCGGTTCTACCCTGGAAGGTCATGAAACATGTGGCTGAGGAGCACAAAGGCAGCCAAAACATCCAAAGAGTGTGAGGGATGGATAGGGAGTGATCAAGAGTGTGTGAATGAGGAAGGGAGTGGGAGTTGACGCGAGGAAAGAATGTGTGTGGAGGGGAGGGTGGGGAGTGCCCGTGGGAGTGTGGAAGCGGAAACGGATGAGGGAAGAAAGAGTTGGAGGAGGGAGAAGTAGTGAGTGGATGGGGGAGAGGGAGAGCGATCATGGAGAAGGAATAGGAAGAGAGAGAGAGAGAGAGAGAGAGAGAGAGAGAGAGAGAGAGAGAGAGAGAGAGAGAGAGAGAGAGAGAGAGAGAGAGAGAGAGAGAGAGAGAGAGGAGAGAGAGAGAGAGGAAGAGAGAGGAGAGAGAGAGAGAGAGAGAGAGAGAGAGAGAGAGAGAGAGAGAGAGAGAGAGAGAGAGAGAGAGAGAGAGAGAGGAAAAATGAAGAGCTATGAAGGAAGGAGAAGAGGGACAGAAAGGAGGAAGAGCAAAAGGACCGGGGAGAGGGAGAAGGGAAAGTCAGTGGGTGAGTGGATGATGAGTGTGAGCGTGTAGTACTACGAGATAAATAATATAAGTTGAAGGTAAAATGGGAGTCGAGGTGGAGTGTGCAAGGGGGCAGGGGGTTACGAGTGGGCAAAAATCCAAGTTTCTGAGGATTAGGGAGTTTAATCTGTAGAGTATGAATATGTGTGTGTGTGTGTGTGTGTGTGTGTGTGTGTGTGTGTGTGTGTGTGTGTGTGTGTGTGTGTGTGTGTGTGTGTGTGTGTGTGTGTGTGTGTGTGCGCGCGTGTGAGTATGAAAGAGGACTCTACATGCGAACAAAAACCTGTTGGGAGCTATGGGTGAGCAACGAAGAGGAAGAAGAATAGGGGAGGCGGAGGCGGAGGAGGAGGAGGAGAAGGAGGAAGAAGATGTGGAGGCGGAGGAAGAGGAGGATGTGGAGGCGGAGAAGAGAAGAGGAAGAGGCGGAAGAGGAGTACAAGGAGGGTTGTGTCCTACCCGAGTGCAGCGAGGCGGAGTGCGCGCGCGGTGACACCAAGCCGGGGCAACACCCTGCTCTCTCCTGCCTTCTCGATGCCAACACTCGCTTGCCTGCATATCTCCTAGCAGTCTGAACGCACGCACGCACGCACACACACACACACACACACACACACACACACACACACACACACACACACACACACACACACACACACACACACACACACACACACACACACACACACACACACACACACACACACATATATATATACACACGCACAAACTCATGCACACAAGTACACAGACATATTCTTACACGCACGCACGTTCAAACACCCCCACCCCCACTCAGGAGAAGTATGAGGTATAAGCTCGCATACTGGAGGGTAATAGCGGTATAGCACGAGCCCAGCACGTTATCCAGGACATTGGTGACTCACACTCATACAGACATGCGCGTGAACTTCTCCTTGGTACCTGACTTTTAATATGAAGCGACTGGCCTATCACCGTATGATATAACAACGAATAATATCATTATCAGTTTTAGTATTAGTATTAGTGTTAGTGTTAGCATTAATATAAGCATTAATAATATCAATAAATATTATCATATGACAGTTATAATCATCCCATAAATTCAAGCTTATTTTTGTTAAGCTTTTGTTACCCATTCAACTCCTTAGTATTATGACCACCTCCTCTCTCCCCACTTAATTCTCTCTCTCTCTTTCTCTATCTATCTATCTATCTTTATCTCACCAAGTTTTCACCTGACTTTAACCCTATGTGAGGCACGAGGAAGAAGTCTGAAGAGTAAGCAAGGGCGAAATTCCACTGGACGGGAATCAAAACTTCGACCTTCAGTACGCGGGTTGGGAACCACTAGACTATTGCAACCTTCACCCCATCCTTCATAGCCCCATACTTCGGCGATTGGCCAAGAGGATCTGAAGGCCAGACATCTGTGCAGACTCTCGAGATTATTCGCGCTAAAAGGGGAGTAACGCACACTGACGAAAAAAATCGGTCCTTAGCCAGGCCATGAAAGACGAAGAGAAAACCCTCTACCCGCGACCGCGGGAGATGATTTTATTCAATTGAAGTGAGGACTCTAGATCCGAGATACCTCAAGAAAAAAAAAAAAAAAATCGCCTGCGCTAGCCAGAAAAAAAAGGATAAAAATGTACCACTGATATGAAGCAGAGGTAAAACAAATAAAAGACTTTGACTGCCATCATCCGAGCTAATTCATCAAGGAGCCCCGCCCTCTCCCGGTCCCAAATTTTCGGGCGATTCCATACGGCTAAGAAACAACCATGGCTTCAACACCCATCACCGCCCACCACCCCCGCCGCCCCCGGGTTTCTTTTATGGGTTTCCGAGTATGACACCCATATCGTGTCGCATTTCACGTGCCGCCTGCTACCTGTCACGCCCACTGGGATCCGAAGCAAAGGGCGCACGACCCCCGCCCGCTGACAGTTAGGTTCTGTCTTTGCATACCGGACGTGTTCCATCCTGACCGTTGCTGCCCCCAACAGGGAAAGAATGGCGCGTGTGCATATGTGTGTGTGTGTGTGTGTATATATATATATATATATATATATATATATATATATATATATATATATATATATACATATATATATATATATATATATATATATATATGTATGTATGTATGTATGTAAAGACAGACAAATATGGAGGAGAGATGGCAAAATGAAACGTTAAGGCTAGAGTATGGAGCTTTATTCAGAACCAGACGTTTCGACCTCTTGGGCCTTCCTCAGTGGACTGAGGAAGGCCCAAGAGATCGAGAGAGATCAAGAGAGATCTCTTGATAGCGTATTGGGTTACGTCAATGTAACTTTGTTACGGGTTAGCTGGGTTCGAATCCTTGGCTCGTCTACGTTTCAATTTCCACGGATGCCTCCTTCGAGCGACTCTTAGTCTCGTTTGCGAAGGTACGGAATGAAAAGTGATATTTGGTTGGAAAAAGATATGTATATATATATATATATATATATAT
>NC_134787.1:31636825-31641825 GCF_046742065.1 Oratosquilla oratoria
AGGGAAAAAGAGAAGGAGAAAGAGAAAGGGAAGTAGAAAGAGGAGAAAGAGGAGAAAAAGAAGGAGAAGACGAAAGAAAAAGAGAGAGAGAAGGGGAAAGAAGAAAAGAGAAAGAGAAGGGGAAAGAAGAAAGGAGAAAGAGAAGAAGAAAGAGGAGAAAAAGGAGAAAGAGAGAAAGGAGAAGAGAACGAAAGAGAACGAGAACGAGAAAGAAGAAAGGAGAAAGAAGAAGAAGGAGGAGAAAAAGAAGGAGAAAGAGAGAAAGGAGAGAGAGAGAAAGGAGAAGAGAACGAGAGAAAGAGAGCGAGAGAAAGACAACGAAAGAAAGAGAACGAGAGCGAGGATTGAGAAAGAGGGAGGGGGTGGGGGAGAGGAGGATAAGAGAATACAATAACTCATCTGCAACCAACTCCTGCCGACTGCTGCTCTCATCTATCAAGGAAAAGCATTTGGACCCTCGTGTTTACATCCGGGACTCGGGGCCCATAAGGCGGCGCCAGCGGCGGCTGCTCTCTGTCTCGACATTTAGCTATACAAGTTGACCATTGGTTCACACATAACAATTTGTGTCTGGAACACGTGCTCACACACACACGCGCACGTGTGTATATGTATATATATATATATATATATATATATCACACACAAGAAAGACAAGGAGGGAGAGGGGAGGCAGAGGGAGGGAGGGAGGGAGGGAAGGAGGTAGTGCGGGAGGGAAAAGGGTGAGGAAGTGGAAAGTAGGGAGGGAAGGAGGAAAGCAGGGAGAGAGGGAAATATAGAGAGGAGAGTTGAAAATGAGAAAGACACAGACAGAGAAGGGGAAGTGGAAGAGAAGTGGTGGGGGAGGATAAGGATGAGGGAGACGAGAATGAGAAAGGGGGGAGGGGGAGGGGAAAGGGCGGAAGTGATGAGTCAGGCAGGCGGGGGGGAAAGAGGCTGAGTACACAAGACTGCGCTGGATCAGGTGAAGAGACGGAACGCGCTACGAAGAACACGAGGAAGAGAACACATGGGGGACGTGAAGAACATGGTTACGCAGTACATAAAGAGAATCAATCATGTCTTTATTTATCCATGTATTCATTATTTCTTTAATTCATTTGTTTATCTATTTCTTACTATATATTCGTGTAATGATCAATATCAATTATCATTTTTTGTGAGCTGGCGGCGTCATCGGAAGCATTTTGTTCTTGCAATCTGCTTTTGCAGATTCGAGTCCTACATTTTTTTTTTTCCTAATTTCCAGATGTTACCTGCCCCAACAGCCCTTAAAGCGTATAAGGCATATGGTGTCCCTTTCGGCCGCGGCTACTCAGCGCCTCCTGGCGTGGGATCCTCACTTTCTTCCTATACGAGTGAAATTCAAGATTAGGGCGAAACATGGTGATGGACGAACGGAGAGTGAGAAATGACTTCACAGAAAAATACAACACAAGAAATCTAAAAACATTCCTACGAACGAAAAAGGTTGTAAACAGACCTTGAGAAGCTAAACTCAATTTCAGATCTGACAGGAATAAGCCAATCTTCAAAACAAGAGAGAAGAAAAAGAAGAGGAATAAAAAGAAGATGAAGAAAATTCCAGAACGGTTCAAAGATAAAACCGATGTGGAGGAGGAGGAGGAGGAGGAGGAGGAGGAAACTCGCGAATTTTATGCTCTTCGTAATAACGAGGACAACATCGAGGTTATTAAGTGGAACTTAATGAATGTAATTAAGGAAGCGACAACACAAGAACAAGACAACAGATTTACTGACGAAATCCATTTTTCAGATTAAAACTGAACACACACACACACACACACACACACACACACACACACACACACACACACACACACACACACACACACACACACACACACGTATGAGACAAAATTTCTTTAAATAAAAGATAAAACAGCAAGAAAAATATATATACATATATGTATATATATATATTATATATATATATATATATATATATATATATATATATATATATATATATTATATATATATATATATAATAAAAAGATAAGAAGCGCTGTCTCATGGACCCAAACTCTGCCGGGAACTGCATTACCATCAGATACTAGCAGTATCAGATACTAGCAGTGTGTGTGTATTTACTAGGTAAATACACACACACACACACACACACACACACACACACACACACACACACACACACACACACACACACACACACACACACACACACACACACACACACGTATGAGACAAAATTTGTTTAGATAAAAGATAAAACAGCAAGAAAAAAAAAATATATATATATATATATATATATGTATATAATAAAAAGATAAGAAGCGCTGTCTCATGGACCCAAACTCTGCCGGGAACTGCATTACCATCAGATACTAGCAGTATACCAAAAGTTAAAACTAACGACGTTATTCTGAGTCAAAAAAAAAACTTTGAGAGACGATGACAAGCGCTGGGGACGAAAGCGTATTAGACGACTTTCTGAAAGCCCCGAACTTCATATTATTACAGACTGGTCCAACTATAAACTCAGTGTAGCGGTAAAGAAAGTTGTACTTTAATGCTGGCGTGGCAATGACTGGTCCAGGCTTGCCAGTCATGTTGAAACCTCGGAGAGGTCTTTGTCTAACAGTGGACTAATATGAATGAAAGATAATGGAACATTTACTTTTTCCACACCGGTTAGTACATTTTCTGTATTCTAGCTGCACTTCTAGCTGCCGCCAAATGATATTTTCGATTTGAATTAATGTATAAGTAACAAGCACTCGATGATTTTCAGGCTACAGGCTTTAGTTTAGCTTCAGGATGGGATTTTATTCAGCAAATAAAATATAACGATACTATATAATGTTAAAGGAAAATATATATACATCGATTCTAACATCAGTATCCACTCTCTCTCTCTCTCTCTCTCTCTCTCTCTCTCTCTCTCTCTCTCTCTCTCTCTCTCTCTCTCTCTCTCTCTCTCTCTCTCTCTCTCTCACCTGATGGAAAAGTGAGATAATGTGGAGTGCCTACTCTGATAAACCTGAGATGAAGCTCACGATAGCCGGGCTAAATACTATGATTGGAAGAGAGCAGATAACAAAGTGTGATAATGATGACTGAATTGGCCCAAGCAAGTTTACGAGTTTGGTGCCATATCATGGAAGATTAGGTCGGCGGGGTGGGTGGGGTGGGGGCGAGTGGTACGGCGACTGGGGAGTAAAGAAAATTTAGCGATCGGGGAAGGGAGAGGGGGAGAAGAATGGGGAGGGGGAGAAGGATGGGGATGGATTTTTTTTTTTTTTTTTTTTTTTAATTTGGGAGTGAAGTATCACTCCCACGGGGAGGGGATAGGGGATAGGAATGGAGGAGGAAAGGGATAGAGGTAGGAAATTGTGGAGGATGAAAGAAAAATACAGAAAATAGAGGTACATAAATAAGTGCATTGGGTAAATTTAAGAAAATTGCAAGAACAGGAAAATTGCGAAGAGAAGAAAGGAGAGAGGGCGGTAGACAGGGGAGAGAAAGAGAGAAGCAGAGAGAAAGAAATTAAAGGAAAGGGAGAGGAGGGGAGGAGAAGAGTTGAAACAGGAAGGGGTTAGGCCAAGAAAGAGGAAAAGGGAGGGGAGAGGAGAGGAGGGAAAGGAAGGGAAGGGAGAGGAGAGGAGGGAAAGGAAGGGAGAGGAGGGAAAGGAAGGGAAGGGAGAGGAGGGAAAGGAAGGGAAGGGAAGGGAGAGGAGGGAAAGGAAGGGAAGGGAAATGGAATGAGGGAGGCAAGGGAAAAGGAAAGAAAAGGCGGGGAGAGGAATGTAGGAAGAGAGGGAGGTGGACGGGAATTGAGGGGAATAAAAGGAAAAGGAAGGTAGGGGGGCAGGTATGGGAGGGAGGGGAAAGAAGAGGAAAGGAACAGAAGTGAGAGGATGGAAAGTGAACGGGGGGAGAGAAAAATGGAGTCAACGTGATTGCAGAATAACTGCCAAGGAACCGTTAGAAAAAAAAAAAAAGGAGGGGAAAAAATGTAATATGTAATACAAACACGACGCGTCTCCACGGCAGACTCTACGAGAGAGACTAAGGGAGACCACGAAGAAAACGTCCGGCCAAGACGAGATAGGGAGGCGGAGGAGCGGTGAGAGCGTGGGAGGGGGGAGCGTGGGAGGGGGGAGCTTGGGAGGGGGGGGGAGGGGGGAGAGTCAAGGGAGGGGAATCATACGGGAAAGAAAAGAAAATTCACGAGAGAAAAATCCTTATGGCGGAAAAGGGACGAATGATGTAAGCAGGAGGAACCTGATATCAGGGCCAGCTGGTGATCAGGATGCGCGCGTCGGTAGGAGGAAAATAAGTAGGAGGGGTACGAGGAAGAGGTAGAGGAAGATGAGGAGGAAGAGATGAAAATGGGGATGGGTAGGAGTGTCATAAGGAGAAGGACAATGAGGAGGACAAAGAGGAAGAGCTGAAAATGAGAACGAGGAGAAGGATAAGGAGGAGGAAAAGAACAAGGAGGAAGACAAGGACGAGGAGGGGGAAGGAGGATGAGAACGAGGAGGACGAGAAAGATAAGGAGGACGGAGAGGAGGAGGAGGAGGAGGAGGAGGAGGAGGAGGAGGAGGAGGAGGAGGAGGAGGAGGAGGAGGAGGAGGAGGAGGAGGAGGAGGAGGAGGAGGAGGAGGAGGAGGAGGAGGAGGAGGAGGAGGAGACTGTGTGAGACTGCGGCTGATGCGGAGCGAAACGTGCAATGCCGCAGCGTCGGCGGCGGCCGCGGCAGGCAAAGCTTGCGGACGATAATGAGTCAGGCTAGGTTGGAGGAACCAAAGTGGCGATGAAGATCGTGTCGGAGGAGATGGTGGAGGGAATAGTGGTGGTAATAATGGTGGTGGTGGTACAGGTACTAGTGGTGGTGTCACTGTTGTTTATGTTGGTATAGGTAGTGGTGGTGGTGTTGCTGCTGTTAGTGATGGTAGTGGAAAGGTAATGGTGTAGTTGTGGTGGTGGTAGTAGTGGTGGTAGTGGTGGTGGTAGAG
>NC_134787.1:31646825-31649325 GCF_046742065.1 Oratosquilla oratoria
GTCAGTTTCAAACTACAACACATTTCCACAAACATTTAACTGTTCATTAAGGGCCTAGTTTGTTTACATGGAACTCAACGGCTGACAAAAAAAAAAAAAAAAAAAAAAAAACTGAAACAATACTTTTACTCCAGGTGACTGCATGGTACCATAAGACTCCTTGGAGAGAGCCACAAGAGTTCCATGGATAGTGGCACAAGAACTCCACAGCCGTGCCACAGTGAAAGAACCACAAGGTTTTTGGGAATACCGATGGCAGACTACTGATCACATATACACGAAGAAGGCTAATTTGCATCGAAATGAAAATATAGATCCCAAAGTAAGAGAGCTGAAGAAACCGAAGAATTTTTTGATAAATGACACCTAAAACAAACAAATAAACAAATAAATAAACGAACAAATCAATATACGAAATTGTTAATCAATAAATAATTTAATTAACAAAGGAAAACAAAGATATGCCAAATCCAGACCCCAATTGGTTATCGGAGCATATTATTTCCTGACAATGAATTGACGTGGCAACAATCGACGATGATCATTGATTGGCGGGAGTCTATCTGGTAGATAGATTACGGTGGAAGGGACGTGTCCCCCCTCCTCCCCCCCCAAAAAAAAAGAAAAGAAAAAATCTTCGGGAAATATGCATACTGATGACCAATAAGAAATATTTTGGTAGACAGTGAAAGAGAGGCACGAGGGAAACCAGACTTGTGCTTGCTGCCCCCCCCCCCACACACACACACACATACAAAAAAAATGTGAGAGGAGTAGGAGATGGAGGAGGAGAGGGTGAAAATGTATGGGGCGGAGGAGATGTAGGAGGAGGAAGAGTTATAAGGGGGATAGTGATGATGATGATGCTAAGGATGAGGAATATGAGGAGGAGATACAAGGAATGACGATGGTGTGGAGGAGGAGGAGGAGGAGGAAGAGAAGGAGGAGGAGAAAGAAGGGACGAACTAGATAGAAATAGAGCAGACGGAGGTGAAGCAGACAGATGTAGAACAGGGGTGGAGGAATACTATGAGATGGAAGCGTAGGTGGAGGAGGAGAGGGAAGATTCGTTGGATGAGGCGTAGGAGGACGCCAACGACGACGACGAGGAGAAGGGTATGGAGGACGTGAAGAAGAGCCAGGAGAAAATCCAGTAGAAAAGTTCCTTGCGAGCGAAGATCTGAGGAGCGGCGAGGCAGAGGATTCCAGGACGGCTACTTCGACGAAGAGGAGCAGAGAAGGACAAGACAAAGGGCTGGAAAGGGCAAACGAAAACCTCACACAGATGAAAGGCAGCGCCACAAGGCGGAAGACAATGACGCCAGAGCCATTATAAAAGCGAGCTTCTGCTTCTAACGACTCCTCCGTTGGTGGAAAGGTGGGGGGGTGGGGTGGGGGGTGAAAGGACACCATCCCACCCACGCACATTCCATCCCCATCTCCACTCTCATTCACGGAGAACTCGTCCAGTGGACTCCATGACTTCCTTCGTGCAGATGGTGAACTCAAGGTTACATTTGGTCAAAATTCTTATTAAGAACTCCATCTTACACAAACCTCAACTGAAGTCCGGCTCTCCCTCACCTTAAGCTTCATGAAATAGACAACTGAACTACTCTTGCAGAACTCTTCGAGAACTCTAGAATACCGTGAGGTTCTCTTCGAGTGAGCTTCCGACCTCCTCAATGAAAATCCAATGTAGTAAGCTTCATATATGCAGAAATTCCAGATATAATTCCCGAGGTATCCTACACAGTCCTCACCGAAAAAAAAAACTCAACTCCTCACACAGAACTCCAAAAAGAAACTTCACCACTCAGAACTCGTCGAATGAGCCACTGAACTCTCCCAAATAGACTTCACCGAGCATGCTCCTGATATTTTATTTAACTTCCCGAATGATATCCAGCCTTCCCACACATGCAGAACTCCTCGAGTAGACTCCCTGAACTCCCATCCCACCCAATAAGTGCAATTTTTCATTACCTGACAAGTCATTTCCTTCTGCCACTCGGCCATAGATCCGCCCTCTCACCATTCACCTGGTATTCCCCAACTTGTCCTTCAAGCTCTTGAAGTCCTCTCATGCCCTCGCGCGCGCACGAGCATACACAAGATAAGGAGCAGTAAGAGGAAGAGACGGCAGAAGGGATGGTGGAAGAGGAGGAAACAGAACGAAGAAGAACGAGAGGAGAAGGAGGAGGAGGTGGTGGAGGAATAGGAGTAGGAGGAGAAGGAGGATAAGTGGGAGGAGAGGGAGGAGGAGCAGGAGAAGAAGGATGAAGGAGGAAAATGCGGTGAAGGAAGAGAAGGAGAAGGAGAAGGAGAAGAAGATGGAGAAGAAGGTGGTGGTGGTGGTGGTGGTGGTGGTGGTGGTGGTGGTGGTGGTCGTGGTGGTGGTGGTGCTAGAAAGAGGAGGAGAAAAAGAAGGAGGAGAAAGAGGAGAAGAAAGAGGAGGAGAAAGAGGAGGAGAAAGAGGAGGAGAAAGAGAAAGAGGAGA
>NC_134787.1:31651825-31656825 GCF_046742065.1 Oratosquilla oratoria
CAACCTGGCATCGAACTGTAATTGCGATTTCAATGCAAATGCCAAGTCGTTGGGGCTTACCTCTGATGCCGTGGCAGACTTTAAGCGTGCTCGGGCAAAACTGGTCTCGGTGATGGGGGTGGTGGTGGTGGTAGCGTTGGTGGTGGTGAGTTGTAAGTGGTGGTGGCGAATGGCGAGTGATGTGTGGTGATGGTGGTGGTAGTCATCGTGATGGTAGTAATTGTAATGATATTAGAAGTAGCATTGGTAGTGATTGTTGTAGTAATGATTGGAAGTACTGGTGTTAGTAGGGGTGGTAACAGTAGTAGTAGTAACAGTATTGGTAGAGACGATGACGGTGGTGATAATGAAGCTGAAGGTATAAATGGTGTCTTCAGAGGACTCCACGTTTGCAGGCCACTTCACTTCCCTTTCCCCGCCCGCCTCCGTCAATCCATCCCTCCTTCAGGAGCCTGAGGTCATTGGTTCCCTCGTCTGGAACTTTTACGAACACGAAGACACGAGGAACTTCGCGCGAAGAACCTCATCCCCTATACAAAGAACCACTTCTTCCCGTCTAAAACCAGAAGCCGTATATAAAAAACCCGAGGATCCCTTACACCTTTGTAAATACTCAGTTCGCCTTATATACACTCCTTAACTCGCCGTCCGCGAGGCCGCCTCCGCCACTCTTTAACCGATAAACAAAAAGGTGTATTGTTGCCCCGCGAAGACGGGCCACAATGAGCCAAGGACTTCGGCTTCGGGAGGAACAAGAGGCATCGCTTAAACGAGACCATTAGTTGTGACGATTTCCGTCGCCTGGATCTCAAATTGAATTATAAATTGGGGAAGGAACGGGGGTTGGGTGCGAGAATGATGTGGTGAGTGTGTGTGTGTGTGTATGTCTATATATATATATATATATATATATATATATATATATATATATATATATATATATATATATATATATATATGTATATCCCCTCGCTAGCTAGTTCTCTCTCTCTCTCTCTCTCTCTCTCCGAGAGATACAAAGGACAATGATGATAGTAACAATAATTATAAAATATATACGTAAATGAATAAATAGAAATAAAACCAAAATAAGGAGGCTGCAGCTCAAAAGAGAGAGGTGAACAGTTAAATGATGATAATGCATTTGTTCGCTGATCCCCATAAATCCCGTTAAAAGTAGCCGGTTTCCATGGCAACTGTTCTTAATACCATAATAGGGTGACGTCTGCTGCCCTCTGGCTTCATGTGGCAATGTGCAGCAAAGGAAGAATATCATGAACTTGTAATATATGATGTCGACTACTACGTGGACAAACGGGTATTTCATATACATAATCACTTATAAACACGCAGATACACACACACACACACGCACACACACACACGCACACACACACACACACACACACACACACACACACACACACACACACACACACACACACACACACACACACACACACACACACACACACACACACACACATTTACACTATGGAGCTCTCATCAGGGAGAGTAATAGCCGTCGATCACGAGTCCAGTACATGACCGATGGTCATGTTGAATCACATCAACTCTGATCATATTCCCGTTGAAGATGTTACAACTTTAATGAAATATCCCAAATTTGTTCGTCTTAAGTTATCAGGCAAGCCACGTATATGGTTCATTCATTAGGATCTTTGGTCTGAGTTGAATAAAGCCGATTTTATTCAGCTTTGAGAAACCCTCAGCCAAACAAGACTTGAGGTTTGCATTCACCACGTATCATACCAAGAATGTCATGCAAACATATGTATCCCTGCGCACAACCTACATTATACATATGTAATATATACATATGTAATATATACATATATACATATATATATATATATATATATATATATATATATATATATATATATATATATATATATAACAATCAGCCATCCTGATTCCGCTGCTGAACAAAGGCCACTTCCATAGCATTGCATGACCCACACAACTGCACCAACCTCTGCCACGCCATGCCTGTAAACTTCTCTATCTCATCTCTCCACTTTCTGTCTGGTCTCCGTCTTCCACGCTTTCCGTCTCGCGGCGTCTACTTAGTAATAAGCTTCCTCCATTGATCATAAGTCGTTCGCTCTAACTTATCTGCCCAATTCCACTTCCTTTCTTTTACTACCCCCACAATATATTTTATTCTAGTCTGCTCTCTTACTCAACTTGCCCCCTTTCGATCGCCTCTATCAGTTTTCAAGTCTCACATCCGTAGATTATTGCTGGCAGAATGCATTGATTGTAAATTTTCCGTTTCAAATGTAAAGGTAGAGCGCCTCTCATGATCTTATACTTGCCAAACATTTCCTAACCAATTGCAATGCGCATTTTTATTTTATCATCATGATTTTTAGTCACATTCACCATCTGGCCTATATAATCATCCTTTTCAATGACTCTCACCTACGGTTATAGTCTCTCTTGAACATTATTTTGGTTTAATTTTTATTCATTTTTAAAGATACTTTGAGACTTCCCTTGTTTAGACCACACAGTAAATCTTGCAAGTCCTGTGCTCTTTCTAAAAATCTCTTCTTAGCAAGCTGTAATTAATTTGGGTGAAATTGAATCATCTTGCCTTTCTCGGTCTTTATCTTTTCAGTATATCTATGTAGTCGAATTACAGTGGTACCTTTCGCATCAACATTTTCTAGAACTCTTACGATCTGTTCGTTTAAACCCTGCTTTCGTATCGGGCTCAGTATTGCTCTTTGTTCTACGGAGTCAAAGGCCTTCTCGTAATCTACAGAAGCTGAACAAAGAAGTGTATTGCATTTCGTAGTTTTCTCGATTAATTTACTTATCGAGTATCCGCTTCTAAATCCTGCCTGTTCTCTCGGTTGGTTTCCATCTAAAACTTGGCTTAGTCCATTTGTAAGGATCTTGGAGAATACTTTATATACGTTTGATAGCAAGCTACTCGGTCAGTCACTAAGGTCTTTCTGGTCTTTTTTTTATGAAGCAAAATCACTATAGCATTACACCAGGATTCAGGAACGCTTTTTTTTATTATTACGTAGGCACTGGGTGTACAACTGAGCTAATTTAACATGAACTTATTTCCTTCGTCTTTCAAAAGATCTGTCGATATACCTTCTTCTCCAGATGCTTTTCCTCTTTTCATATTTTTAAGAGCAGACTCTATTCCTACCTTTGTAACTTGAGGTACACTACAGGTAAATTTACAGACGCAACTGCGACCATTGATAAGTAAAGCTCTAGGTAAAACTGTTCTACTCTTTTTACCATTCTGTCTCTGAATTTAACTATCTCTCCATTTCTATCTTCCAAACATATCATTTGCTGCATCCCTAAAGTTAGTCTCCGCTCAGCACCTTGATTCTTTTACCTTTCCGAATAGCTTCTTATATTTCCTCCATATTTCTCTTTCTTTTCTCTGATCTCTGCCTTTTGTTGATAAGCTTGTTTTGTCATACTTTATTTTGTCTCTCTGTTTTTAATCTACATAGGCCTTCTTCTTTTACTTAGGTCGTTTATAGCTTTTGAGTATTTGTTTTCTCTAATCCTTTTTTTAACTTGCTGCTTTCGCAGCTGACTCCCTAATGATATTCATTAAATTAAAATTCCTGTCTTCGGCGGTGTCCTCGTTATTTCTTAGAGCTGTTTATAATGTCTAACTGAAATTCCTTCCTGGTATCCTTAATCTTCGCAAAGCTTATTTTCTTTCTCAAAACTGGTTTATTTCTTTCGGATATGAATTTAGCAGTGCAACCTATCATTCTATGGTCACTACCTATATTTACTTTATGACCGCCGTGACATTGCTAACAGTCTTGCTCTCATCTAATATGAAGTCCACTTCGTTCTTTGTTGTTCAATTTGGACATCTCCAGGTCCATTTACGGCTTACATGCTTTTGGAAGAAAGTCTTCATTATTCTCATGTTGTAGTTCTCTGCAAAATTGACCAATATCTCGCCTCTGTCATTTCTCTCGCCTCTGTCATTTCTCTCGCCTACTCCAAACTTCTCAATGTACGACTCATCTCCCATCTTCTTCCCCACTTTATCATTAAAGTTGCCTATGACCAACGTGCATTTACTTTGTTATTGATCCATTACCTGACTTAAATCATCACAGTTGGACTAAATTTCGTCTGAACTCTTGTAAAGTTGGTGCATAAACCTGAATTATTTCTAGAGTGTACCTTTTACATATCTTCATCACAATCTAAGCTACCCTATCTGATGAAATACTGAACTTACCTACGTTACCAGTAACCTCTCATTTTATCAGAAATCTTACTCCACTAGATCTTTCTTTATATATATATAAACACACACATGCACACAACCACACACATTTCGTGTTTAAACAAGGAAAACAACACACTAACCATAATATTACAGAACTTGCAATAAAGCAAAATTAAATATATATAAATAAACAAACAAACCTGTAACTAAATAAGAAAAATATGAGTTATTCAGCAGGAAATAATAAATAGGTAACAAAATAAATATATAAATAAATTACCGTGGTGAAGGGGCTAACAAAATTGATTCACATCATCAAAATCTACACACTAAATCACAACACCGGGGTGGATTGGACAATATGTAAAACTAAAAAAAAAAAATACACAAAAATAAAGATAACAATGAAACACCATAAACGTAATTTAATTCGAAATTAATGTTATGCAAATATGCGCACATAGTTTCAGAGACTGTGGGCCCGATATTTCGTCTTCGGCCGCAACAAAGACTTTTGGCGCTCGCTCACTCAAGCGTATTAGAAATATTACTCTTGAGTAAGAACTATAGTACGAGGATGAGAACGATGATGCACTCAAAATTGGTTCTTTAATGTTCTAATAACGCCATAGGAGCATAATCATGGCACCAGCAAAGTCTTAATAGCAGAGCAATCTTAATAACTTTATCACTATAATTACCGCCTCCGAAACACTTCTCCCATTATTCATTACCATTA
>NC_134787.1:31661825-31669325 GCF_046742065.1 Oratosquilla oratoria
TACGTTGGGATGTAACATCACTCAAAATGTAATTTGAATAAAATAACGTTCGAGGGCTTCAGGACATCTTACCTGTAAAGACAGAGAAAAAGAAAATGTTAATCAAAATAATTACACTAAGTATTCATTCACACTCGTGAACAAGCCACAAACAGAACCACGCAATCTAAATGCTAAAAGAACTACGTGTGTGTGTGTGTGTGTGTGTGTGTGTGTGTGTGTGTGTGTGTGTGTGTGTGTGTGTGTGTGTGTGTGTGTGTGTGTGTGTGTGTGTGTGTGTGTGTGTGTGTGTGTGTGTGTGTGTGTGTGTGTGTGCGTGCGTACGTGCGTGCGAAAAAGAAAAAAAATGTGTAGGTGTCTCCTTCGGAGCGTCGGTCGTGTTAATCACTTCCTCCACCACATGAATACATCTTACAATCCCTTCTTGTTACCACTTGTTCGAATTCCTTCCGCTCCTCTTTGGTCGCTTTTCAGGGATGAGGTGGGGAGAGGGGGGAGAGGGGGAGGGACTCCGAAGGCGGCACGAACTAGGTAATTCTATCCACTAATTAGCCAACTCGCCTCCGGGACGTGTCTTTGTTAATCTGGCGAGGCACAATTGAAATTCAGCCGGGTGGAGGGGAGAACGGGAGGTGGACTTGCTAAGTAATACAAGTTGGGAGAACATATAAATATGAATTATTCTTTCTGTTGTCGTTTTCTTTCCCCCCAAAGACGAAGAAAACGGCGATGAATGTATTGCCTCGGGAGATTTTCCGTATCGCGTCTATTTCATCGGGTTTTTTTTCTCTTCCAAGTTATTTCATTCATCCCCGTGACACCCCATCAGCAGCGAAGACATAAAAAAAAAAAAAAAAAAATGACAACGAAAGCAAAGACGAAGACAGCGACGACGACGACGACGACAACAAAGCCAACACCGAAGACGCCACACTTACCCTCAAGGCACGAAGAAGGACGACGTCAATGAAAGGAAGAGGGGAAAGGAGGGGCTGGGTGGGTTGTAGAGGGGAAAGGAGGGGCTGGGTGGGTTGTAGAGGGGAGGCGGCGGCTTTTTCACCTCAATCTTGAAGATGTGGCCACAATGACGAATTATTGTGGCGATTCCCAGAAGGAGCCCCGAGGATTTTATTCACTCGGGAGTGAATGGCGGGATATCCTGGTAGGCACCTGTACAATGGCGCCTTTGCAACGGTGGCACAATACACGCGCTAAATTTATTCCCGGTATCGCTGAACGGTTCTCTTCAGGCACCGGGGTTCTGGTGTTCTAGAGTGCCTGAGCTCTAGGAGGTTCTAGGAGGTGTCAAGGTTCTGGTGTTCTAGGGTTCCTGAGTTCTAGGAGGTTCTAGGAGGTGCAAGGTTACTGGTGTTCTAAGGTTCCTGAGTTCTAGGAGGTTCTAGGAGTTGCTAGGATTCTGATGTTCTAGGGTGCCTGAGCTCTAGGAGGTACCAGGGTTCTGGTGTTCTAGGGTGCCTGAGCTATAGAGATTCTAGGAGGTGCCAGAGTTCTAGGATTCTATGATGCCAGGGCTCTTGGAGGTGCCGCGGTTCTGGGGAGGTGCCAACCCTCCTCCCCTCCCCCTACCACCTCCTCTATGAAACAACCTACTTAACCTAGAGACGACGCAGATCCTTCTTAAGATTTTCAGATGATTTTATTCAGCTGAGGAAAAGTATTTCATTTAACCAAACACATTTTATGTCAGTAACAAACGACCTTTTCATACAACCAAACATTAACAAATCAACAACCAATAGGTGACCTTTCGCATATCTTCAGACCCATCCAGGTCACTCGCTACGAAGAAATACAATAAATAAATCAACAAAACGATGCGATCTGGTTACCAGCCAGCCACTCCCGATATCGAGCTCGTCTTTTCGTATTAGGTCTAATGCCCTCCTCCCCTGCTTAAATCATCAATGATAACAGACACTTATTCATAAAAACGAAGCAATATGTTATCTGTTACCAATAATTTATTCAATCCAGTTGTGATGAATTGCAAAGAATGTGTTTACCCGAAGGATAAGAGAAATATTATATTATACATATATATATATATACATATATATATATATATATAATATATATATATATGTATACAGACACACACACACACACACACACACACACACACACACACACACACACACACACACACACACACACACATATATATATATATATATATATACAGTAAATGTGTGTGTGTGTGTGTGTGTGTGTGTGTGTGTGTGTGTGTGTGTGTGTGTGTGTGTGTGTGTGTGTGTGTGTGTGTGTGTGTGTGTGTGTGTGTTTAACAAGTATAAGACTCGTAGCAGCCTCTGCCACGCCACTACTGCATTTTTTTCTCGTCTCTCCACCTTTCGTCTGATTTTTCTCTTCTACGCTTCCCGTATCGTGGTGTCCAGTCAGTAATATGCTTGTTCCTTATCCTTTCTGTCTAATTCCTGCCCAATTATATTTTACCTCCTTTACCGCCTTTTTAATATCTTCCAATCCAGTCTGCTCTCTCACCCTATCTGCCCTATTTTTATCTTTCAGCATTATCTAAGGTGATAAAAATATAGCTGTATACCAAAAGTCTTTTTCCCCCTTATAAAGGAGGAAGAGTGCTGGTTTCGCATTTCCTAGTCGTGGGTTCGAGTCCCGCACTTTTCTCTGATTCCCAGCAGTGACTGCTGTCTGCCCCAACGGTCCAAGCACACAGGTGAAAGGTGGCGGCTTCAGCCGCAGCTACGCGGCTCTGGGTGTAGGCTCATCCCCAGCACTCTTCACCTACCCAAACCTTACCCGACATCCCCCGTCGCATTCTTCACTTCCAGTCCCATCCACTTCCCGGACGATAACGCGGTCCCACAAGTCCCGGAATCGCGTGACGCCACCAGATAACTTCCGGAACTTTTGTCTGGAGGGGAGGGGAGAGTGGGGTAGATAATCTACATAATGCGGGTTTTCCGCACACTCCGTCATCATCTCTCCAGGACCGTCAAGTCTCCTCTTCGTGACTCTAACAACTGTTCTTACGAGGTCTTCTGTCAGTGAGGTCTTTCCCCGGAAGGCAGGTCATGTCAATTCCGCGGAATCTGTGGAGTTGATCAATCGGCCGCAAACTACTTTCGGGTTCACTTCTTCATTCAAGCTCAGGAGATCCCCAGTCACTTCATTTAGCACTTCGTAACTCAATTCTTTTGTCTCAGAAGGGTCCAAGTTCACTTCCTTGTTGCACTTCGTAACTCACTTGTAGCTCAGCAGTTCTTAGCGTTCACTTCTTGTGGCTCAGAACTCACTCTCCTGTGGCACTTCGTGAACCACTTCTTGTGACTCAGCACTTCCCTGTGTTCATTTCCAAGATCACGTGTTTGAAAGTGAACACATTTTCCACACCTCCATTTCGCTCTCCACTCGACACAAAAAATTTTGATTTACTGGAGATGGCTCCTTATTTCATTATCATGCAGACATGCACGTTTGTGACTGTCTCCGCATTCTGTAATATTTTACATATACCAAATACGTTTCCTTTACCATAAATTCATACATATACATACATATACCAAGGCTTTTTCCCCCTTACAAGGGAGGTAGCCAAAAAGGAAAAGGCATAAAATCATTCCCACCCATTCCATCCCTGAATACACTCCACACCCCTCCACCCTCCCTCTTATCTTAGCACCTCCTGTAGCATTATTCTTCTCCCCCACCGCAGGGTTCGGCGAGCAAATGGAAATGATGATTCAGAAAAGTGATACGAGACAGTATTTAGAGTGGGGAGACAGCACAACATAGGGACAGGCGCAGTATAATAAAGTATCATAATTTCTCTATAAATAGATATTTCCTTTATCACAGACAAAATAATGTGTGGTTCTGATCCGTAGGGGCGTCCCATATAGACCCTAAAGTATCAGTTGCATGCTACTGAGCAGCTTTTAACCCCACAATAACATACAGCTAATACCCCAGACAATTTTTTCTTTCTTTTTAAACCAAAAACAGAAAACAATAAACTGCTTAGGGGATGCCTCCTTATTTCTTGGTCATCTAAACATGCGTAGATTTGATTGCCTCTTTATTTCGTAATATTGGTTGCCTAATTGCATGAAACCTCCTTAATTCGTAGCTTGTACTTCTGATCTCATGAGACAATCTCAGTTCACTACTGGACAACGGCCTCCCCCATTAACTCCTCCACGCGTCAAACATAAACATGTATATATATATATATATATATATATATATATATATATATATATATATATATATATATATATATATATATAATCATCAACCACAATGCACTTTAATTCTAAGATCAACATCGAGGAAACCGTGAAGGCAACATGCAGAAATTGAAACGTGGTACGACCAGTCACCAAGGACTCGAACCTGGCTAGCGCGTAACAAGTGCTATAGTGACTTAATCCATTGCTCCATCTCTCTTGATGGAGCAAATGGATAAGTCACTACAGCATTACACGCTAGCTAGGTTCGAGTCCTTGGCCCTACCACGTTTCAATTTCTGCATGTTGCCTCCACGGTATCCCCGATGTTGATGGCTTAGAATCAAAGTGTATTGTGGTTGACAAAAATGTATCGCTATTCACTGGGACCCATTCAGTGTTGTACGTACACACGCACACACACACACACACACACACACACACACACACACACACACACACACACACACACACACACACACACACACACACACACACACACATATACAGTATATATATTATATGCATGTTTGTTCGTATGCATGTAGGTGTGATTGTCACTACTGTGCACGTACACATATGCACGCGCTTACATATGTGTATACATACGCCCGTATTCATGTGTGTTTACGTTATATAGAGAAATCTTACCCTTTCCCCTTTCCTTGATCAGTTAGGATTCCATTTTATTTCTATTTCATAAACCCCTGCGCGCCACGTGCGGCCGTGTTTTCAAGTCCTTTGGCAGATCAGAACAACAAACTTGACTCTGAAGACCACTTATGCCATCAAAGCCTCAGCGGCTTCACATACCTAAACAACACGTCTCCGGCCCGGAGAGCAAGTTTACATGATAAACAGCCGTTTGCATAGGAGCAATAAGGGTGCTCGGTCACAACCCTGGAGGATGGCCCTTTCGACAACCTCGATTCGGTCATCTGCCCGGAAGCAAAGAGATGGAGAAGTTTGTAAGAGTGGTGTGGCACATGTTGGTACAGTCGCGCAAGTAAAGGAAGAAGTGTGGGTTGAGGGTTAATCCCTCAAGATGGGTTCCCTCTGATGAATGAAATAGCCTACGACAATCAGGGAAATATAAAAGGAAAACCAGTAAAAACAACGGAAAGAATAGTAAAATGAAAAGAGATAATGAAAGAGAGCGAGAGAGCAAATGCGAAAGGGAAAGCGAGAGTACGACAGCATGAGAGTGAAGCAGGAAGAGCAAGAACGAGAGTGACAGCGAGATAGAAAGAGCATTAAAGAGAGCAGAAGAGGGCGAGAACACATACTTATGGATGTTGATCTGAGCTCAGACTCTTCCTCCCATCACGGAAATAAAAAGTCAGAAATCGGGAACTTGTCGAAATAAAAAGAAACGAATACGTTTATGTTGTATAATGAGGCGAGGATGAGAAAAAACATCCTCGGTACTTGAGCGCGGGGCTGTACCCATTCGAGACTAAACGAAAACAGGCATTCACTTCAATAAACTCCCTTTTTTCATCCTCCACTAGTCAAAAATATGTTACGTGGGAGCAGAGCGTAGTTCGCGTCTTCGGGATCAAGTCAATGCGTGGGTTTCGTAAACGTTGTTTCATGACTTCTGGTTCATTAACCGATTGCGCGCGCGTGCGCGTGCGCGTGCACAAGTGCGTAAGAGCGTGTGTGTGTTTATGTTTGTACATGTCTCGAAGATATGTTATAACTATATACACGTGAACATAAGTATACATACATCCGATTATTCTTGTCGTGCACACGTGTGCGTTGTGTGAGTGTGTGCGCATTTACGTGTGGGTGTGTTTGGGTACGTTCGTACATATACGTAGATATATTGTGTCTGTGTACACGTGAACATAATTACATAATCCGATTATTTCTGTCGTTCTAAATCTAACAATACATGACGTTAAATCTATTTATCTTTGTTACTCCCACGTGCCTCCCACGTACATGAGATTGCATGTGGTCATCAACGTGACTGTTCACGTTATACATATATAACAAAGGCCTGCAACGTGACTGCTCACGTTATATATATATAACAAAGGCCTTTAAGGGGGAATAGCCTAGTCTGCTGTAGAGGCGAGAAATTTGGAGAAGGAAATCTGAAGGAGATTAAAAAACAGAATTTGTCCAAGGACCGGGGACAATAGAGAAGTTTCACTGGCAAGATAACTGACAAATATTTGGCATTTAATCCGGAGGATGGTAAGATAGCAAGAAAGCCTAGTCAGAGCACACGCCATAAACAAGAAAATGTAAATCACTTTTGCCATAATAGGTAAGAGGTGCGTTAAACGAGGTGAGCCCACCCCTCCTTCTGTACCGGATGACCTTTTTACTCTTTATTCTGGCTACCACCTGGCGATTTTATTCGTCTCCGTAGAAGGGTGATGGCCAATCTTCCTTACCCCTCTTACATACCAGGTGGTCCTTTTTCTTAGTATGTGACTGCCGGTAGGCGATTTTATTAAATTCCGTGGCACCCCGTGCTATTCACTTGATAACGGCGGGGTCGGGTCAATATACGAGTCACGTGAAGCGAGACAGCTTCCGTCACAATCTCACATAAACATCACGCCCACGACTGACCCCGCCACTCCGTCCACCTCCACTATTTTGATCGCCTAACACCACTATCACAACCACGACTACGACTGTCACCACCAGCTCTCACTATCACCATCGTCATGATCATTATCACCATCATCATCAGTCACTGCGGCTGTTGTCACTATCACCATCGATTATCGCTTAAGTCACCACTTCCACCTCCATCACCACAACAACATTTACTCCTTTCTCATACCGGTGCGAGCAAACTAAAACACCCAACATAATTCCCCCCCCTTTTCTCCCCACCTCTATCCCCCACTCCACCCCAGGGTCGTCATCTCCTTTAACGCGGGCCATGCCCCGTCATCACTTCTTATTAACTCCCCCATCCCCCATCCCCCCCGGGGCATCATCACACCCTCAGCGCTATATCACCTTCGCCGACAACAAGGCCGAGTCGTTTCAATAGAAGATCCAACCAACCGGCATTTAGGGCTCTGGGCAGCGGCAGATGAATTAGTAATGGGTGTTGTTCTTGTGGTGGTAATTGTGGTGGTAATTGTGGTGGTGGAGGTGGTGGTGACAGTGGTTGTAAAGGAAGCAGGGACAGCATCATCATCATCATCATCATCATCAGCAGCAGCAGCAGCAGCAGCAGCAGCAGCAGCAGTAGCAGCAGTAGCACCAGCAGCAGCAGCAGCAGCAGCAGTAGTAG
>NC_134787.1:31674325-31689325 GCF_046742065.1 Oratosquilla oratoria
TTCCTCCACCAAGTACGCACCCACCACCACCATCACAAACACGGCCATCACCACAATCACCACAACTACCACCACCACCACCATTACTACGTCCATCACCACCACCTCCAACACCATCCGAATTACGACCAACGCAACTACCGTCACTACTATCAGAATCACCACCTCCACCACTACCACCTGAGGCACCATCACAATCACCAACATCACCACAACCATCACAGTCACCACTACCACGACTATTACTGCAACCACCACCTCTCCCTTTCCTCCTCCTCCTCCTCCTTTTGCATCCTCAATTCTTCTTCACATTTACAACGCGACTTCCCTAATACTCATTTTATGTCCAACCCTTCCACTCTTCCACCTCCGTTTTGTCCTCCACACTTGACTCCCACTCCTCCTCCCTCTCCTTGACTCCGATTTATCCTCTTCTGAGGGTGGCGAAGTCGTGCGACTCATGGAGTCGTTTGGGAGAGGCCTTTGATCAGCAATGAACTCTAAATGCCTAATTGATTGATACACGGATTGATCTTCTTACGATACAATTCCCTTCTTCCTTCTCCACGTTTTCAGTGATCATGATTACATTTTTGCATTTCGTATTCACTCATCCTTCTATATACACAAATAATAATAATGATAATAGTAGTAGTAATAGTGGTGGTTGTAATGGTCATAATAATATTAATTATTTGCCCATATAAATCCATGTAGAACACACACACACACACACACACACACACACACACACACGCACACGCACACGCACACGCACACGCACACGCACACACACACACACACACACACACACACACACACACACAATACTCGACGGTGCAGTGGTAGCGTTCGCAACTGCTAACCCAGCGGTCCGAATTCAAATCCCGCCCAGGGCTGAAATAATTTCAGTATCACTGCGCGGCGAGCCGTTACTCCAACTCTCGTGGGCGGGGAGTTGTGTGTGTGTGTGTGTGTGTGTGTGTGTGTGTGTGTGTGTGTGTGTGTGTGTGTGTGTGTGTGTGTGTGTGTGTGTGTGTGTGTGTGTGTGTGTGTGTGTGTGTGTGTGTGTGTGTGTGTCATGTCACAGCATTACCCATAGATCGGTCATACATGAGCTCTGAGCTCTCATTCGGGAGGGTAGTAGCTGTCGATCACGAGTACAACACGTGATCCAAGACAATGGTGAATTACACAATCTTTCTCTATTAGTCCTTACCGCACCTGCTTCATTCCTTCACCTCACTCTCGATATCAACGTCTCTTTTATACAAAACTTGCGGTGATTGTGCCGCACGCGGCAAGAGCCGCAGCCGAAGGGCCAATACATTGATCTGACAAGACGATGGGAGGCAAAGAGGTACATGAGAGAGAGAGATAGAGAGAGACAGAGAGAGAGAGAGAGAGAGCGAGAGAGAGAGAGAGAACGAGAGAGAGAGAGAGAGAGAGAGAGAGAGAGAGAGAGAGAGAGAGAGAGAGAGAGAGAGAGAGAGAGAGAGAGAGAGAGAGAGAGAGAGAGAGAGGGGGGGGGAGGGAGGGAAGGGGGGGGAGGGAGGAAGAGTTCGTATGGAAACAAAACAGCAAGTATAAACAAATAAGAGCAAGGAGGCGTTCGAAATAGACCAAAATAATGAAAACGAGCCATTCATGCAGATGTGGCTATGTGCGGAAGAACCAAGGTAAGGTAGGGAAAGCCAAGGGGGGGAAAATGGAGGCTTCTTGGTCTTGTAATATGAAATAAAAGAAATAATACTAATCAAATCTCCGATAGGGAGCAACTTAACAAAAATAAACATGCAAGTGGACGCAACAAACTGCGGGCCTTATCACAGACACGATATACAAAGACTCAGGCGCGTGTACACACATACACATGCACGCACATTCGCACGCATGCACGCACGCACGCACGCACATGCACACACTTGAGGCCACGCTGAAAACTTTATATGAACTTGAGACGACTTTGGGTCCTGTGAGGAGGGGGACGGGGGATGGGGAAGAGGGATGAGAGAAAGAGAAAGAGGAAAAAAGGAAACAGGTACGAAGGGAGAGATAGATAGATAGATAGATAGATAGATAGATAGATAGAGAGAGAGAGAGAGAGAGAGAGAGAGAGAGAGAGAGAGAGAGAGAGAGAGAGAGAGAGAGAGAGAGAGAGAGAGAGAGAGAGAAGAGAGAGAGAGAGAGAGAGAGATGAGAGAGAGAGGAGAGAGAGAGAGAGAGAGAGAGAGAGAGAGAGAGAGAGAGAGAGAGAGAGAGAGAGAGAGAGAGAAGGAGAGGGAGAGGGAGAGGGAGAGGGAGAGGGAGAGGGAGAGGGAGACAGAGACAGAGACAGAGACAGAGACAGAGACAGAGACAGAGACAGAGAGAGAGAGAGACAGAGAGAGAGAGAGAGAAAGAGAGAGAGAGAGAATGCAGACGCTTACGAACTAGACTATCCCATACATCAACGCAATACGAAGAAACGACTATAACCACAATATCCGAGGCCGAACGCGAGAGCACTGCTCTCTCATTTCAATCGATTTCAAGCGATGTTTCCGAACGAAAAATTAAAACAGAACAAAAAATAAGATGAAATAGATCAGTAGTAGTCATGTCCTCAAACTGCTGCTACAATAGTTCCACAGCATAATAGACTGCTCTTTCTGACAGCATATTTGTTACAGCGTTGACCACATAACTACTCCTATCCCGGTGACTATCTGGATACTAATATACTGACAGTATAACAACATAGCAGAGCAGCTTGCGACTAAGCTGGCTGTGTGACTATTCTACAATCTACTATCCTGATCTCATGTCAAATGTTGCATAAATACTATCCTCATTTTATAATTACTATCGCTTTGATTGTAAAGCTACTAATATTACTAACATTATTTCCACCACTACTATCACTAACACCTTTATTGCTTCTATTTCTACTACTTCTACTTTTACTACTACTACTACTACTACTACTACTACCACCACCACTACTACTACTACTACTATGGGTGCTACAATCATGATCACAAAGTACTATCCTGACCGCTTAATTACTATTCGAACCACGAAACTATTACTACCCCAACCGAAGGTGCTATATGTAGACCACCCAAGTAGTTCACAAGAATCCTGCTTCTACAGCCTGGAGGAGAGGTGTGGAGGGGGGTAGGGGGTGGGGGGGAGGAGAGGATTGTGTTGCCGATAACCAGCGCTTCTAGCCTTAGGGACAATATCACACCGAAGAGGTGGTATATGAAGAACAGTAGACGTAACAATGATCTTTTGTTTAATTTACCTGATTTTTTTTTTTTTTTAGATTAATTTCCGATAGCAGGATCGGGCTGCGTAATTCTGGTCCGTAGGGGAGTCCCTAAAGTCCCTAAAAGATAAACTCCATCAAAGTTAGAGAGCCAACACCTACGAGGATAGGGAAGAAGGGAATGAAGAAGGATTAGGGAGGCAGCTTGGGGGGCCGGGGGGGGGGTAAGTGCAGGAGAGAGCTGGAGGGTTCTCCAAGGGCCTGGCCAGGGCGATGGAAGCTTCTGCGTCTCATTAGCAATGCCTCTTCAGGGACCAAAAGGTCAGTCACTGGACGAGATTATTAAATTTAAGTACGCGAGCGGGGCAGCAAGGGGCAGAATTACAGGCGTCTTAGGCAAAATATATTTATCACATGGAGTCGCATGGGAGAACAAAACTATGTTTTCGGCAGCGCGAGTTTATCATTAATATGCTATATAATTATACGTTCGCTTTGTTTTGGTAGATAAGTGGGCCTATTAGTAAATCGAAAATAATGTGTGGACATGTTTATACATATATATATACATATATATATATATATATATATATATATATATATATATATATATGTGTGTGTGTGTGTGTGTGTGTGTGTGTGTGTGTGTGTGTGTGTGTGTGTGTGTGTGTGTGTGTGTGTGTGTGTGAGAGAGAGAGAGAGAGAGAGAGAGAGAGAGAGAGAGAGAGAGAGAGAGAGAGAGAGAGAGAGAGAGAGAGAGAGAGAGAGAGAGAGAGAGATTTCAGTGACTGGTAGAACAGAATTTCATTTCTTGTTCTTGTCATGTCTTTTCATAATGAACATTTCTTGAACTAGAAGTAGCACCCTACTATGCGAGTACATTACCACCTAGTTCAAGTCCACTTCACAACAAAGGCCTCTTTAATCCTATCCTGTAATTCCTCTGTCATGCCACTCCTCCAAGGTTCATTACGTTAAGTTCTATTACAAATAAAAGCGCATTGCAGAAGGCAGCATAGCCAAGATCAGGAAAATTCACAAACACACAAACGCAAACACACACACACACACACATACACACACACACACACACACACACACACACACACACACACACACACACACACACACACACACACACACACACACACACACACACACACATACATACATACACAGTCACACAAGATAAAGACGCCTCGAAAGAAAGTAACTACTATTAAAGACCATTATCGCGCTTCTCCAAGTACCCAAAAGACTTCTTTGCATAACTGGTCATACGATTACATTTATCATTCCGTCAGACGTATTCATCACAGATGCACTTTCCGTTTAACACCAGAGCCTTTAATACATATGACTTGTTTCAACCCTTCTGGTACCTTGGCTCGACTTGTATATTTATTATATCTGTCGTCAGGCGATTTTATTCAGCTGGGAGAATACTCTAAGTTCCCGAGGGGATAACCTGTCCGAAAATGTGACACCGTTTACAGGATCTTTCTCAACAATTCAGTCCAGCTCATGAGACAGAATTTACTTATTTTTACTCATTATCATTATAATTATTATTACAATTAGTTTAGAATATTAAAGAGGCAGTATAAAGTCTACATACGGAGTCCACTACTGAACAAAGGCTCCCAAACCCGCCCACGAACCATTGACTGCTCCATCATCTGCCACGTCCCTTCTGCAAACTTCTCTATCTCATTTCTCCACTTTTTGCCTGGTCTCCCTCTTCCACGCTTCCCATCTCGCATTGTCCAATGGCACAGTGGTAATAACAGTTTATTTTGACAATGATAAAAGAACATGGCAGTTATGGCCACTGCATTTCCCTACAACAGTCATCGTAAAGAAGAAGGACAATCGTTCGCGGCAAAACCACAAATAGAAATAGATGATGATAGTCTATGATAATCAAATTTAAGACATGATAAAGACGTGCTTCGGTGGTTTTGGTGTGTGTGTGTGTGTGTGTGTGTGTGTGTGTGTGTGTGTGTGTGTGTGTGTGTGTGTGTGTGTGTGTGTGTGTGTGTGTGTGCGTGCGTGCGCGCGCTATTCTATTTGCATACAAGACAGTTTCTCGTCTTAAGCAGCCCCACCATCCCGGTGGAATATTAAACGGGATAGAAAAATCTGCAGGAGTTGCGTGGCAGCTGTTTACGAAGTCGTGCGACGCTTGGAGAAGGCTAGGGAGGCCTTCGTTCAGCAGTGGACTTTAATCAATTGAAAAGAAATTTCTAAACAAAAGGAATTAACACCTTGTGCTCCTAATGGAAACAGGACCTTGAAACCAACCATCAATCCCCTTTGGCACAGAAGGACATTCAGTCTTACAACGGCAAAAGACACATCCACATATTCTTTTTTTTATTGGCAGTATCGAAGTAATTCTATCAGTACCCTAGAGAGATGACTATGGAAATTTTGACCGATACGGAAGGTAAGGTAGACGTGGTTGCAAATAAAAAAAGCATTGGCAATACAATTATCATCAATATATATACATACATATCCATTCAGCCAGAGGCCATATTTTAACTGAATGAAATAAGGACGGTCCCAGAAAACGCGAACTCTATTACAGAATAACATTATCAAACCTCGACAAGGACGTTCTACATCGGCGCATACAAGATAGCAATGCGTGGAAACCAAGAGATACAGGGAACACATTTTCTGCAAAGTTCTTTTGCATAGGGAATGAAATGCTTCATAATGCAAAATTACGATTCCTAGCGAGTCCCAAAGAATTTCAGCACGGCCGTCGGCAAGGGAAA
Source organism: Oratosquilla oratoria (assembly GCF_046742065.1). Lineage (NCBI taxonomy): Eukaryota > Metazoa > Arthropoda > Malacostraca > Stomatopoda > Squillidae > Oratosquilla > Oratosquilla oratoria. The sequence goes on from NC_134787.1 coordinate 31,680,365, forward strand.
TGACATAAGAGAAGGAAACGAATACTGAATGCCGCTTCAAATACTCCGAGTAAAATAAAATGAATAACAACAAAGACATTGTTAAACAGTCGACAAGGCATCGTCAAAACACAAAGAAGCCTTGGGCAGAAAAGAAACGGAGTTTGGTGCAGTCAATAAGAAGGAAAAAAAATCGGAAGAGAAAGCAATGAAGTGCAAACCTAATCAGCCACAAAAAACATCGAGATGAAAAAACAGCTCAAGAGGAAATCAAGTAAAAGAAGAGAAGAAATTAAGTCTCGGAAACAAAGAACAGGAACAAGGAAATAAAAATAAAGAATTATCCGAGACTGGAAAAAAAACACAACAACAACAACAAACTCGTTAAAAACACACACGACCTATTCCGACAGCATTAACGCGAAGTAAAGAGACAAGCCGGAAGGGGGAAACACAAAATCCTGCGGCAAGAAGGCCCGAAATAACCACTAAAACAACGTAAAAAGGACCTTAGCGTCGTCAGTGGAAACAAATACGCTGGTGGCAGCGGCGGGACGCTACGGGTAAGCAAACATCCCCTTCCATCGTATATAACACATGAATAAAACATATTCCAAGTCCCGCAATTAATTAGCTTTGCTCCAGCTACGTCTCGGAACTAACTCTATGTATTTTCCATTGAATTATTTAGAATACATCCTCACTCCCCCCTCCCCAAACTAAGAAGGAATCACATTAGGACCGTGTCCCGATTTCCGACAGTTCACAAACTACATCTTACCTAAAAGGATATACAATGAGCGCAGATTACGCACGCTGGTAACAAAGGAACAAATCTAAATTGAACGTAGAGGGGACAGGTATAAATGTGCGTGCATATATACATACACAAGTAAGTGCGGCCTGTGTGAGTGTGTGAGTGTGTGTGTGTGTGTGTGTGTGTGTGTGTGTGTGTGTGTGTGTGTGTGTGTGTGTGTGTGTGTGTGTGTGTGTGTGTGTGTGTGTGTGTGTGTGTGTGTGTGTGTGTGTGTGTGTGTGTGTGTGTGTGTGTGTGTGTGTGTGTGTGTGTGTGTGTGTGTGTGTGTGTGTGTGTGTTAGAGATTGAGAGAGAGAGAGAGAGAGAGAGAGAGAGAGAGAGAGAGAGAGAGAGAGAGAGAGAGAGAGAGAGAGAGCACGCCTGTGTGGGCGTTGAATGCATGCATTTACACATACGACAAATGCATTCCTTCATTTGGACCTGTGACCATCTTTTATGTCCCACTCAGCCATCTGTCGCTCCTCGCCAGGCTGTCTCAGATGGAACACAGCATCATCTTATCTCATTCTTGGTCTTCATCTTATCTCGAACAATTGTGACCCCAAAATTTACATACATTTTATCTTTCCATCTAAATGGCATTTTATAGTGAACGTTCGTATATTCTGCATATCAACGTTGAATCGTTCTGGTAGCAAGACTTTTTGTTTTAATTTAATAAAAACAACAGCTACTAGACCTTTATATATATATATATATATATATATATATATATATATATATATATATATTATGTATACATATATATATATATATATATATATATATATATGTATATATGACACACACATATATATATGACACACATATATATAAATATCGGACCCTGCCCTGTATTTTTGTTACTCAACCACACTAGCCCTGCTACTGAAAAATTACCATAATTTTCTTAATTATGTTCTGAATTACAAAAAACTCCTTGAGCCAGAGCCTTCCCTCCCCCTTAAAAAAAAAAAAAAAAAAAAAAAAAAAAAACTAACACTTTGTCAACTTAATCCTCCTTTAGTTTCATCTTCGCCGTCTCATCGTAACCCGTACATGTCTTGATATTTTATTTTTCTTTACATAACGCCTTTTGGCTGGAAAAACCTATATGTCGGATTAACAAATTAACAAGACAGGAACGGAACTAAAGATAGACAGAGCAAAGTAAAAATTGAAATTTAACACCTTTTCCACAATAACGTACACTAGACATTTCCTTCTGGTTTTTTAACGTTGGCGATTCTCCTCCACGGAAAGTGCGGAGTACCTCAAGGCTCGATCATAGACACGTTCCAAACACTATACCCACTGAACCTTCACAGCCCCCTATCCCGAGGTCCTAATATTTTCCTTTCCCAAAACTTTTCAGTTTCCTATGCTCCTCCCCCTTCCCCACACGCTCCCACAACCCCACACGATGGGGGGGGGGGGGGTTGAGGTGGGAGGCTGAGGAAGAGGCTGTACTTGGCACGGGTGTGTGTGACTCATCTGCATATTCTAATAGCTTGGATGACACTGAAAAAACTGTCCACGTCTTCATCACAACTTTTTACGGCGCCATAATTGTTTCGGTCCATTAGCAAAGAAAACGGGGGGGATAAAGAAAACGGGGGGGACTATTTGCTTCTTCGTTCTCTTCATCTCCAGGGCAGTGGCACACCGTAAAGCCTTTATCTTGGCTAAGGTCACATCCATCCCCTCTGCTGAAGACAGTCTTCACACGCAAGTGGTTGATCTAAAGTCCAGTCATTGGTTTGAGTCCACTGCCGAACAGATGCCTCGCCCAATTTCTTCCGAGAGGTGCACTACTGTTCCACCCTATACCACGTCACTTCTGCAAATTTCTCCACATTGTTTCTCCACCTGTCTAATCTTCCACTTGGCATCTCGTAGCGTCATGGTTACCTTCACCTGAGTGAAATCGTTTGGCCACAAGTCCTCTACTATACACAGACCTCCCAAGTCTTCTCTAGGACTCACTCTTGTGCCAAAATTTTATATTTCTCTCCAGTCTCTTATTTCTCTCCCACTCCCCTATTTCTCCTCTCTTCCTTTAGTTCTCTTTTCTCTATCTCTCCCTCAACTTCTCCCTTCCCCTCAAATACTATTTTTCTCTCCTTCTTCCTCTATATTTCCCCTCGCTCCCCTCTCTCCCTCTCCTCCCTTTCATTCTCCCTCTTCGTTAAGTTCTTCTTTCTCTCCTTCACCCTTTCTCTCATGTTTCTCATCGATCCTCCCTCCCTCTCTCTCTCTCTCTCTCTCTCTCTCTCTCTCTCTCTCTCTCTCTCTCTCTCTCTCTCTCTCTCTCTCTCTCTCTCTCTCTCTCTCTCTCTCTCTCTCTCTGTTTGTCCTCGCTCTCCCGCTCTCTCTGCTTGTCCTTACTCTCCCTCTCCTTCTGATTTTCCCTCCCGCTTTCGCACTTTCCCTCTTTTCCTCGCTCTTGCTCTCGTTCTCCATCTCCCTCTGCTTCTCTCCGCTCTCCCTCTCCCTATCCCAACTCCCTCACGCCTCATCACCCGTCCACCATCGACCAGTATCCAATAACCATTGTTATAAAAGAATGGAACTGTACAATATTTTTCATTTTTTTCCCCTCTGGAACCGGCCGCATGTTTTAACTGATTAAAACTGAGCCATTTTTTTATTTTCATTTCCTGCATAATATTATGGAGGTGTAAGCAAACACATCCATTATTCACTAACCTCTCCCTTACTTTAGCTTTTTTCCGTCCGTCTGCTTGTGTGTGCGTCTGCCTGTCTGTCTGTTTGTGTCTGTATGGATGTATGTTTGTCTGTGTATGTCTTTCTGTGTGTCAGTCTATATGTCTGTCTGTCCACATGTCTATCTGCCTCACTGTCTCTTACTGGTCTATTCATTTGCCTAGCCATCATTCTGCCCGTCTCAATGTCTGTACTTGCCTCCTTTTGCCTGCCTGTCTGAAGGTCTGTCTCTCCCCGTCTGCCTGTGTTTGTCTCTACCTATCGGGCTCTGCCTCTACCTCTCTCCCTGTTTCTGCCTGTACGGCTCCACCTGTCTATCTCTGTCAGAGTTTGCCTTGGTCTATGTATGTCTGTCTGTCCCGGCCTGTCTTTCTCCCTCCTATGTTAAACCTTTCCCATTTTCTGTCTAGAATAGAAAAATTCAGAAAACAGACAGACACATACACGCACGCACACACGCACGCACGCACACACACACACACACACACACACACACACACACACACACACACACACACACACACACACACACACACACACATCAATTAACACTATATATATTACAGCTAATGTATTTGAATATTATCCATCACGTTGGTAAATAGTTTATATCCATTAGCGTTACATTCATCTTCTTGAATGACAAAATACCTACGGCGATTAGAAAGATGACCACGAAGAAGAAGCATTGGGATCTAATGTCATTGAAAAATGAATATATTTCACCATATTAATTAATGAATACATATTAATTAATATATTTCAACATAGATTCCCGGATGAGCTGATAATTAGAACAGAGAACTTGAAAAAGAAATCCTTGCGTGAAGCGAAATCAAATGAATTAATCATTAGTTAATTCAATTGGTTGTGGGGTAATTAGGAAAGATGAGATGGAATATACAATGAAAAAATCTACAACATGGTACAATATACTCGCGGAAGGGGAGAGAGTATATTCCAAAGAAACGCACAAAAAAACAGTAACATACGGTAATACATTAAGATAAGATGCACAAGTAATAATAAGATCTGAGTTTAAGGCGATTAGTTATGGTCATGCTCCCCCGTAGGGAAAGTTTACGTGTGTGTGTTCCCTACCTATGCTGACTCTTTGTACACATGCGTTTTCTATATATTTTATCTTTGTGAGTGGGTGCGTGCATGCGTGCGTGCGGGTGCGTGTGTGTATGTGTGTGATTCACCATGATTCACCATGATCTTGGATCACGTGTTGGACTCGTGATCGACAATCTTTACCATCCCGGGAGAGAGCTCAGAGCTCATATATGCGATCTATGGGTAATGCTGTGACTTTTCATGTACGCACACACACACAACCCCCTGCCCACGAGAGTTGGAGTAACGACTCGCAGCGCAGACCTGGGCGGAATTCGGACTCGGACCGTTATAGCAGCGGTTACGAACGCTACCACTGTGTGTGTTCTTGTGCACGAGAGTGTGAACTCAATTATATAAGACCATTAGCACACATATGCTGTACATACTAGCATGTTATCTACATGAAACACGCAATTGTACACACACATACACACACACACACACACACACACACACACACACACACACACACACACACACACACACGCTCACACTCACACTCACACTCACACTCACTCACAATCACTCTCACCCTCTCTCTCTGACTCTCTCTCTGACTCTCTCTCTCTGACTCTCTCTCTCTCTCTCTCTCTCTCTCTCTCTCTCTCTCTCTCTCTCTCTCTCTCTCTCTCTCTCTCTCTCTCTCTCTCTCTCTCTCTCTCTCTCGATGGCACGGTTGGTAGAGTTCCCGACTACATTACGGAGGTCCGGGCAAGAATCCCACCCAGGGCTGAAATAATTTCAGTATCGCTGCCATGCGGGTCGTTACTCCAACTCTCGTGGGCGGGGAGTTGTGTGTGTGTGTGTGTGTGTGTGTACGTGTAAGGTCATAACATTACCCATAGATCGGTCATATATGAGCTCTGGGCTCTCTTTCGATAGTGAAATAGCTGTCGATCACGAGTCCAACACGTGATCCAAGACCATGGTGTATTCCGTGGTGAATCACACACACACACACACACACACACACACACACACACACACACACACACACACACACACACACACACACACACACACACACACACACACACACACACACACTATATATATATATATATATATATATTTATATATATATATATATATATATATATATATATATATCATACACATATCCATATTACATTACATATCCACATTCACGTAGATACAAATAAATAGATAAATGAATAAATAAATAAAAAAGATCCCAGCTTGCCTAACCTTTCCCTTTCGGTACCTCGCTTCAGTTGAAGAAAAATAGGTTATGTAGATTTCCCCAACATATAAATCACAAACGAAGTCAAATTTTATAAAGGCAGCCTCATGAGCTGAATATGGATGGCCCCCAAACTTTGCAGTGGAAGCAAACTTCCTTTATGTAAATTTTCGAACATTTCTGTATATCAAGGTATACGGGATTATGCATTGGAAATGCTACATTCTTACTTGCAGGGCTTTGGAGATCGTGCACTATAGGAAATATAATATTCTGAGATGAGATAGAAAAGACCATTGGAATAATATATATGTAAATATATATATATATATATATATATATATATATATATATATATATATATATATATATATATATATATCACCATATTAATGAAGGTTTCACCATAAGTTTCTTTAGAACCGGTAAAAAAAAAAAAAATGAAAACATAACACGTGTCTTCTTTTTCATCATTCTTCAACTTATCATGATGTCTCACCATGTACGTGTTACTCTGGATGCCGCCAGTTGATTTAATTCCACTGGGGAAGACACCTCACATCCCCAGAGGATATCTGCATCTTTCAATTCTTCCAATTTTGAGGTCATCTTTTTTTTTTTTTTCCTAAGTAGCCTCTGGTAACGTTATTCAACAAGTGAACATTTTTGACACCCAAGAGACTAGTCGAACAAGTGAAGAATTTACACCAGAATGCTCTCAACTACATCAGAACCCTTACCACCACCTTTGCCCATTGTACTCAGAAAGCCATACCTAGTGACATTTACTGGTTGGCTTTGGTTGAAATAGAAAAGTTTGCAGGAGTGATCTGGCAGGGGTCGGCGTAGTCGCATGACTCCAGAAACAAGTTGAGACAGGCAGGGGTCTCCAAATGGGGATCGAACTTCGGACTTGCGAGGCGAGCCCGAAGGTGAGTGGGTCACACCGCCGCCTTGCGGACACTCGCCACGCTCTCGAGTCTCAAGACCTGAAGCTTCCCCTTCAAGCATGACCCCTGGGTCACGCTCCAAGGACGACCACAACGACGAGAATATCCAATCTTCATCGTCCTTTTACCGTCTGCCTCTTCTCCTCCAGCGCCATGAGGTCCAGCTTTCATCCTTGCAAATGGTTGAAGTTTTCATTCGGCCGGAAAGCGACCACTGTTACGAACGGGGCTTAGGCTGATCGCGACCCATTTCTCAAGTGGAGGGAGGAGACCAGACTCAAGTTAGACAGACGACGTAGAGAAGTTTGCAGAGTAACGTGGCAGTTTGGCGCAGTGGTGAAACTCATAGGAAAGTTTGGATGTGTATTTGTTCAGTTCTGGACATCGAAAGACAGATGACTTACTGAATGATTGAATGTCCATTTGCTTGATAAAAATTGTTTGTACAAACACTGGGGGGCGGAGCTAAATCTTTCATTCGAAGATTAATCTTTAACTGAATAGAATGCTCAGGAATTGAGCATAGATATGAAGATAATGAATTGATTAGCCTTCAACGATTCAATACTCCTTAAGCCCAGAGGAGTGTTGTCATTGAAATCCTCGCGCCTCTGCGTTGTCAAAATATCAATTCGCCATTTGTTCTAGCCAACGCCAGACGGTGTGACACTGTCCCCAAGGAGAGAAGCGCTGGTTATTTCCGGCACAACACTAATATTGCACCTGAAGGCTTGCTCATTTCTTCTGGTTGCCGCCAGGCGACTTTATTCAGCCTAAGAAAGGGTCTCCTGCCTCGTTCCCTGTTGCCATGTCCAGCAAACGGGTCCAGTAATGTCCGTGACTCCCGAAACAATACATCATTTGCGTGAAAGAAACTAAATAAAAACACTTTATGACCTCTGTATGCGGCCATACAGACGAAATGATTGCACAAAAGCGGACAGTATTCTCAAGAATAGATAAGTCTTTTCGCAATGAAATTATACACATACACATTTACGGCGACACCGGCAAAAAGGCAAATTTGATTCCTTGTAGGTTTCCTTTGAACGAGTTTTCGACTGTTTCATTTCTATCATCATCATCATCATCACCATTTTTATCATCAATTTTACAATCACTATCACCATTTCACTTCAACCATCATCATCCAATTTCAACATTATTCCATTTTAACTATTACCATTCCATTTGTAGTACCAAGTTCACTGCTGAACAAAAGCCCCTCCAAACCTCTTCCTTTTCATAAGTACACGATGGACATAACATTTAGTATGTCGTATACTACATATAAAAACGCAGTACCTGTGCTATAGAAAGAAGAGAAAGGTGAGTAGTCTAATTAAGGAGGCGCGTAACCGCGCCCAAAGTCGTCACCTTCGCTTTAAGAATTCTTGAGGCAGGTCACAGTCACTGTTGGGAATCCAAGAGAATTGCAGGATTCGAACCCAAAATTATATCACCCGAAGACGCTCCTCCTTTTCCTCATCTCACTTGATTGGTTGGTGATCAGGGGAGTTAAAAAGAAACAAAACTACTGAAACTACTGACACCAACGTGGACTCAAGTTTTGTACATTGAGTGATAACTTCAGAGTTGATTGAGGACTAAAGATAATCTACTTACTCCTAGCACAGTTTTGTCCTATGTATTGTCACTATTTTCATAATATTTAGTTCACTTGATTTGTCAATTAGTAATCTTGATCAATCCTTTCAGAGACTCGTGACATGGTGACTGTAAACAACTTGCTATGCTACCGACATACATTTGTTCTGGCTGCCGCCAGGCGATTTTATTCATCCATTTAGATCACCCCCCGCGTCCGTAGTGAAAGATTTAAAACAAACGATATGGATTTAATTAATTTGTGAATGGTTGTCACTCAACTATGGTTCAGATGCTGAAACGCCATCTGTATTGTTTGTATTGAAAACAGATTCCACTGGTTTGGAAACACCCTTTAAACTCCAACTGTGCAAACGCCAGCTGTACATGTTTGCCATCAGGAACACATGACTTGACTCAATTAACGATTCTAACAGAAGCTGGAGAGAAGAGAGGGAGAAGTTTGCAGGAGTGAATGGCACAGGTTGGAAGAGGCCTTTGCTCAGCCGTGGACCCCGAATAGGTGACTTAGATTACCACGTTTGTTGCCGTTTGATTTATATTCTCCATGCAAC
>NC_134787.1:31691825-31704325 GCF_046742065.1 Oratosquilla oratoria
TAAATGAATAAATTAAAAAGTAACAGAATGCATAAATTGATATATAGACAAGTAAACAAATGCGATAAAAAACTCGAAATAAAGACAAGAAAATAGATTCGTAAATGAATAGGTTAAACGTCGAAACAAATGGAAATAAAGGGAAAGCACCTGTACGGAGCTCCGCGGCAGACAAGCGACTTGGATTCCTCCATGCGGGCGGCTAAGCGTCCCCAACGGACACGAGCGCAACTAACTCTTTTTTTTTTTTTTTCTCGATCACGAGCGACAAAATAGCGCGAAAAAGCCGCTGCGTAAGCTGAAAATACTGAGTCCATGTCAGGCAAGCAACAAGGCCGTGACAGCTTCATGTAGCCAAACAAGCACAAAAAAAAGAAGAAAAAAAAAAGAACGGACAACATGACACCCGAAAGGAGCTTTTGAGACGACCAGCGTGAAATCCGCCAGACTGGTGTGAGAAATCTGCCAAGGTCCTTTTTCTTATTTTATCTTATTTATTCTTTTTTTTTGTGGGGGGGGGATGTTTATTCTCTTTCACTGAACATTCTGGAACACTCAGATTGCCTAAAAAGGCGGCCAACGCGACGAGGGAAAAAAAGAAAAGGAACAAGAAAGAATTGCAATTGAAAGTTCCATGATAGCACCAGCTTAATCTCGAAGACACATTGCAGAAACCACAAATTATTCGTCACCACATCCACTTTGATCATTTTATTTTGGCGAAGGGCAGACGCTCTAATCTCTCTCACACACTCACTCTCACTCTCACACACACACACTCACACTCACACACACACACTCACTCTCACTCTCACTCTCACTCTCACTCTCACACACACACACACACACACACACACACACACACACACACACACACACACACACACACACACACACACACACACAACACTCCCACCGGGAGAAGCAAAACAATACACCCAGTCAGCTGACGTTGTCAGCATTTTGAACAACTCTGAGCCAAATGAACGAGTTTCATAACACGCGTAATCAAGACGGCTGAAGCAACTCCCCCACAAACAAAATTACTTTTTTTTTGAGGGGGGGGGGAGTGGAGTGGAAGAAAGCTGAACGCAATTCAATCCATCTTCGTGCGCCTTCCCCCCGCTTTTTTTTTTTTTTTTTTTTTTTTTTTTTTTTTACCCACGTAGCGCCACCAGAAAAGAGTTCCGCTTATGTTCTTCAAACTGAGATCGTTAATTAACAGTTACGTTCCTCTGGTATGAAGAAGACGTTCAATGCACAGGTGACACAGACATAGGTGTTCTAGAACTAATCACCGAACTCACTGGGACCTCTGATGGCTCATTTCATCTATTTCTATCTTTCTTCCATTTTCCTGTTTCTTCTGTTTATATCCTTATTATTTGTGCACTTTTACTATCTCTGATCATGTTTATCGCTAAAAACCATATATAATAATTCTTATTGCTTAAACACCTTTCAATTAAGTTCCTTAAGTATACAACAATAATTTTTACCCCAATGTCTTGCATACGTCCAGCGCAGTGAAAGTATCATGGATGGGTCAGCGAAGTTTGCAGGAATGACGTTACTGTCCAAACGCACGTTGGAACCAATGTAAAGGCTTCCGGAGAGGCCAAAGAGTTCCTACGAGGTCAGGTTAATTACCTTACCATCTTACAACAAACTTCGGCGAAGAATTCTGGGGATTCAAGGCCGAATCAATTATTCACACAAGTTTAAGTTCACTAGTAGCCATTGGAGCCCACAACCTTTAGACCAAGAAGGCGGTGGTGGTGTGGTGAAGATGCTGGGGGTAGTGGTGGTGGTAGTGGTGGAAACGTAGACGGTAGTGGTGATGATGATACATGTTGTGGTGGTAGTTGTGATGGTGGTGAATATGGAAGTAATAGATGTGGTAAAGGTGGTAGTGGTACAAGAAATAGTGACAGAACTTGTGGTGGTAGACATGGCTGTGGTAGACATCACAGTGTTAGATGTGGCGGCGATAGATGCAGCGGTAGATGTGTTGGTGATGGTAGTAGTGGTAGCCGGAGGTGTGGCCGTGGTGGTCGTGGGTGTGGCGGTGGTGGTGGCGGCGGCGGCGGCGGAGGTGCGGTGGTCACCTGCGGCCGTGGATAAAAGGTGGAGCGAATGGATAAGTGGAAGTGGGGGCGCCACAGGGCATTGGCGGAGGATTAAGATGGATAAGGGAGTGGAAGGAGCTGCCGGGCATTGATGGTATCAAGCCCTTCATCCTGGTGGCATAATTTATACACTTTGTTCTGGTAATCGCTGGTCTATTTTATTCAGCGAAGTATGTCCAATGAATTGAAGGCATCAGAACTATCTACTGAACTTTATATACATATACACATGCATATATATATATATATATATATATATATTATATATATATATATATATATATATATATATATATATATATATCAATCAAATAATTCCGACTATCGTATACACATATACATATATACTCGTAGATGTAACTGAGTGACCTGATATCCGTGGATCATTACAACGCCATATATGGGCACAGCCGAATTCAAACGATGCGGAAAGCTCCTTTTGATATCAGCTGTTCACTATGCGTGGGGTTAAAACGGAACGGATGTGGCATCGCTGTGCAAGTCATTCCTATGAGGTCACACAAGAGGGTGGTGCATATCATAACGAAGTCATGTTATCAACATGTTGCCAACATGGTGCCAGCGTTGTAGAAGTGACATCAATGTCCAGCTGGCGATGAAAGATGGTCTCTGAAGTACGAGGGGCGATGTTGAAGTAACGAGGTGCAAGTGGGATGGCGGGAGCCGTGGTGATTCGGACAGGACACCAAGTTTGAATACATACGTAGATACATACATACATACATACACACACACACACACGCACGCACGCACACACACACGCACACACACACGCACACACACACGCACACACACACACACCACACACACATATATATGTATATATATATATATATAACATATACATATATATATATATATATAACATATATATATATATACATATGTATATATATATATATATACATATACATATACATATGTATATATATATGTATATGTATATGTATATATATGTAATATATATGTATATGTATATGTATATCCTAGAACGTGACGAGGTGCAAGAACCAGATTGTAAGGGAAGCCGAGTCCCCCAAGGAGTCACGAATGGGCCGGGCCGCTGCTGCCCCGGTCCATATCAAGGTCCAGAGAATTCTCCCGAGTCTGGCCCATATCGGGGAAGGAACGCAGAGAGCGAAATAAGAAGACGAAGACGACGATGACCTTTAGGTCAGCAGCGCAAGGCCACACGAAGGAAGAAGAACAATGATAAGAGGAACAAAAAGAAGAAAGAGGAGGGGAGGAGGAAGAAGAAAGAAGAGGGAAGAAAAAGAAAAGAAAAGAAAAGAAAAGAAAAGAAGAGAGAGAGAGAGAGAGAGAGAGAGAGAGAGAGAGAGAGAGAGAGAGAGAGAGAGAGAGAGAGAGAGAGAGAGAGAGCGAGAGAGTGCGAGAGAGAGAGAGAGAGAGAGAGAGAGAGAGAGAGAGAGAGAGAGAGAGAGAGAGAGAGAGAGAGAGAGAGAGAGAGAGAGAGAGAGAGAGAGAGAGAGAGAGAGAGAGAGAGAGAGAGAGAGAGAGAGAGAGAGAGAGAGAGAGAGAGTGAGAGAGAGAGAGAGAGAGAGAGAGAGAGAGAGAGAGAGAGAGAGAGAGAGAGAGAGAGAGAGAGAGAGAGACCCACCAAATCAGATGCAACGAGCCCGCCCGGTCTTTCTTCCAACTGCAGACGAAATCAAAAATGATGTGCGATAAAGAGAGACAATGGTCGAAAAGCCAAAAGAAGAAGAAGAAAGCGCTAAGTATTTCGTGGGTAAAAGAAAAACTGGTTGGGGCAGGTGGGGGGCGGGGGGAGAAAAGAGTGAGGCCGGGGGGGGAGGAGGGGAGAGGAGGAGGTAGGCTATGGTTCAGGGTGTAATGGGGGAGATAAAGGAAGAAATGGGGAGGAACTGTTGGGATCTGGAAGGTGGAAGAGGAAGAAAAAAAATGACGTGAAAAAGATAGAGAAACACGCTGGGTGACAGTGAAGAAAAATGAAAAAGGAGAAGCGAAAGGGGAGGTTAATAAAAAAAAATAAAAAAAGGAGGGAAAGCTGAGAAAGAAGACACCCTCCATTTGTGGAGGAGGATACAGGGTTCAGATTCGCTGTAGGTGGGACATGGAGGGATGAAGTGTAGGGTAGACTTAGTTAAAAAAGAATAATAAATAGACAGAAGAACGAAAAGAGAAACAAGTTCCTCCATTCGTAGAGGAAGATTGAGGATCGATATCCGCTATAGGTAAAATATGTAAGATATCTTTGGAAAAGAGAGAAAGAGAAAGAGAGAAAGAGAAAGAGAGAGAGAAAGAGAGAAAGAGAAAGAGAGAGAGAGAGAGAGAGAGAGAGAAAGAGAGAGAGAGAGAAAGAGAGAGAAAAAGAGAGAAAAAAGAGAGAGAGAGAGAGAGCGAGAGAGAGAGAGAGAGAGAGAGAGAGAGAGAGAGAGAGAGAGAGAGAGAGAGAGCGAGAGAGAGAGAGAGAGAGAGAGCGAGAGAGAGAGAGAGAGAGAGAGAGAGAGAGAGAGAGAGAGAGAGAGAGAGGTGGGGGGGAGTGAGAGAAAGAATTCTCTATTCGTGGTGTAGTGGAAGGATTGAGACGGCCGATAAGATGGAATGCAAAACATTGAAAATGGAGGTTGGGAGGGGGCGGGTGGTTACGGGAGGGAGAGGGGGAGGAGGAGGGAGAGGGAGGAGGAGAGGGAGAAGGGAGGGAGGAGGAGAGGGAGAAGGGAGGGAGGAGTCGGAAGCTCTTTACTGGAACATCTTTGAAAACTGAAATCGGAATGCGTGCGTACGTGCGTGCGTGCACGAGTGTCTTCTTCCCTATTCATGTGTGTGTGTGTGTGTGTGTGTGTGTGTGTGTGTGTGTGTGTGTGTGTGTGTGTGTGTGTGTGTGTGTGTGTGTGTGTGTGTGTGTGTGTGTGTGTACATGATTTTATGTGCACGAGATCAAGATTGGATACGTGTGTACATGTGTACATATAGGGTAGACAGTAAAATTACTCCATTCCCGTCCCTCCTCCTTCTCGCCTTGTTTCTTCTAGCCTCCTTAAATCTCTCCTTTACTTCTTTCACGATTCCACATCTTCGGCACGATACTGTCCCCAACGATAGAAGCGCTGGTTATCACTGACAAAATTGTAAACACTTTTCCTCCTTCTTTCCCTTATATTCTCTTCTTTTTCTTTCCTTCTCCTCCTCTTGCCCCTGCCTCTTCCATTCCTTCTTCCTCTTCCTCCTGTCCCTTCCATTCACTCCTCCTCCTTCTCTCTCCTCCCCCTTGCCTTCCCTCCTACTCCTCACCTTCCTCCCCCCTTATATTCCCTCCTTCTCTTCCACCACCGTTCCCTTCCCTTCCCCTCCCAACTCCTCCTCCTCCTCCCCCCCCTCCTCCTCCTCCTCCTCCTCCTCCTTCCCCCCCTCCTCCCTACAGGTGCTGAGGGAGGAAAGTGGACGAGTACACGTGGGGGACACGACAGGCATTAGCACCGCTCGGCTTGGCATCTTGGCTTGATATCACACAGAAACGAAGCGAGCTCGTTCGTTAGCGGGAGCAAGATGGACGACCGCGGCCGAGACCAAGTTTGTTTACTGTCATCAATTCGGAGGTTAAATTGCGGAGCTGCGCCTGTTTTTCGTGGGGGAGGGGGAGAGGGGGAGGGGGAGGGGGAGGGATCGCCCTCTCGGGAGGGAGCGGGGTTGGGTGGGTTGGTGATGTCATGTGAGTGGGAAGGAAGGAAATGGGAGGAATAGGAAGAGGAGGGGGAAGAGGAGGGGGAAGAGGAGGGAAAGAAAGAGAAAGAGGGTGAAGGAGGGAGAGAAAACACAGGAAGAAGTAGGAGTGGAAAGAAAAAAGGAGGAGCAGGAGGAAAAGGATGACAGTGGAGAAGAAGAGGAAGAGGCCGAGGAAGAGGAAGAGGAAGAGGAAGAATAAGAAGTGGAGGAGGAGGAGGAGGAGTTAGGGCAAGGGCGAGGAGGGAGGAGGAGGTGGAAGAGGAAAAGGAGGAGTAGGAGGATTGCGGCGGAGACTGTGAGAGGTGTATGAATAATGAAACACTCCCCCTTCCCCCCCCCAAAAAAAAACACGAAAAAAGCAGGTCAATCCTCTACCGGGGCTCCTTTGCAAAGCAAATGAGGAAACGGTATTAACAGATCCCAAAAACGGACCCTCGCGTTGGCTGGTGCTCGTGTAAAACTCAGCCACTTTTCACGATCACTCAATAAGCGGGGAGGACCGTACAACTGGAGACTCTCAAATACGGCCGAAGGCGCCATCTTTGTTCAATTTCCACTGTCAGCCAAGGCAAGTGACAATCACCAATGACTTGTGATGTATATATGCATGCATGTATGTATGTATGTATGTATGTATGTATGTATGTATGTATGTATGTATGTATGTGTGTGTATTCATGTATGTATGTATGTATGTATGTATTTATGTATGTATGTATGTATGTACACATATATGGTATGTGCATTCGAATATACCAACTTATGAACACTACTGAAATCAAACCGACACAAGAAGACTGAAGCAGACAGAAACAAAGATAGGCACAGAAATACACACAAACAAACACCGAGAGAGACAAACATCTATGTAAACATACATACACGGACCAAAGAGAGACCTGAGGACAGTAAGAGAGAAGACAAAGGTAGTCTTAGAGACGAAGATGGAAGTCAAAGACTTCCTCGACAGCACAACAATAAGTCGAGGAGGAAAAAGAAGAAAAAGAAGAAGAAGAACGGGGCTACTTCGAATCCATCAGAGTATGGTAATACGAAGACTTGGATATATTGAGTGTCCGCCGCAGGTGACAGGGAAAAGCACGAGCAACGTGAAATATGTAGAGAATGACAACTATTATGGCCATGTAACTCTGTGGGCCCTCCGGCTCCAAGGTGAGGGAAGGGGAGAGAATGGGGGCGGAAGAGGAGGAGGAGGGGGGGGTAATAGGGAAGGAATGGGAGGGAACGGAGGGAAAAGGGGGGGAAGAAGGTTTACAAACTGGCAGAGATTGGGGGAGGGAGGGAGGGAGAAGAGAGACACACAGATAGAGAGAGAGAAAGAAATAAAGAGAGAGAGAGAGAGAGAGAGAGAGAGAGAGAGAGAGAGAGAGAGAGAGAGAGAGAGAGAGAGAGAGAGAGAGAGAGAGAGAGAGAGAGAGAGAGAGAGAGAGAGAGAGAGAGAGAGAGAGAGAGAGAGAGAGAGAGAGAGAGAGAGAGAGAGAGAGAGAGAGAGAGAGAGAGAGAGAGAGAGAGAGAGGAGGAATCACTGGGGAACAAAGATGTGTGGAGAACAAAGGAAAGATAAAGATGGAAGCAGAAGGAAGAGAAGAAAAATGGGAAGAAGGGATTATAAAGATAAATTAATATGAAGAACAGTGAGATGTTAGCTGAGGTACAATTGAGAAATAAAAAGGGATAATGGCAAAACAAGACAAGGATCAAAGATACTTGTAAAAATAAAAAGGCTGATAAAGTTAGGTATGACAGAAGAACAGACAACAGCATAGACTGAGAGACCGAAAGACATATGCAAAGTGACACACACCTACATAGAGACAGACATTCAGAGAGCCAAACACAGGTAGACTGAGAGACGCTGACAGACAGACAGACAGGCAGACAGACAGACAGACAGACAGACAGACAGACAGACAGTCAGACAGTCAGACACAGATAAACAGACAGACAGACAGACACACAGACACTCAGACCTACACACGTTCGCCTATACACATATATGCATATATAATCATTTTACGAACACAAATACTCCGCTTGAAAGAGAACGTCATCAGTCTTGTTATTTCAGAAGCCAGAGTCCTGAAGTGTTTGTCTCGTACTTCATTTAAGTTTACACTGAAAGACTTAGCAAGAACCTCAAAGGAGGGAGAAGATTATGTATAATCAAAGAAACGCTCGGGAGCATTCATTCACACAATATTTTTTGTTAATATGTTTAAGAAATTTTCTTTCTATTCTAGCTACTTGTCAATGTATCTTATTCACCTCAGAATAGGAAGGAGGATCGTTGAAGATCGTTGTAAGGAATAATGAGAACGGGAGAAATACAGAGGAGAAAAGACGAAAGGGAAAACAAGAATAGGGTAGTGAAGAGAAAGGAGGACGAGAAGAGGGGAAGGGAAGAGGGGAAGGGAAGAGGAGAAGAGAGGAGAGGGAGGGGAAGAAGGAAAGGAAGAAGGAAATATAAGGCAAGGAAAGTAGAAATGGAGGTTTAAAAAGAGAAACGTGAAATGATAAGTGAACGGGAGGGAAGGAGAAGAGGAAAATGGACGAGAGAAGATTAAGTGGAGTAGTAGGGGAAGGAATGGACAAAAATGCATTATCGAAGAAAAAAAATACAGAATAGGGGGATATAGAGGAATAGAAGACGATGTGAAAGAGGAGGTAGAGAAAGTGGAGTAGGAGGGTGTATAATACAAGAAGAGGGAGGCGAAGGAGGACAAGGAAGTAATAGGACGGCAAACAGGAGCAAATAGGAAGTAGATAGATGGGTTAGAAGATACTCATCTGGGAAGATGGAGAAAAGACAAGGGGAGAGGAGTAGGTGGCGAGGTTGTAAGAATAAAAGTAGGAAGAAGAAGAGGAGGAGGAGGTGGAGGAGGTGGAGGAGGAGGAGGTAGTGGAGGAGGAGGAGGTGGTGAAGGAGGAGGTTGTGGAGGAGGAGGAGGAGGTTGTGGAGGAGGAGGAGGAGGTTGTGGAGGAGGAGGTTGTGGAGGAGGAGGAGGTTGTGGAGGAGGAGGAGGAGAAGGTTGTGGAGGAGGAGGAGGAGGAGGAGGAGGAGGAAGAGGAGGAGGAAGAGGAGGAGGACTGAGGTGACGAAGGTGTTTGCGAAGTCTTGGCATTGACGAAGCGCCCTTCGTGGGGCAACGACACTGACACACGGCGTCCGACCCAAGAACACTTCCTCTGCCTTCTGCTGGAGCCTCGCGCCCGGGACCTGTTGTGCTTCCTGAGGAGTTACCTGTTGGACGGGACCTCATTTTTATCCTCTAGGGAGGTCCTGTGTGGGTCCCCTTCAGCCAGGGGCCAAGGGCCCCCGTCTCCGTGCTCAAGTGGCAAAGAATGGCCTTGAGGAACCTCTCCAGCTCGAAGAGGCACCGAGACCTTGTTAACAACGATGTCCTTAACCCATTCAACTCCGATGACAAGATGTCTTGTCATTTGGTCAAATAAAACAAAAAATCATAAAACACCAAAATGTTTGATCAAACACCAGAAAAATATGACGTCAGTCCTCGCTTCGCTCGCAGCGAAGCGAGGATTGACGTCATATTTTTCTGGTGTTTGATCAAACATTTTGGTGTTTTATGATTTTTTGTTTTATTTGACCAAATGACAAGACATCTTGTCATCGGAGTTGAATGGGTTAACACCCGACAATTTTAATCACCTCGAGGAAGGCTTTGCCCTCAAGTAGTTCAATCCAGTTAAGTTAATGGGATTTAATGTGTCTGTCGTAGGTGTGTGATTTGAATTGGCTACCTTCTTATAACGAGGAAAGGGCCTTTAGCATGTGTTAATATGTATGTATATATGTGCGCACTATGTACGCACGTATGTATGTATGTATGTATGTATGTATGTATGTATGTATGTATGTATGTATGTATGTATGTATGTATGTATGTATGTATGTATGTATGTATGTATGTATGTATGTATGTATGTATGTACGTACGTACGTACGTACGTACGTATGTATGTATGTATGTACGTATGTATGTATGTATGGATGTACGATGTATGTACGTATGTTTGTGTGTATCTAAGACTCTACATAAATGTTATTCTGGCTAACTCCTATCGAACCCGAAGGAAGCCACACCTACTAATGCACGCCATCCCCACCCCTCCCCGCCCACAGCTGGTGTCACTTTTTCCATTCCAGCTGCCGCCAGGTGATTATTTATTCGCCTCCGTGGCAAACCCCGTCACCTTTAAGACAGACAACACGCATTACGGGCTTCATTCGTTCAACGCTTCGAGCCTCACCATTTCGAAGCCGATTCGAAGCTTAACATGTGTAATCGAACACCAAGCTTCAGGAGGAGGGGAGGGGGAGGCCCTCTGCCTACACATTGATGCCACGTGTATGTACCGATTCCCGGTAATCGGCTCAAAACCGGTTGCCAATGAACGTTGAGTTTAAAACGACGTGACAAACCGAGACTCGGTCGATTATATATCATCGGTTATAATTTCAGGACGTTTTCTATTTACTTAACTATCCATCTGTATATTCTATCTATCTAGACATTTTATTGATTAATTTGCTTATTCATTCGTTTGTTTATTTTTTGCCAGGTGGAGGGTGAAGACAAAACGGGGACCGCGATCCATTGCGACCCCTCGGTTGAAATGACATTTCATAAACTCTCTTTGAGGAGACGAGGGTTTACGTTTAACCCCCATTCTATCCATATAAGGCCAGGGTGGGAGCTTTCTTAATGACATCTCGTGTCGACTAAGACCCCTGATTCTCGACCGACAAGGAAGTAGGTCCTTCTTGCACTGATGTCCTGTATTCCTAATCAATTTCAGGTTTTTATCTTATCTATTTAATTGTCTATTTGTTTACTTGTTTATTCATTATATATATATTTTCTAATAATACCAAGGTCCATGTTCCGGGAACGCACTGCTTATCCGATGATGTAATTTCATCCAATGACGTCATTTATAGTTGACGTCATGTCGCACCAGTAGTGGAGACAATGATGTACGATAATTCGAGTTCAGTGTCCCGTCGTTTCTGCAATAAAGGCGCGGATTGCAGGCAGAGCAAGATAGTCTCTCTCTCTCTCTCTCTCTCTCTCTCTCTCTCTCTCTCTCTCTCTCTCTCTCTCTCTCTCTCTCTCTCTCTCTCTCTCTCTCTCTCTCTCTGACCTCTGTATGGGCAGACTGTTCTCGCAACGGATTTTATTTTCAGCTATGGTAAATATTTGTTATTCAGAATGTGACATAAAGCAGGTGCGTTGCTTACTGGATATTGGGAGATGGTAAGCGTGGAAGAGGGATACTAGACAGAATGACGAGACAGGAAACAGAATTTTTCAGGAGTAACGTGGCAAGCTAGCAAAATCGCACAACTTATGAAAGATGTTGGGAGAAGTTTTAGTCCAGCAGTGTACTACGGACACGTCTGTCGTCAAGCGATTTTATTCAACAAAGGATACTCACGCCATTCCAAGTGATTTTCACTCAAGCCCTAATCTTGGCCGTCAACCTGTTATACAGCGGAACCTATATCATTCCTTTCATAAAATTCCACTTAATAAATTATGTATTCCACAATCATATCGCCCCCCCTCTCTCTCTCTCTCTCTCTCTCTCTCTCTCTCTCCCTCTCCCTCTCAGGGATTTCCGTATATAAAACACTTCCATAAATCGCACAGACCTCTACGACTTGTAAATCAATTGGCCACACGGCTAAGCTGCAATAAATATCTGTTCCATCATAAAACCGCTTTTAAATCAAATCAAAAGTCCACTCGACGGACACTCGCCGATAATTCCCTTCGTCTGCTCCCAGGGAGACACCAAAACACATGCGGGATCCTCGCTTTTGTCACAACGCCATCTCGCGTCGCGCGCCGCGAACTGCAATAAATCCTCATCAGGGCTCTATCACTTGCGCTGCGCCTTATACAGGTGAAGCTATTCACGGTCACCCTGCTCTATGTCACTTCGTTTCGCTCTATGTCGTTTCGCTTCACTCTGGTTCGTTTCCCGTCGCTCCAGGTCGCCTCTCTTTGCTCTAGGTCATCTCGCTTCGCTCTAAGTTGCACAGATTCGCTCTACGAGTCTACGTCGCCTCACTTCGTTCTACGTCGCCTCGATTCTTCGCTCTATGTCGCCTCGTTTCACTCAGTGTCACCCCGTTTCGCTCTACATTACCTAGCCTCACTCTACATCGCCTCGTTTTGCTCTACGTCACCTCGCTTTGCTCTAAGAGGGTCTAACGGTTCGTCGAACGCGGTTCGACAGACACGTGTTTAAAGTGATGTGTGAACGTGTGAACGGGGTATTTGGGGTTTAACCAACGTGTTCGACAACCAAATACCCCGTCTCTCGTTTCGCTGCAAGTCGCCTCGTTTCACTTTACGTCGCCTCGCTTCGCTCTACGTCACCTCGCTTTACTTTACGTTATCTTGCGTCGCTCTACGTCATTCCGCTTCATTCTACATCGCTTTGCTTCGCTCTACGTCGCTTTGCTTCGTTCTGCCTCGCTTTACTTCACTCTACATCACTTCGCTTCCCCGGTATCCCCGACTCCCCGTTTCTCCTTGGAACCAATCAGCTCCTGCTAGTGATAAGCTACCATGCAATTGCTTGTTTATTGTA
>NC_134787.1:31716825-31719325 GCF_046742065.1 Oratosquilla oratoria
CGGTCCTGGAGCGGAGTCTTACGTACATGGGGGAAGGAATTTCATGGTCTTTAGGAGGGTAGGAATTGCACGGTGCTAGAGTTCTAGATAGGAAATGAACGGTAATGGGGAGTTAGGAATTACACGGTGCTGGGGTTAGGGAGAGGAATTGAAAGATGCTAGAGTGGGGGGTAGGAATTGCACGGTGATGGAGTAGTGATACGAATTGGTCAATGTTGGAGGAGGAGGGGTTTAAATTGCATGTTGTTGGGGGTAGGGATTGTACGCTCATGGGGGGGGGGGTTGTACGCTACTAGGGGGTACGAATTGTACGCTTCTCGGGGTAGGAATCGCACATGATGCCGGGATAGGAATGTCACGTTGCTAGGGTAGGAATCTCACGTTCCTGGGGCAGAGCCAGAACATAGTTGGAACGCCATGATAAATTGAAAAGGCGTGATAGTCTAGTTCCGTAGGGGTGCATTACAGATGGATAGAATCTGTCACCAACTGAATGCTAGCATATGGTAACCACAGAAAGAGGTAAGAGAGATGGACTTTCCCCTGCAATAACCAGTTCTTCTTTCTTTTGGGGATATATCACATCGAAATAGTAAAAGATAAATTGGTGACAGCAGAAATTCAAAATGATCGGCAAAAAACAAACAAAAACTGGATAGACGAGTTGGAGAAGTTGGCAGGAGTGACAAAGTAAGGACTACCATGGTCTTGTGAAACTTCATGAGAGAGACTGAGAAAGGTCGTCGTGTAACAAGTGGTTAATGCTGATGACCACAAAGAACGAGATGAGGAAGTTTGCAGGGGTGGTGTGGCAGAGATTGGCGCGGTCGTGCAACTTATAAGAAGGGGTTGGGAGAGGTCTTTGTTCAGCAGTGGACTCCGAATGGCTAATGGGCTGACTTACTGGTGGATTGACTGATGGTTGAAACCATGACCAAAAAAGTTAAGTACGTCTTGATTGAGTTCAAAGCCCCGACGACACACATTAAAGCTATTATGGCTAACCACGGGCAATTGATGAAATTCCAGAAGCACGCAAACACGGATATTTGATATGAAACTTACGTTGTCCAACAGCTCATAACCTAACCTAACCTAACTATTCCATGGGAAAAACAGATCCTTCAAATGCAGAAAATAAGAACGTGAAAATTGTGTTTGCATGTTACTGGAGCAGAATTGGGCTGTTCTATTCATCCAAGGGGTAGGGGGGACTCTGTACCAAAAGGGTATCAATGATAAAACACTCCAATAGGAGACCTTCTGGTCCTCAAGGAGGCTAAGTGTCGTGACCGTGAAGTGGCACTCCACGGAAAAACCGGTGCCACAAGGAAAGGGATTTACGCCAGGAGCCGCTGAACCATGAGCTGAAAATTACACCGACGCGCGAACGAATCAATACAAGGAATTTATGGACACCCTGGAAACGGTTCGGAAGAAATGAAAAAGTAGTCTGGAAGCGACGCGGTGCTGGGGAGGGGGGAAGGGAGAATGTGGGAGGAAGGGGGAGTCTGGGAAAAGGGGGAGCGTGTGGGAGGGGAGAGTGTGGAAAGGGGTTAGGAGAGTGTGGGAGGGGGAGGGGAATACCATGGAATCGGGTCGGTTGCACGGGTGGAGGGAAGGTGGACCCTAGGCTGGGCTGAATTGGGCTAAATAGGTTAGGTTAGGTTAGGTTAGGTTAGGTTAAGTTAGGGTAGTGTAGGGTAAGGCAAGTTAGGGTTGGGTAAGCTAAGGTAGGATAAGGTAAACTAAAACAGGGTAAGGTAGAGCAGGTAGGGTCGGGCATAGCTAGTTACGGTAGAATACGATAAAGTATGATAAAGTACACTAGGGTACGATAAGGTACGGTATATCTAAGGCGAGATAGGGTGGTGAGGGAATAGGAGGAGTACAGCTGTAGACGTAGAAATCAACCAATCAATCATTCAATCCATCAATCAAGACGTAGACAATAAAATGCAAATCTAGGCCGGCCATAAAACAGAGAAAGAGAATTCCCCCGAAAATAAAGAAAAAACAAAGAAATTAAAAAGATAAAGTGTCTCCGGAGGTCAAACCAACGGAAACCGTTAAACGAGATAACGTCATGTCGTGTGCATCGCTACGCCGACGTCGGACCGAAGAAAAAGTATAAACAAACAGGGCTAATGGGCCCAACGAGCGAAGAAGAAGGAAGTCTTGGGGATTGGAAGCTTCACAAAGTCCAATCCCGAATGGCTATCAAGGGAACGTATCGACACAATCACGACACAAAGGGTTTTGGGGGAACCTAGAAACGAGCGGAGGGGAGAGGAGGGAAGGAGGGAGGGACGAATGGAGAGAGGGGAGGAAGAAATATGGAAGAAAGAAAGGGAAGGATGAAAGGAGGGAAGGAATGGAGGAAGGTAGGAAAAAAGGAGGAAAAGAGGAAAGTAGGAAAGTAGGAAAGAGGGATGAAAAGAAAGGAATGGAAAAGAGAAAGGAAGGGAGGGAAAGGGGAAGGCAGCAAAGAATGAAGGAA
>NC_134787.1:31721825-31731825 GCF_046742065.1 Oratosquilla oratoria
GAGAGAGAGAGAGAGAGAGAGAGAGAGAGAGAGAGAGAGAGAGAGAGAGAGAGAGAGAGAGAGGGGGGGAGGGGAGGGGGGCGCGAGTAAGAGACTATCGATAAAAAATAATAATTATAAAAAAAAAAAAAAAAACACCACTGGTCGAAAGCACGGCTTGCTTGGGCATAATCCGGCGCCGTAAATCAAGGTTCCGGACTTCGATAACGCCCGGAATCAAGATAACGATTCCCCCTCTCCCCCCTACCCCCTGCCCCGGGGAGGATTTCGTGCCCCGTCGCCCCCCTCCCCCTCTCCCCACTCCCCCTCCGGAGTCATGACCAAAACCGCGAAGAAATAAACGCTCCATTTGTCTTCCTTTCGCCAGGTTATTTCTGTTATTATTACCCTATTACCGGCGTTATTAAAATTATCGGTATTATCGGTATTATCAAATGCTGTCGATATATAATTCTTTTCCAAGTCTTCGAGGTTTACATCCACCCACCCCCACTACCTCCCACACCCCCTTCGACTCCCTATCCACTAGCCTCTGCTTGAACAGAGACCCATCTCCCCTTCCGTGCCTGTTGCACTTCTTTTAACCTCTGATGCCGCTAAAGTATTCCAAACACCCCAGTGGCAATCCTTCAGCAGGGAAGGGATAAGATGACCTGTCTATCCTTATACTAAGGGCAAATGTGACTGCTTCATCCGCTGTGGTACGGTAGGTCTGAGCCCTGCCTCGCAACTCAAAAGACCAGAGTTCGAATCCCGAAAGCCATGGCAGGCTAGTAATACCTCTGGGTATCCGAACACAGAGGGATGCGGGGGTGGGGGGGGGAGAAAAAGAGTGAATACTCTAGCCGTAGGCAAGCGCACTCTAGCTAATCTCCTTGGGTCAGGGTAAATTCCTAAAGAGATTACGATAACAATAGTCCACAATTCCGGGGGGCGGGGCCGCGCTAAACGAATTCCCGTCGGCCATTGTGGACCCAGATAGCTTCTGAAGAGTCTTCTTCACAAATGTCTACGCCTTCCTTCAAGCATTCCAAGAAAGTTTTCTAGATATATTTCGAGTTCCACTAGTTCGTTGCAGTTCAATTTCTTATTTACGTCCTTGATTAAAGCATTCTCAGAAAGTTTTCTAGATATATATAAACTCCCATGACTATTTACTTTCTTAGTCTTCTTTACACATATCTACGCCCGCATCTCTCAAGCCTCCTTTACCGAGATTTCTTCAACATTCGCTTGTTCATTACGGTCCAGGTTCCGAGTTCATAACAAACATTTTGATTTTCATGGTGTAAGGAAAACAAAATACTGCAATCTAATGCGACGCCATTTAGGAAATTAGAGATAGATGTTTAAAGGAGTGACGTAGCAGAGAATTGCAAAGTCAGGCTCTTCATGAAAGAAAATGAGGAAGGTCTTTGTTCAGTATTGGACTCCGAATGGTTAATGACTAACATTCTTGGACGTTAATTTGACCGAAAGAGGGCCGACGATGAAGCGCTTATAGTTTCTTTAATCCAGATCATTGTCATTCAATCAACCAATGACTGTCATTTGCTATTAGAAAATCTACTGCTGAAGAATGGCTTTTTCCACCCTCTTCCATGATTCACATGACAGCGCAAACCACTACCACGCCACTACTACTGTGGGGAAGCGGAAGAGGGGGAGGAGGTAGGGAGAATAGATGGAGGGGGAGGTGGAGGAGGGAGAGAAGAAATGGAGGGGGAAGTGGAGGAGGGAGAGAAGATATGGAGGGGGGAGGTGGAGGAGAAGGGGAAGGGGAAGCAGGGGAGGGGAAGCAGGGAGAGGGGGAGGGAGAGGGGGAAGGGGTGGGGGAGGTGGACGTGGAGTTAAAGACTGACAGAGACACTCCATACTCCCAAGAATACCCCCCCCCCCCCGCCGTCCCCCGGCCCGAACAACTTCGGACACAAAGATATTTCAAGTGAGAAAGTCCCTTCAGGAGTGAAGTGAATTGAAGAGGGAATGAAGGGGAACGAAGTGGCAGAGGCAGAGAGACCCAACCCCGCTATGCACAGCCCCTCCACCTACACGAACGAGCCCCCCCCCCCATGAACCTTCCCTTCACCCGCTCCCCTCCAAGACCACTATTTCATGATACTATCGCAAGAGTCCTTAGCAATGAATGGCCCCTGTGCTAATTATTTGAACGAATCTGATAGCTCTTGGAGGGTCCAACAACGCCGCCCCCGGGGGAGACATTCACCACCGCCCCCGCCTCCGCCTCCGTCCCCCGGCGAATTATGGTTGACAAAACGGCAGAGGTGTGGTTGCCGGACTTTGCATATCGTTTCTGATGGCCGCCAGATTCCCTCCGCTCCGACTTACGCCATTGGCCAGATGCGAGATAGGGACTGTGAAGGTTGCCAACTGGCTAAATAAATGGACATTCGCATGCATGCGAACGGTGTGGGGGTCTTTGCGCATGTACTAGCGGCCCTTCATGACCAAATCACATCTTCCATATAATATATTGTATTATATTATATTATATATATATATATGTTATATGTATCTATGGAGACTCAATAGTACAATGACGACGTTTACTATTTCATTGCAGTCAATTTGTCATTTCACTCTGGTTACCGCCAGGCGATTTATTCAAACGGGAAACCCCCTCAGAAGCGTGAGGGTCAGTATGTTTCTTTGCATTATATTCGTACACTTAATGTTGGGTAAACATGTAGTTGGACGATTCTAATCATCTTTGAGATCAAATCCCTCAACTTCCCTTATAAATGGCAGCCTCGTACTCCAAGGGCGACAGTTGTCCCTTGCATGGTCCCACTCAAGCCCTCGACCAAGGCTGAAGGGTCACTTGCCAAGAGCCACTTGGTCAGGTGGTGACTGCACTTAACACTAGGGTTAAATCCAGGAAAAGAGTTGGGGGAAGAGAGAGAAACAAGGAAAAGACAAGGAGAGAAAGGGACGGGGAGGGAACGAGGTGATAAGAGAGGGAAGGGGGGGAAGGAAAGGAAGAGAGAAAGAGAGAGAGAGAGAGAGAGAGAGAGAGAGAGAGAGAGAGAGAGAGAGAGAGAGAGAGAGAGAGAGAGAGAGAGAGAGAGAGAGAGAGAGAGAGAGAGACTAAGAGACTGGTCAGGAGCACAAATTTTTTCTAAAACTTATTAGTCATAAATCTGGAGCTAATGATGCTACCTGCCACACGAGGAGTAATGGGCGTCTTCGTCACTTACCTCATGTAGTGTCCACCATTTTTTGTCTTGTCTTCATATTTCATTGCCTTTTATCCATCCGCCAGCAACAGGCCGCACTTGAGGTACACCTACATCTCACCCTTTCCTTAAATCTCATACCAAGAACCCTCAGCCTAACCTTAAACCATGCGTATTTCTGTTTTAAGTATCCTAAATATGATTGCTCACTGCCGCCCAAGTTTTGTATTGGTTTTATTTCGCTTTCATACACAAGTACACACACGCAACCATGCACGCACGCACGCACGCACATACGTACGCGCGCGCACACACACGCACGCACACACACACACACACACACACACACACACACACACACACACACACACACACACACACACACACACACACACACACACACACACACACACACAGAGAGAGAGAGAGAGAGAGAGAGAGAGAGAAAGAGTAAGAGACCCCACATAAAAAAAAGTCTTAAAATGATCTGTGATATCAATTGTCTCACCCACCACAACCAAAGTGGTCCCAAACGAAAATATTCTCCCTACGGTTTGAAGACTCCTTCCACCTTCCCCTTTCCCCCCATTTACCCTCTTCCTACCTCCTCTTCCTCCAATCCTCCTCCTTTTACTTCCCCCTCCTCCTACCTCCCCCTCCAACTACCTCCTCCTACTCCCACTTCCCCCTCCTCCTACCCTCCCACCTCCTACCTTCTCCTCCTCCTCTCCCACCTTCCTCGAGGCCACTCCGCTTGCGACGTTATCATCAACTCCATCAGACGTGAAATTCTTGATGCAATGTTGGCCTGTACGTACCTGCAATGGGAAGAGAAGGAGAAGGGTTAGGTGATGCACGGGTGTAATGGGCGGATTGTGGCGGGTCATAATGACTGCCAAGCTGCATATAAAGCATCCGGAGGAGTCCGGATTAATTGCAAAAAAGTCCGGAGCTAATGCGGACTATACAGGGGATTAGTCTGGAAAGGGGTAGTCTCCTTCAGACATACGTGCGTGTATATGTACACGCGAACGTGCGCGCGCACACACACAAACACACATCCACATGCACATACATACATACAACGTACATATATGCACACAAACACACACACACAAAACCATACACGCACGCGCGCACACACACACATGCACACACGCGCGCACACATACACACACACACACACACACACACACACAAACACACACACACACACACACACACACACACACACACACACACACACACACACACACACACACACACACACACACACACACACACACAGGCTCTATTGCTCCTTGTAGACCCCTGAGCTCAGTTTCCATCAAGTTCCTGATTAACTACTAAGTTTTTTACATCTCTAGATCGTAGCTGGTCCTACATACTAATTACAGATTTTATGCTTCATTTTATATCTTTTTTTTCACTCTTGTATTTACCATATATTTTCCCGACCAAACCTGTTCCGTTATTTTCAGTATTTGGAAAGTAGTTAGATTCAGAATCAATTATATCCAATTCACTCCGAACATGAAGAGACGGAAGGTGAATTGAATTCTTTACAGAAATAAAATTCCCCTGAGGAAAGAAGTCGAACTCAGAAATTTCATCTCAGTGAGCGAGCGGCCTAACCACCGGCCCATCACCACCTAACGGACACAATGGTGAGGGGGGAGACAGACAGACAGAGAGAGAAAGAGAGAGGAAAGAGAAAGCGAAAGAGAGTGAAGAGAGAGAGAAGAGAGAGAGAGAGAGAGAGAGAGAGAGAGAGAGAGAGAGAGAGAGAGAGAGAGAGAGAGAGAGAGAGAGAGAGAGAGAGAGAGAGAGAGAGAGAGAGAGAGAGAGAGAGAGAGAGAGAGAGAGAGAGAGAGAGACCCCAAGAAAAAAAGTCTTGAAATGATCTGTGATAACAATCCCCCCCCCCTCACCCCACAACGGGTAGGAAGTCGCAAAACTTGAAGATCTTTTAATTCAAAACGATATCGGAGTGGGGCAGGGGCAGTGCCAAAGGCGTAGAGAGATTATTTACAAGAACAGTGGCGTAGGATCTGCCGACTGCCACCGACAACAAAGAAATAAACACACACACACACACACACACACACACACACACACACACACACACACACACACACACACACACACACACACACACACACACACACACACACACACACAAATAAATATATATATATATATATATATTTTTTTTTTTTTTTTGAGAAAGAGAGGAGAGACGACGAAAGTGACCCCGAAAGCATATTTGTGAAAGAAATGGAAAAGAGAAGTGAAGGAACGGAAGAGTAAAATTAGAAAATAAAATAGAAAAAAGGAGGACGCTGGGAACTAAAGACAAAAAGCAATTCGTTCCGAAGAGAAACAGAAAAAAATCGTCAAAAAGAAAAGAAAAAATGCATAAAAAATCTATTTAGAAAAGGTGTGAAAATAAGAATAATACAAAGGAACAAAACGCAAAACCTTGAAAGAAAAGAAATGCAAAGAAATTCAAAGAAAAAAGAAAAATAGGACAGAGAGGAGGAAAATAATGACTTTTTTCTTTTCTTGCGTGTGGGTGAAAAAGCAGAGAACAATCCGAGGACTGGAGGAGGAGGAAGAAGAGAAGAACGAGGAGGAGGAGGAGGAGGAAGAGAAGGAGGAGGAGGAGGAAGAGAAGGAGAATGGAGGAGGAGGAAGTTGAGGAGGCGGAGGGGGAAGAGAAGAAGAATGGGGAAGGAGGAGAAGGAGTATCAGGATGAGAATGAGAATGAGGAGGAAAATGAGAAGTGATGATGATGATGATTTGGAAGAATGGTGAAAAAGTTGGGAACGAAATATTTGAAAAGGTGAATGGTTAAGAAAAAGACAAGACAAACAAAACAACTACAACTACAACGACAGCACCGGTAATAATGGTGGTGGTGGTGGTGATGAAGATGATGATGATGACGATGAAGAAGATGATGATGATGATGATGATGATGATGATGATGATGATGATGATGATGATGATGATGATGATGATGATGATGACTATGATGATGATGATGACGATGATGACGATGATGATGGTGATGATAATGATGATGATGATGATGATGATGATGATGATGATGATGATGATGACGACGACGACGACGACGATGACGACGACGACGACGACGATGACGACGACGACGACTACGACAACGACGACAATAATAATAATGAGAATGGAGGAAGCAAGGTTACATATCTACGAAGTTGAGGAGGAGCAAAAGGGGATTTGTCGCTGTAGGATGAAAACAAATACTGGCGAATGAGCGAGCGAGCAGAGGAATGCACGAAAAATGAAAAACTGTCTCGGGGAAAATTCTGGATGACCATATTTGGTTTAAAAAAAAAACGTGTACGGAGGACTGATGTGAGATTAGGGTGAAGACAAAATACTCCTCCCCCTCAAAAAAAAAAAAAAAATAAGGAGAAATGTATGAGGAAACGTACAGAAGCTGAAAGAGTCTAAGAAAATGAAGTGGAGAGTTGAGCTGCAAAGGTGAAATGCATGAGAGTCGAGGAATGAAACTGATGCTCGGGTGAGGAGATGATGGGCGAAGAAGAGGGGAAGAGAAAGAAGCCGAAATGGAAGATACAATAGTAATAGTCATCATGATGGAGAAGAGGACAGAAAACGGAGGAAGTGACAGAAAGAGGACAAAATCACGAAGGAGAATATGCAGAGAGAGAGAGTGGAAGAAGAAGAGGGGCTAAAACGAAAAGGAAATATGAAAACGGAGAACAAAGCGAAGATGAGAGCTGCAAGAACATAACAGATAAGAGGAAACGAGGAAGAAGATAACTGTCTGTTCGGAGAATTGATAAGGGTAATGTGGACACAAAAGCGAGTTGATGCCTGAGAGGTGGATACGGGCAATGGATCCAACAAAACGGATAAATAGGTGTTTGCATAATAGGCGTGTATACAATAGGCGTGTGTACAATAGGCGTGTGTACAATAGGCATGTGTACAATAGGCGTATGTACCGACGGAGCATATGCAAAATAGCGAAATAGCGTAGACACACGTGTACATAACAATAACTTGAAGACAAGTAAGACCAAGACAAGTGAGGTTAGGTGAGGTTAGGTGAGGTTAGGTTAGGCTAGGTTAGGTTAGGTTAGGCTAGGTTAGGTTAGGTTAGGCTAGGCTAGGCTAGGTTAGGTTAGGTTGTTAGGTTAGGTTGTTAGGTTAGGTTAGGTTAGGCTAGGTTAGGCTAGGCTAGGTTAGGCTAGGTTAGGCTACGTTAGGCTAGGTTAGGTTAGGCTAGGTTAGGTTAGGCTAGGTTAGGTTAGGTTAGGCTAGGTTAGGTTAGGTTAGGTTAGGCTAGGTTAAGTTAGGTTAGGTAAGGTTGAGCTAGGCTAGGTTAGATTAGAAAAGGATTTATTCACATTGGCACGATAAATTAGATTAACCTAACTAGTCCTTTCAGTGCAGTGATTTTTTGGGGTTCATTTTATTCTGGCTACTGGCAGGTAATTTCATTCAACCTGTAAGTCCCTAATGCGATGAGGATAAACAGAGTGCAGAGGACCAAAGGGTTGTTATGGGCGGTAGTACATCAGCGTTTCTATCATTATGGCCCGTGTAACAAAGGATGGGGAATGTGGTTCAGGAACGGGGTTGGGGAGTATGTAGTTGGGGAAAGGAGCTGCGGAATGGAGTTGGGGAATTAGGATGGGAAATAGGGTTCAAGAACTGGGTTGGAGAAGATGTTAAGAATGGGTCTGGAAAATTATTTTAGGTAATGGAGGACGGGAGAATGGGGAATGGGGTTTGAGGAACGGAGTTGGGGAAGGCATCGGGAAATTGGATGAAACCATATGAAGCAGATGAGTAAAGGGGTAATGAATAGGGGAAGGGAGCGAGATGGAGCTGGTAGGTGGGGAGGAGCCAAAGGGTAAAGAAAGACGGGGAGGACAAAAAATAGAGGACAGGGATACAAAAGGAAGACAAACATGAAAAGGGGAGAGGGAGAATGCATTCATACATACGCGCTTGTGCGTTCGTGTATGCGCTCGCGCATGTGTGTGGGCGTGAGTGTGTGTCGAGAGGGACACTGCGGAAAAGGGACGAGGAAATATAGAAAAGAAAAAAAAAAACGAACCAAGTAAAATAAAGCAAAACGAAACGAAATAAAATAAATGACAAAAAATTAAAGAAAACGAGAGCCATAACCCACGTCATCGGCCTGATGGCTTCCTTTGTAGACTTCATTCTGGTTGATACCAGACTATTCTACTCAATTTGGGAAACACTCACAAGCTTCACAGAATTACGATCAAGACATCTGTTCAGAGTTTGATCCATAAATGGACATAAACACCTGATTCACGTCTCGGTAGAACATCTATACAAGTCCAAGGTGTTCATGTTCAGGAAATCCAGTGTTATAAAGTTTGCCTACAAAAGTGAGGGTGGACTACATTTTTTTTTATTTTTTTAATATAATCGATCAGTCTATCAGCCATTCAGAGTCCACTGCTGAACAAAGGCCTTTTCCAACATATTACATGAGTTGTGCGACAGCACCAGCCTCTGCCGCATAACTCCTGCAAACTTCTCTTTGGAGTAAAAACTAAATATCGATATAATCCCACAAACTTGCCACACCCGACAACTGCAAGATTTGTCGAGGATTTCCTTCTAGGAATAAAATATCATCCTGGCAACGCTCAAGGCAAACAACTTCGAACTTAATTTGTCAAGTTTTGCACATTACATCTTCTTTTTTCGGAGTTCGATTTCTCGTAATACCATCACCCCTCCCATTGTCATCACTATGATCATTATCAACTACGCCTTCCATCACCATATTCATCGCCATATCATCATTATCTTTATCATCTCTGTCAAAACCATCACCATCAACATTATCATCGACCCCATCTTACACTATTATCATCATCAACGTTTTCCTTAGCACTGTTTTCATCGCTACTGAATCACAGCCCTCATTAACACAACCATCATCCCCTTTTAAGTCACGACTAAAAAGGGGCCTCTCCTAAAATCTTCTTTGACTTACATGACTATGCCAGTCTCTGCCACGTGACTCCTGCAAACTTCTCTATCTCGTTATTGACAATATAGAGCCGAAGATGTGAGGTCATAGATATGGTATAGGGAGAGATTTAAGGATGGCAGTAGGAATGAAGTAGTAGTATAAGTTTAAAGAAAGACTGGGCCTCCCCAATTATGAAATAAAACAGCCTCAGAATCCCTCTGAACAAGCGCCTCCCATTACATGACCCGCGTGCATTTACAGTCCGAGACGATTATATGCAAACCACACTACAAGAAATACAAACTTGTTTAATAAAAAATAAATAAGTAAATAAAAAATAAGACATTGGTGAATGGAAATTCTGAGGAAAAGAGATTTTGCGACATAAATTTTTGTGATCTTTTACGACATGTTTTACAATGGTATTTAATAGTATTTTACTACTTTACATGCCATGAAGTAGTATATTCTTGCCAGTAAAATGCACATTAAGACGTAATAGTCTAATCTTTAAATACAAAAGTATAAACGGTACAAACACAACTCAAACTTAATTAATAAATACCCACAGAACGAATGGAGGCTTACATCGATGCCTTATATGCATTCTAAAAGTATTTTGCCAAGAAGAACAACAAATACCCTTGACGATTATTAGGTACATTTGCAAGAACTTGCAACAAATGAAGTAATAAATTACAATAATTTATGCAGGGTGAACAGCATGGTCCCAATCGCGAGCGCGCGCGCGCGCGCGCGTGT
>NC_134787.1:31736825-31744325 GCF_046742065.1 Oratosquilla oratoria
GAAGGGGGAAGGGGAATGGGGAAGAGGAGGGGAATGTGGTGAGGGATGTGGTGGGGGGATGTGGAGGGGGATGTGGAGGGAGAAGAGGGAAAAACTGGGGGATGGGGGAGAAAAGTAAACTGGGGGAAGGAGGAAAACTTTGAACTGCAGAATTGGGGGTGGGGGGAGAGACCTAGAAGAAAACGAAAGTGGGAGGATCTGGGGAGGAAGAAAGGAAATATGAGCTACCTTTGGGGGAAGGGGGAGGCTGGGGAGGGGGGAAGGGGGAGGCTGGGGAGGGGGGAAGGGGGAGGCTGGGGAGGGGGGATAACCCAAAGACTGGTGGTAGTTTGATGGGGTGTGGTGGGGGACAAAGGCGTTGTGGGCCGGTCATCGGTGACTATGTGGGGGAGGAGAGGGAGGGGGGAAGCCAGGAGGTGAAGAAAGACGGGAAAGAGGGAAGGCGGGAGAGAGGGAAGGCGGGAGAGAGGGA
Organism: Oratosquilla oratoria; assembly: GCF_046742065.1. Taxonomy (NCBI): domain Eukaryota; kingdom Metazoa; phylum Arthropoda; class Malacostraca; order Stomatopoda; family Squillidae; genus Oratosquilla; species Oratosquilla oratoria. The sequence goes on from NC_134787.1 coordinate 31,737,298, forward strand.
AGGCGGGAGAGAGGGAAGGCGGGAGAGAGGGAAGGCGGGAGGGAGGGAAGGCGGGAGAGAGGAAAGGCGGGGAGGAGGGTTCAATGGAAAGGGGAAGAGGGATGAAAGAAGGGGGGAAGAGGATAAGAAAGGGGGGGAATAAGGTAAGAAGGGGGAAGAGGGTATGAAGGAGAGTGAGGTGGAGGCAAGAAGTGGAGGTAAGAAGGGAAGGGAAGGGAAGAGAAGGGGGGTGGCAAGGGAGTGGAATAGATACAAAAGACTAGAGGCGGCTTAATGCTTTCACTAGACACGAATGTTCTACATGTCGTCAGGTGATTTTATCAGAGGGAACGCCCAACCCCACCCCACTCCTCCCCTCCCCACCCCACCCCACCCCACCCCTCGCTTCCCACCTGCATAGCGAAAGGGTTAATGGGTGGGAAGGTCCACATGAAGACCGGGCTCGGAGGTTGAAGAAAGCGAAAAAGTAATTTAGTGACCTGCAGATGTGATTATGTATTGTGTTTTTTTGTGTATGTGTATATATATATATATATATATATATTATATATATATATACATATAGATATATATATACATATATATGTGATATATATGTGTGTGTGTGTGTGTGTGTGTGTGTGTGTGTGTGTGTGTGTGTGTGTGTGTGTGTGTGTGTGTGTGTGTGTGTGTGTGTGTTTTCCTAGTGCGGATTCATTTGAATAAAGAGCGACTTTGAATTATCTGTACCCGCCGAATCACGCATCCAATGATAAAATTCAGTCATTCAATCATTGATAAATCTATTGTAATACGCAAAAATGTTTCATTCTTTTAATGAAAAGAATCCGCAACAGTTGATGAACATCTATCCAATGTATCCAGGACACAGGTCCTTCTCTTCCGTGGGGTGATCATTACATTTATAATGTCCGGTGCCGCCTGACAATTTTATTCAATTGGGGGTACTCAACGAACAGCACTTGTCGCCCATTCTCCCAATCCAGAAAAAGAGCTACCTTCGGCTGCTAACTCGGCTCACAACAATAAACACCCGAATTCGACCCTCAACTATTTATGATGACCACCACTCGCCCTTGCGTTCGTTAAATATCTCAAGAGGAGGAAGAAGAGGAGGAGGAGGAAGATACAGGCGGTGGTCACATGAGAGGGAGATGTGGGCGGATTGAAAGGAACTAGACAATGAGCAGCTGCATAGGACAAAAGGAAGGATGGGGAGGGGATGGGGATGGGGATGGGGATGGGAAGGGGAATGGAAGAAAGGGAAATGGGGAGGGGAGGGAAAGGATGTGAAGGAAACAGAAAGAGAAGAGGGTAAGATGAAGGAAAGAGGTGTGTGTATATATATATATATATATATATACAGTATATATATATATATATATAATATATATATACAGTATATATATATATATATATAATATATATATGCGCGCGCGCGCGCGCGCGCGTGTGTGTGTGTGTGTGTGTGTGTGTGTGTGTGTGTGTGTGTGTGTATGTGTGTGTGTCCACGTATGCATGTGAACGTGCGTGAATGTACGCGTTTGTTTGTGTGAACGATTGCATAAATGTGCGAATGAATGCGGGAGCATATATGCGCGCATAATTGCTTGTGCACGTGCACACACACGTGTACGAATGCCCGGGTAGAACACGTGCATCTACAGGCGGATGTTGGAGTCGAGCACGAGATGCGGGTCTTCTTGTGGCGACGGAAAACAAAAGATTTATTTATTTTTTCATTTATTAAAAAGGAGCGAAACGCCAGCGAAGGCAGGGAAGGAGTGTCCAGAAGGAAAATAAAATAAAAGAATATCATATATATATATATATATATATATATATATATATATATATATATATACATATATGATCAGAATCACAATCTGCATCACCGTCATCAGCATCACAACTATCACCATCATCACTTTCGCTCTCATAATGGGGGGAAAATCGATATCCTGGGAGACATCTGTACTTGCAAATTTTCGATTTAATGAAACTACCGGGACTGTAAGAAGTGTGGTTATTCATTCGAGCCGCGTCTTGGATGACGAATGAGAGGAGGGAGCCCAGAGGACAGGGACCAGATACAAAGGAAACGGGGACCACTATGGAGGGGTGGAGGACCTTTGGAGGGAAAAAAAAAAAAAAAAAGAGTGGAGGATGAAAATTAATAAGGGTAGGAGAAATATGGAATGTGGTCATGGTGTCTGTAACGTAAACTTTTTGTAACGGACGACCTCTTGTAACGGATAAGATTCCATGAGAGAGAGAGGGTCGTCTGGGCCAGGACTGTGCGACGGAGGAGGAGGGGGGGGGGACCGTAACGGGGGAAACACGTAACGGGGAATATGTACGACTGTGACGGTAGAATGTGTATTGGAGGTATATGCATGATTTTTGTTGCGAGTGATGCAAAGATCCTGAGGAGGGAACATCGTAACACGGCGTAACGGTAAGAAAGCGGCGTAACAAAGTAGCGTAACGGACGAGATGAAATGAAGTGACAGCGTGACGGAAAAATGAGTGACATGATGGAAGGGAGAAATGGAGGGAAATGGATGAAGGGAGAGGAGGGAAAATGGAGAAAAGGGAGGGACGACTTGGGAAGGAAAACTAAAAAGGAAAGAAAGTGAAATAGAGGAGGAAACTCGGTGAAGGGGTGAAGGAGGGAGGGAAGGCAGAAACGAGAGGTGTGGGAAGGGAGCAAAGGAAGGGAAAATAGGGAAGGAATGTAAAGAAGGGAAAGTAAGTAGGCAGGAAACCTGAAGAAGTAAGGCAGGGAGAGCCAGGAGAGGAGGAAAATAGGGAGGGACAGAAGAGAAGGAAGTAAAGGAATAGAGAGGGGAGGAGGTACTAGAGATGGAAGGAAGAAAAGAGGGGGGTAGAGAATGAAGAAAAAAGCGAGAGAGGGAAGAGTTAGGCTGGTTGAAGGCAAATTCTTGTGGAGTTGGTTATATTTAACAATGAAATGTTGGGCGCCAGTGGGGGGTGGGGTGGAGGAGGAACGAGACGGCAAGGGAGGCGACGAATGTGTTTCAAGTCGTGCCTCCGGGCGATCTGCTTGCAAGGATGGGGGGAGGAAGTGAGAAAGCAAGGAGCAGCGAGCTAGGCTCACGCAGTATGCTCTTAGGAGATTTGAACCTTCAGACTGGTCCATCCTTTATATACACGGACAGGTCATGATCCGTGCTCCTAATTGGCGTGAGGTCATGTGTGTTGCGTGGGAAGTCGGAGGCGAAACGTTTGACGCCGGTGATTTGCGAAGATGGAAGGTACGAGTTTCTCAATAATTCCAGTGTTCCTGTGTCACGTGGCTGGCCGAGGTGCAAGCCAGCCATGGCTAGTCGATGCTGGTATTGCACGTGTGCTTCCTCAAGGAGGCTCTGTCTCACCCGTGGGGCTCAAGGAAGCACCGAGTTACGTCGCAGCTGGGTAGACGCGAGCGTGTCCCATGGGGCCACTTGTGGGTCAGTAAGGTCGTGAGGGGAGTGAGGACCGGTGAGTGAGAACTACTCCTAACAGGAAGGAAGGAAAGAGAGAGGGAAGGAAAGAGGGAGGGAAGGAAAGAGGGAGGGAAGGAAAGAGGGAGGGGAGGAGGGATGGCTTACGTCAGAATAAAAAAAAATGGAGATACACACCCTAGATCTAAATATAACGATATGGTCAGACTGGTTAGAAAGAACGCCCACACAGCGAAACGTAACTATGAAATTAAGGCTGACGGACAAACAAGATCTAACCCAAAGGGCTTCTTTCACCTCTATAGAACAAAATATAAGGAAAAGATAAGACCAATTAAAAAGGACGATGTGTCTTGATAGATTCAGAAAATAAAATGAGTAAGGCTTTTAACAAGTATTCCCACGATATTTACAAAGGAGAGGTTAGATGTGGTACCTGTCTGCGACCCGATCTTCAGTGGGGATGAGGGAAGTAAACTTACGAATATCAGCGTTCGAACAGCAGTAGTCAAACAGATTGATAGATTTAAAGCTACAAAATCCTCTGGTCCAGACAAAGTTTTTCCGAGCGTACTCAGAGTGTAAATTTGAAATCTGCAACCAGTTAAAGGAAATATTTAATAAGTCGGTAGACACAGGATTTGTGTCTATTTCTTAGAGGCAGGCAAACATTGATCCTGTTTTCAAAAAAGGTGATATTTCGTCTATGCATAACTACATGCCATTCAGTTTGACGTCGGTTATAATTAAAAGTTTGAATCAATAATAGCTAATAGATTCAGAGATCGAATCGACAGGCAGTTTGATTCGTAATTCACAGCATGGATTCACCAAGGGTAAATCATATGTAATTAATCTTTTATGTTTTTACAGTAATGTATACAAGGTGTCATATAACAATGATTGTTACAATGTTATTTACCATAAATTTAGCAAAGCGTTTGACAAGGTGTCCCACCAGAGACTATTAAAGTCAAAGCCCATGGCATAGGAGGAAAAGCGTTTGAATGAATTAGAGCTTCGTTTAGTGACAGAAAACAATTGGTCACCATTAATTGTGCAAAATCTAAAAGGAGGTGTTACTAGTGGAATTCCCCAGGGCTCTGTATTGGGTCCCTTACGGTTCATTATGTATATAAACGACTTAGACAATAGGATTATTAGTGATGTTGATAAGTATGCGGACGACACTAAAATAAGACGTCAAATCAAGTCAGAAGAAGACGCCGGGATACACATGGTCGGTGAAATAGCAAATGGACTTCAGTATTTCAAAGTGCAGTGTGTTAAACGTAGTTTTACAAAACCCAGAAAGCAGATATAACTTAGATAACACGTTTTTAGCGAAAACTGAGTGCGGAAGAGACTTGGGAGGGTCTAGTGAGTCCTGACCTTAAATCCAGGAAATTGTGCATTAGCGCCAGGAATAGAGCTAACAGAGCATTAGGTTACATCGCTAGGACGGTTACGAATAAGAGTGTAGAGGTAGCTATCAAACTCTATCTTGCGTTAATTAGACCCATCCTTAACTATGCGGTACAGTTTTAGCCTCCGTCATCATATTAAGAAAATAGGGGACATAAGAACATAAGAAGGAAATAAGGAAGAACTGGTTTACCAATAGAGTGGTCAATGAATGGAATAGGCTTAGTAACCACGTAGTGAGCGCTGAATCCATTGGTTGTTTTAAGAGAAGGTTAGATAGATTTATGGATGGGGATGATAGGTGGTAATGGACATGGAAGTGCCTAGTGTTGCCTTATGGTCTCTTGCAGTCTCCTCTTTTCTTATGTTATGATAGAGAGAGGCAAGGAAAGAGGGAGTGAAGGAAAGAGAGAGGGAAGGAGGGGAGAGAAGGAGGGGAGAGAAGGAGGGGAGAGAAGGAGGGGAGAGAAGGAGGGGAGAGAAGGAGGGGAGAGAAGGAGGGGAGAGAAGGAGGGGAGGGAAGGAGGGGAGGGGAGGAGGAATACAGTGTAACATTGTAAAACCAATCAGAAAGGCTGCAGGAGCAGGAAGGCAGCAGCAGCCCTGCAGACAGTCAGATCGACATTCAGTCGGATGCAGTGGCCAGAGGGCGGCGTGCAGAAGCAGGCCTGGCTCAAAGTGGCAGGAAGAAGGCCGAAGGCGCAGAGTCGGTCAGAAATGCATGCGAACAAGACAGGAAAGGGGGGTGGGGAGTACAGACAGGAAGGGATGTAGGCTGGTAGGTAGGTAGGCTGGTAGGTAGGTAGGTAGGTAGGCTGGTAGGTAGGCTGGTAGGTAGGTAGGTAGGTAGGTAGGTAGGTAGGTAGGTAGGTAGGTAGGTAGGTAGGTAGGCTGGTAGGTAGGTAGGTAGGTAGGCTGGTAGGTAGGTAGGTAGGTAGGCTGGTAGGTAGGTAGGTAGTTAGGTAGGTAGGTAGGTAGGCTGGTAGGTATGTAGGTAGGTAGGCTGGTAGGTAGGTAGGTAGGCTGGTAGGTAGGTAGGTAGGCTGGTAGGTAGGCTGGTAGGTAGGTAGGTAGGCTGGTAGGTAGGTAGGTAGGCTGGTGGGCTGGTAGGTAGGTAGGTGGGCTGGTAGGTAGGCTGGTGGAATGGTAGGTAGGCTGGTGGAATGGTAGGTAGGTAGGTAGGCTGGTAGGTAGGTAGGCTGGTAGGTAGGTAGGCTGGTAGGTAGGTAGGCTGGTAGGTAGGTAGGCTGGTAGGTAGGTAGGCTGGTAGGTAGGTAGGCTGGTAGGTAGGTAGGCTGGTAGGTAGGTAGGCTGGTAGGTAGGTAGGTAAGCTGGTAGGTAGGTAGGTAAGCTGGTAGGTAGGTAGGTAAGCTGGTAGGTAGGTAAGCTGGTAGGTAGGTAAGCTGGTAGGTAGGTAGGCTGGTAGGTAGGTAGGCTGGTAGGTAGGTAGGCTGGTAGGTAGGTAGGCTGGTAGGTAGGTAGGCAGGTAGGCTGGTAGGTAGGTAGGCTGGTAGGTAGGTAGGCTGGTAGGTAGGTAGGCTGGTAGGTAGGTAGGTAGGTGGGTAGGCTGGTAGGTAGGTGGGTAGGCTGGTAGGTAGGTGGGTAGGCTGGTGGGATAAGCACGCTGGTGGGGTAGGCAGGCTGGTGGAGTAGGCATTCTGTAGGTAGGCATTCTGTAGGTAGGCAGGCTGGTAGGTAGGCAGGCTGGTAGGTAGGCAGGCTGGTAGGTAGGCAGGCTGTAGGTAGGCAGGCTGGTAGGTAGGCAGGCAGGCAGGCAGGCAGGCAGGCAGGCAAACGGAATGGCAAGTAACCAAACAGGCAGACAAGTAAACAGGCAAGCAAGGAAACAGGCAAGCAAGCAAATAAGAGATCAAGCAAACAGGAAAAAAAAACAGACATAGTGGGAAGAATACACGTAAGGCAGGAAGACAGGCAGTTCTTCCGCCATTTATAGAAGTAGGAAGTGAGGAACGCAGGTACAGCAAACAAGCAAGCAATGCAGTCAGGCAGACAGGTAGGTCTCTCTGGGGGAGGGGGGGAGACCTGGGAGAAGGGGAGGGGGGAGCGATGCCTAGGGGCTGGCATGCATGCAACACCCGCTCTTGCAAATCGTTGCAGATCTACACGGGCGAACAC
>NC_134787.1:31754325-31764325 GCF_046742065.1 Oratosquilla oratoria
GTATATATATATATATATATAAATATATATATATATATATATATATATAAATATATATATATATATGTATGTATATATATATATATATGCCATTCTAAATCTACCATTGAACAAGGGCTGCCAACCTTTTCCATGACTCGCATGACTGTACCAATCTTTACCGCACTATTCCTGCAAACTTTTCATGCCCCGGACAACTGAAGGTCTTTATTCAATCTTTTCTACGGCAAGTGAACAAAACCGGATGTCTTCGGACTTTGCTCCGGCAAAGGCCAGACGATTTTGCTCCGATGACGGGGAGCCACTTTTGCCTAAGGAGCCTCAATTAGGTAGTATTGGTCATCCCTTTCTAGGTTCAAATGAACGAATTTGTTCAAACACCAAAGATTCTATCTAACGTAAAGTGCTTCGGACCCAGACACATCCCCGAAAAATCGAATAGATAAATAGATGAATAAATAACGACCAGATTCCTGCATTTATCCGTTATGGGGGTCATTCATCCTTCCTGAAGGCGGGCAATGAAGCAGATTCAAGACATCCATCCACCGGAGATCATCCCGTACGAAGAAATTATCTGAGCATCGCGCTCATCTCCTCTAAGCCCTCGACTAAGAGAACGCAGCTGAGGTTTTGCCGAAGACTGGGAGGGAGCAGGTGCAAACCATGGCCCCCTAATACGTTCGTCATCAGTGAGGAAGGATGCTGGATGATGGGCACGGCAGTTGGAGAAGGTAAGTGAAGGTAATACATGGCATGGGATGATGGTGGCGGTGGTGGTGTCGGTGGTGGTGGTAAATGCGGTGGTGCTCGTGCTGGTGGTGGTGTTGGTGGTGGTGAATGCGGTGGTGCTCGTGTGGTGGTGGTGAATGCGGTGGTGATCGTGGTGGTGAATGCGGTGGTGATCGTGATGGTGAATGCGGCGGTGATCGTGGGGGTGGTGATTAATGCGGTGGTGATCGTGGTGGTGGTGGTGAATGCGGTGGTGCTCGTGGTGGTGTTGGTTAATGCGGTGGTGCTTGTGGTGGTGTTGGTTAATGCGGTGGTGCTTGTGGTGGTGTTGGTTAATGCGGTGGTGTTTGTGGTGGTGTTGGTTAATGCGGTGGTGCTCGTGGTGGTGGTGAATGCGGTGGTGCTCGTGGTGGCGGTGGTGAATGCGGTGGTGCTCGTGGTGGCGGTGGTGAATGCGGTGGTGCTCGTGGTGGCGGTGGTGAATGCGGTGGTGCTCGTGGTGGCGGTGGTGAATGCGGTGGTGCTCGTGGTGGTGACAGTTGTAGTGGTGGTGGTGATTGTGATGATGGTGGTACTGATGGTGGTGACGGTGGCGATTGTGGTGGTGACGGTGGCGATTGTGGTGGTGACGGTGGCGATTGTGGTGGTGACGGTGGCGATTGTGGTGGTGTTGGTGGTGGTGGTGACTGTGATGGTGATTGTGGTGGCCGTGGGCTGTGAAGGTGGTGGAGAAGATTATTGGCGAATAGGGTGGTAATTATGGTGTTTGTGGCGATAATGCTGTCGGCGGTGGTGATAGTGACTATGGTGATGATGGAACGTAATCATGTGTTTATGCTGGTGACAGAACTACATTACCTTTACACCACCACTGAGGATCTCCGAAGTCCGCCGAAGAATACTTTCCATGAACTCGAAAGTCTTCCGTAACAAAAATAGCACTCACACTCTCTCTCTCTCTCTCTCTCTCTCTCTCTCTCTCTCTCTCTCTCTCTCTCTCTCTGTGTGTGTGTGTGTGTGTGTGTGCGTGTGTGTGTGTTTCTCTTTCTCATATGGGAACCACGCTTTTCTAAGTTCTTTCCGCTCTCTCCAGCCCCCCCCCCAAAAAAAAAAAAAAAAACGACGCCCGGAAACGTCGTTAGAGGACTCCATGAAACATTCACATATGATCAAATGTTCTCGGAAACAACGTTCACGAATCTACCGAGAATCCACAATGCAGCAAAAAATAACTGGAATACCGATTCAAGTAAACACGCACACACACACACACACACACACACACACACACACACACACACACACACACACACACACACACACACACACACACACACACACACACACACACACACACACACACACACACACATACATTGTAACTCTCCCCTCTTACACCACCCATCTTTCATTTCACCCTTGCAAAACCCAATACCACAGCACCCAACCACAGGAACCCATACAAATACGTCCCCTCCCCCACCTCCACCCCTACCCAATCTTCCCCGAGGCGGAATCATTACCCGGGCACCTCGCATTGACGACCACCTAACTAGAACGAGCCGCTTCACAATCAAATTCACCTAGCATCAGTATCTCATGTTCGCTGTTCACTATCCTAGTTTTCTAGATCATCATCAATGACTTCTAGCTCACTATAAGCGTGTTCTTGATCATTATCGACAAGATTTTGCTCAATGAGAGAGAGTCAGTTCACTATCAATGTCGTCTACCATTCGATAACCATAACAAAGTGTACAAAGTACGAGGCCGTACTGAAATTTACTAAAATTAAATGAGTAGATTAATAAACTAGTAGGAATATATACAAATAATAATAATAATAATAATAATAGTAATAATAATAATATAATAATAATAATAATAATAATAGTATCAAATAAAGATAAACATCGCGAACATCTCATCACGCCCACACACACCCATCATCACCCGCCCCCAGCAGAAAAACGGCAACTCGTATATACTAGAAGCCATCCCTTCAGTAGCGGCCGGTTCATTAAAACGAACATCGTCCTATTACGGCTATCTCTCCAGCACGGCCGGATTGTCAACGAGGCCACCCGAAGGAGACGGCGAGACGACTTGGGCTTCCTCACACCTACGCATGGAGACGCCAGACTCCTAACCGTCAGGTTCGTCTCAAAGGACAGAAAAAAATTGTATATAAAGAAATGAATAGATAAATAAGTGAAAATAATAATAACGATAATTATGATAATAATAATAATAACGATAATATTGACAATAATAATAACAATAATAATTGTAATAAAAGTAACAATAATGACGATAATAATAATGATAACAAAAATTATAAAAAAAATTATAAAATAAAACAAAATTATATAGACAGATAATGCTAAGCCTTATGGAAATTTTTAGATATCCGGGTGTTTTGGGTGGCCGGGGAGGACCTCCAGGGTCACTTTACCCAAAACTCTTCTTGGGTTTATCCGGCAGGCATCTTAAAAAAAAAAAAAAAAAAAAAAAATCTTTAAACAATCATATCTAAAGATCAAACGTCCCTCACGTTCTTAACGTGATATATGTTTACGAAATAACAGACTATTGTTAAAGCGATGGTTAAAACCAAGGAAAAACAAATCAGTAAATACAAAATAACTTCGGCAATAACTGCTGAGGGTAACAATAAAAAAATCATTACTGTCAAAGGCAGGAAAACTGGTTCCAAAATACTGTGCGGCGCACGTGTGTGTGTGTGTGTGTGTGTGTGTGTGTGTGTGTGTGTGTGTGTGTGTGTGTGTGTGTGTGTGTGTGTGTGTGTGTGTGTGTGTGTGTGTGTGTATGTATATATGTGTGTATGCGTGTGTGTATGCGTGTGTGTGTGTGTGTGTGTGTGTGTGTGTGTGTGTGTGTGTGCTTGTGTGTGCTTGTGTGTTTGTGCGTTCGTGCCTGCGTGTCTGTGTGTGATTCACCATTCTCTTGGATCACGTGTTGGATTAGTGATTGGCAGCTATTAACCTCCGGGATGAAAGCTTAAAGTTCATATATGGCCCGATTTATAGGTATTGCTATGCGCGCGCGCAAACACACACACACACACACACACACACACACACACACACACACACACACACACACACACACACACACACACACACACACACAGCCGCGCGTGCGTGCGTTTAAATGTATACAGTACATGTTTAGGCTCGTACCATATGTGTGCGTGCAGACACATATGCACAAGAGCACATGCGTGTCATGTCTCTCCACTTGCATAACACCCCGTGCCTTCACCAGACTCACTACCACCACCACTGTCACCAACACTACCACTACCACCAGCATCCACCACCATAACCACCACCAACCACAAGCACCACCTCGCAGCGGTCCTACCACAAGCGCACAACTTCCTGGGGAGGACCGCATCCTCGAGTATTAGGTTTCTGGGGAGGAAGAGGGCGTCAAATGAGCTCTGCACTTCAAGACTGAACCCAAGGAAGACTATGAACTCGTTCCTTTGCGGACATTTGTACATGACCCACGATGTACGGAAATGTACAAGTATAGCAGTATAGCGAGAATAATTTCAATTGTTAGGTATTTCAAATATTTCTATACACAGGTGTGTGTGTGTGTGTGTGTGTGTGTGTGTGTGTGTGTGTGTGTGTGTGTGTGTGTGTGTGTGTGTGTCTATTTGCATAATTACCTCTGCTAAACAGAGTACAATATCGGCCAAATGTCTATACATTATATATATATGCATTCCCGATCTATACACGCCACTGCACTTAGGCCTAAATAGAGTACGAGGCCTATATGAGCATATGTGGTGTCCATACCTCATACTTGGGAGCAGTCTACATCATTTCTTCAAGTACATAGTTTTCTATAAATTTTGCATTCTTAATATCTAAATCAGGCTTCCGCAATGGGCCAGCCATCCATTTGTTTAGCCTGGGTTCATCCATCTTAATCACCCTCCCTCCACTCACCCTTTACCACTAACACCAGAATCACCACTAAAACTACCATTACCATCACAGCCACCAATATTACCATAACCATCACTTTCATTATTTACCACCTATGATTCCACCTCTTCTGTGTCCCCAGAGACAGAAACGCTAGTTATGCCAACGAAATACTAGAATGCCACTACCACCACAGCCACTGTTAAAACCAAAACTATAACCACTACAAAAACTACAACAGTCACCAAAAACCACCGCTATCACCAAAACTCCCACTATCAGCACCAATCCCTACCACCATTTACTTTCATCTGAACTATTCATCATTTACTCCGCGGCACTCGTAACTATCACTTATCACAGCAAAGTAGTTCTGAGAAGTTTTCATTCCCGAGAAATGTTCGAATTATGACAATTCTGAATTGCACATGAAATGGTGCTGCAGTGTTCCTGCCTATTAAAGAAAAAAAATATTTCGCCAATTCGAGTAGGAAATAAAGTGTATGATGAACTTAAAAGATACCTTATTTTCGGCACTGTCCTGAATGGTTGTTAGTACAATTGAAGCCCTCCATTAATATTCATATTCTGCCCGAAGAAGAAGAAGAAAAAAGTCTGTACATTCTTTCCCGCGGTATCAAACGTCCGCTCCATCTCGCTTGGCAAACTCCCAAAACACCCTCAACATTTATTTCAAAGCTTTTCTCTTCTAATTCAGTAGCCAAAATTTCGGCCCGGGCGTAGAAACATTTAGCATTTTTAAAATGATATGTACAAACGTTATCAAAGCTTCCTCTCCAAAGAATCCTCCGAATCCAGCGGCCCTTCAAAAAGACACGAACACTTCAAAAAGACCCCAAAATACTCAATAAATCTGCCGAAATTATCCCCCCAAAAATACCCTCCAAAACCTACATAGATATAAATGCAACAAACTTACCCTTCGTAGTATATGGCTTATTTCCTATTCAATAATATGAAATCTGTATGATCCATTTTCCCATATACAATATTCATTATCATAATTTCCAAAATTCCTGGGTAATGGCCCGCTCTTTATAAACATCGCCAAACCGCTTAACAAGTACTCGATTAAACCATTTTCATCTCTCCTGCATAATTAGGTTGTTAGTGAGGATGATACACCTGTGATCAATGGCTTAACTATCATTAATTCGCATTAGGACGGGAAGCAACTCTATTTACATACTGAATTAGATAGCATTCAACGATACACCTTCCCCTCTCCCCTACAACTGCCACTCCCCCCTGCTCTTCTGTCTGTTGCCTTGCCCCTGCCGTTCCTGGCCCTGCTCACCTACCTACTGCCTTGTAATCATCCCTGCTACACCAGTCCTCTGCTACCCTTGCTCACCTACCTACTGCCTTGCAACCATTTGCTATTTCACCTGCTCCTATAGGTCCATCACCTATTTCATCTGCTACTCTTGTACTGTCTACCCCTATTGTATTTACCCGTCTCCACTTTTCCCACACCTGCTCTCTTGCATCAATTTCACTGCTTTAAATAACATCCCTGCTACTCTACCAGCTATCATATAACCCCTGCTCAGCGTACCACATCGCATCCTCCCTTATAAACGCACCTGCTGTTTTGCATCCATCTCCTGTTACTTCACCTGCTATCTTGAACCCATCTCTTGCTACTTCATCTGCCTCGTGCCAGTCTTCTGACTGCTGCTCTTCATCCACCACCTGCTCTACCTTGCCTGCTCAAGGAAACAAGTCCACTGCTCTTTCACCTGCCACCTTTCACCCTTGTTCTACTTCTTTACCTGCTGTTTTACATCAGTCTCCTGCTTCACTTGCTCCATCTGCTTCTTACATCTGTTCCTGCATCTACTGACTTATACGCATACCCTGCTACTTCATCTGATTCCCCTGCCTGCTCACGAAAATCCACCTCCAACGCCGTCACCAGCAACCTTGTATCTATCTCCTGCTCTTTGAGCACTTTCGTTGCATTTCATGATTCCAGTATCCCAGCTCTCGCCTGGCAATTCTATTCAGCTGTGGGAAACCTCTCACTAGACCCAACGAATCAACCTGCTGCACCTGCTATACCTCTTCACCTGATATGACATTTGTTCTCCCTATCTGCTCTCGCAAGCACATTTCTACTCATCTTACCTCAACAGTCTCCACCCTTTCCCAAAGCCCTTAGGCTTACCATCGCCCCTCCCGTGGCTCCCCCCCCCACCCCGTACCTTCCCCTTAGGCGTCCCTGCCTGGAACACCCCCCCCCCTCGTCCCCCTTAGCCCTAGTTTTCCCTTCCCGCGGTCTGCGATGCCGACGGCTTCCAAGAGATGCCTGGACGCCGCGCCGACGCGCAGGTAGAAGTCCTTCTGGTATGCTGGTTGTCCGCTTCTTCATGTAACCCCACCGCGCGCGCGCGCGCACGCACGCACACAGGCACGCACATGCGCGCGCGCACACACACACACACACACACACACACACACACACACACACACACACACACACACACACACACACACACACACACACACACACACACACACACACACACCTCAACCATTAACACCCTGGCCGCGAACACTAACACCAACACAATCACCACAAACACCAATACCAACGTTACCACCATCTACAGCTCCTCTTTTACTCCCTCGCCTTCCGTTTTTTACGTCGTATTCGTTTACATATTCGTATTCGTCATTTACTACTTCAACTATGTCCTCTCCTTGTTATTTGGTTCTTCCACGTCATCTTCAACGTCTTTTCACGACCTCCACTTTCGTTCCTAGATTCTTCAGCCACTTGTCAGTTGATCTAGTGGTAGAGTGGTTGCTGGTCAGTGGTCTCTCCCTCCCCCCCCCAAAAAAAAAAAAAAATCTCGTGAAACAGTCATTTCACTCACTGACTGGACGCAGATATTAGGAATGCGTAGCAAAATGTGTCTGGACAAAGATGATATAGAGAAGTTTGCAAGTGGCGTAGCAGATGTTGGTACAGTCGAACGAGTCATGAGACAGATTTTGAGACTTTAAAAGGGAGTTGAAAATGACAATGAAAATAATAATGGTGTAATGATAATAATGGTGATAATGATGATGATTTATTTTTGTCCGTATCTAAGCCCGCCAGTCTTCTGCAGATTTTTCTCTTTACTAATTACAACATTTCAAACTTTGCAGAATATACTGGGAAAATTTTGTGCAGAAAATTAATATGATGAGCGCGTGCTTTCGTTTTCTTTCATTCTGCGTTCATGTACGCAAATGTGCGTATCTTCTTCAAACATACACGCACGCACCACATAATGCACGCACAGAAAAATATACACACACGCATACACATCCAGATGATGTGTATAAACCAACACAACATGCAAGCATATACGCTTAAACACACGTGTGTATATGCAATGATACTGTATACAAGCGTATGTACACACACTCGCACACACACACGCACACACACACACACACACACACACACACACACACACACACACACACACACACACACACACACACACACACACAATCAAGCAACAATAGTTTATTCTCCTCTCTAATCGGGCTTTGTACCTAACCCCCCCCCCTTCATGAATCCCCCCGCCCCTCTCCCGTGGGCAGGGTAAGGGGCGGGGTTAACAATCGGGGGCAGGGGCGGGGCCGGGCATTTATCTCCAGATCGCCACCATGGGCCACGCATACCTCGACAGCAATTCACGGGAGATTGCTCTGGTCCACCATAGTCTCCACCTTCTATCATATATGTTATTCTCGGAAGAAGAGGATAAGCACGAGGAAGAGGATGAAGAGGAGGAAGCAGAGGGCGAGGAAGAGGAGGGAAGGGGACAAAATATGGAAGAGGAGAGATAAAGGGAACAGGAAAGGGAACGGAGTCAAGGTGAAGGGGAATAGGAAAGGCAATGGGAAATATAAAGGGAAAGGAAGGATAATGGGAATAGACATAGGAATGGGAAAGGGAAGGGGTAGAAGAAGAGGAAAGGGGATGGGAAATAGGAGGGGAAGGAATGGGATTAAGGAACATGGATCACAAGAAAGAGACACGAATTTTTGGGAGTGGGTAGGGAGTGGGGAGTGGGTCAAGAGGGAGAAGAAAAGAAAGAACAATGCCCCTAAAGACTGGAGGATTGGTAGGAGGGGAAGGGGATGGTGGGGGGAGGGGAAGGGGATGGTGGGGGGAGGGGAAGGGGATGGTGGGGGGAGGGGAAGGGGATGGTGGGGGGAGAGAATTAGGGAGGGATGCAGGTAGGACAGACAGCAGGCCAGTGGCTCTCAAGAAGAGGCTCAGAGGTTCTTGAATTTTGCAGAAGTCTTCAAGAAGGTTATGGAATGTAGTCCACCTGCGCCTTTATCCTTACAAGCAATTTCGCGCTCTCAAAGAAGGATCAGACTCAATGCTAGTAGTATTTACTGGATGTACAACGGTTTTATTCAGTGTTGAAGCGGTCTTTAGGTTAGGAAACAGCAAAATTAAAGTAAAGACTTGGGAGCAGAGTTGAGATCCGATGCGGCGGAATACTTAATATATTTGATTCCATCTAACGCCATACGATTTTGATCTGCCGTGACGTGCCCCCCCTAACCCCCACACTGAAGATTAACTAACGTTAAATAGTAATTAAAGTTAATTTACAACGACAGGCTTCCCTCTACTGATTTCATGGCCACGTTTACAGGGAGGTTTTATATCCCCAACGTGGAGAGGCTCTAAGGCTGTATCGTTCTTCAAAGAGACAGCTAGGTCCTGCATTGGACCATTAAGGGTGAGCTCTCCTATAGGTACGAGAAAGGGTTCTGAAGAAAGTGCAAGGGCGTATCAAGGCTGCGAAAAACTCGAACCCAAACGCTATAAAACACGAGTCCAGCATTCTATGCACAGGGTCATGACTTTATAATATTTTTCAAATATTAACTAAGATCAGGTATTCCTACAATCATATACTATTCACACGTTCACAAACTATTCACCAGTTCAATATGAACTATTTGTCTTCAATACATTGATAGCACAATCACAATCATGTAAAATATTTTCTAACTTTGAATGATTATCACTATGTTCACAATCTATTCATGTTTCCACGAGTAATACCGTTTGCACGCAGCATTCAATTCAAATTCTAAATTAATAAAAGAAAAAAAAATTGCAATGAGACTCCAAATAGTCTTAGTTCCGGTGTAGTTGGAAGAAGTTGGAATAGTCCAAATGGCTTTAATAGTTTCACTAAGTAGCTCTGGGACGCCAAATTGAATAAAACAACGCAGACAAGACACCACAAGCA
>NC_134787.1:31766825-31776825 GCF_046742065.1 Oratosquilla oratoria
TGGGTTGGGTCGAGTTGGGTTGGGTTGGGTTGGGTTGGGTTGGGTTGGGTTGGGTTGGGTTGGGTTGGACTGGGTTGAGTCGGGTTGGACTGCGTCGGGTTGGGCTGAGTTAAGTTAGGCTAGGTTGGGTTGGGTTGGGTTGGGACGGGTTGGGTCAGGTTGGATTGTGTTGAGTTAGGTCAGGTTAATTAAGATAGATTAGTATGGATTACTATTTATTTGGATGGATTAGGATGGGTGAAGATGGACTAAGATGGATAAGGTTGGGTTGGGTTGGGTTGGGTTGGGTTGGGTTGGGTTGGGTTGGGTTGGGTTGGGTTGGGTTGGATTGGGTTGGGTTAGGTTAGGTTAGGTTAGGTTAGGTTGGGTTGGGTTGCGTTGAGTTGGCTTGGGCTAGGTTGGGTTGGGTTGGGTTGGATTGAAAAAATATTGGTGTACCGTTTAACATGAAACCAAAATAGCGAACACGAAACAAAGTAAAAAACGAAAGGGAGGCAACCCAAAAAGAGAGTCGATAGATAAAACCAAGTTAAATTGCAAATTGAGGTAAACCCGCAAAGCCCTGGTGCTGCAGGTAGAAAGGGGGCGGCCGACAAGGACGGCGCGTGTTGAACTCGAAAGTGTTCGAGTAACAAGCTCGGAAATTCGAACACTAAAAAGGCTGAGCGTGTCAGCGACGTGCGAACAAGAGTCGCGGCCATTGCTTGGCTAATTTCGCCCACCTACCGACGTCCATCGGGCAATTTTCGAGAAGAATGGAAAAAAAAAGAAAAAAAAAGAAGAGGAAAAAGCAGAAAATAGAAAATAAAAGAGAGAGAGAGAGAGAGAGAGAGAGAGAGAGAGAGAGAGAGAGAGAGAGAGAGAGAGAGAGAGAGAGAGAGAGAGAGAGAGAGAGAGAGAGAGAGAGAGACTTAATTCTTCCCCTATCCATGACATACTTCAATAATTTTGTTCTGGCTAACGTCATTTTTTATTCTGTTCAAGATCGTTGTCTGGTGTTGAAAAAAAAAAAATCTGGTGTTCTTTAGAAACTTCCTTCTAGGTAATGCCCTAGGACTGAATATAAAAACCACAATATACGAGATAAAATAGAATAAACAAATCACTTCAACCAACCTCTCGAACATCACCACGCACTAGTCCAAGCCCACCCAGTTACGCTCACCCTGCGCTTAACTAGTCACTAACCCCCATGCTTAACTAGCCCCTAATCCCCACTCCTCCTACGTCCTAAGTTACAGTAATGAACAAGAGTTAAATCTAGTCTGGGTTTCATTAGCCCACTGGAAAACCTCTGTCTGTCCCGGTAGATGGAGCGAGGCTGTAGCCGGCCGCCGGGACAAGCACTCTCACCATTCAGAACCAAGATCCGACCATTGCCCAAGGACCTACAACGCGAGGCCTCGGTAATGAAGAGAGTTGACATGGGCCTCGGCCGTGGTCGTGAGGAGATTGGTGTTGGTGCTGATGATGGTTGTGGTGGTGGTAGGAGGTGGTGGTGGTAGGAGGTGGTGGTGGTAGGAGGTGGTGGTGGTAGGAGGTGGTGGTGGTAGGAGGTGGTGGTGGTAGGAGGTGGTGGTGGTAGGAGGTGGTGGTAGGTAGTGAAGGGTGATGACGGTAATGGACGTGGGTTGTGAATGGTGATGGCAATGGATTAAGGTGGAGGTGGTAGGTGGTATCAGTCAAGGCGGTGGTGGGTGGTTTGCTGTGATGATTGTGATTGCGGTGGTAGTGGTTGGCTGGTTGCGTAGCTGTGCTGATTGTGATTGCGGTGGTGGTGGTTGGCTGGTTGCGTAGCTGTGCTGGTTGTGGTCATGGTGATGGTTGTCAATGTTATTAATGAAGTCGGTATTGTGAGTGGTGATATTGGTGTTGCTGCTATTATTGATAATGGCGGTGGTGGTTGTAGTGGTGATGACATATGTCAGCAATATTGACAAAGATAACGGCGATAATAATAAAGGTTCTGGTGTAGCGACAAAACCAGTCGTGGTGTTAGAGGTGGTGATAATCGTATCAGAGGTGGCGCAAATGGTGTCTACAGGTGTGTGTGTGTGTGTGTGTGTGTGTGTGTGTGTGTGTGTGTGTGTGTGTGTGTGTGTGTGTGTGTGTATTCAACTTGGTCTTTGGATCACGTGCTGGACTCGTGATCGACAGCTATTTCCCTCCCGGAAGAGAGCTCAGAGTTCGTATGACCGAGCAATAGGTAATGCTGTGACCTTACACGCACACACACACCCAACTCCCCGCCCCCGAGTTGGAGTAACGACTCGAAGCGCAGCGATACTGAAATTATTTCAGCCCTGGGCAGGATTTGAACCCAGACCTCTGTATTGACAGTCAAGGACTCTATCAACCGCGCGTGCGCGCGCGCGCGCGCGAGAGAGAGAGAGAGAGAGAGAGAGAGAGAGAGAGAGAGAGAGAGAGAGAGAGAGAGAGAGAGAGAGAGAGAGAGAGAGAGAGAGAGAGAGAGAGAGACAGAGAGAGAGAGATGGATAGAGGCATAGATAGAGATATAGAGACAGACACAGACAGACAGATAGAAAGAGAGACAGAAAGACACACACACACACACACACACACACACACACACACACACACACAGGGAGAGAGAGAGAGAGAGGGAGAGAGAGAGAGAGAGAGAGAGAGAGAGAGAGAGAGAGAGAGAGAGAGAGAGAGAGAGAGAGAGAGAGAGAGAGAGAGAGAGAGAGAGAGAGAGAGAGAGAGAGAGAGAGAGAGAGAGAGAGAGAGAGGGAGAGAGAGAGAGAGAGAGAGAGAGAGAGAGAGAGAGAGAGAGAGAGAGAGAGAGAGAGAGAGAGAGAGAGACCAAGTGGTGGGGGCACCAGTGGTGCTAAGCTGGAGAAGAGTTATGAGAAGCGCCAAAGAGTTGTGATCAGTGGTGGTGATAGTAAAGTTATATAGGTGCAGTTAAAATAAGGTGGCGTTTATGAGTTGGGTAATAGTGGTGTTACGGGTATAGGGTATGGTAACGATGGTAAGAATAGGGTACTACAATTAATGGTAGTAGGCCATGAAGACCAATATGGAAGTAATTATGCCTCACTCGCCTCTCTCTCTCTCTCTCTCTCTCTCTCTCTCTCTCTCTCTCTCTCTCTCTCTCTCTCTCTCTCTCTCTCTTCCTCTTCCGCTCCTTCTACTCTTCTTATCTTCCTCCTCCTCCCTCCCTCTTCCTCTCTTTTCGCCCTTTATCTCCTCCTCCCGATCCCTTTTCTTCCTCACCTCTTTTCTCCTTCTCCCCTATTCTCTTCCTCCTCCATTTCTCTTCATCACCCTTCTCCCCCTCCTCTCCTTTCTCCCTTTATCTCCTACTTGTCCTCCCGATCCTCTTTCTCCCTTATCTCACTTCTCCTGCTCCCCATCCTCTTCCTCCTCCAGTCCTCTTCACTACCCTTCGCCCCCCTCCTTCTCCTCCTCTTCCTCCTCCTCTCCCCCTTCTCCTTCAATTCTCTCCTTTTTTTCCTTTTCCTCTATTCCTTTCTCTCATCGCTCCCCTCCTCTTCTTTCTCCTCCTCTACCAATTTTCTCCTTCTCTTTCCCCTTCTTCTCCTCCCCTTTCTCCTTCTATTCTCCCCTACTCTTCTCCCTCCTTCGCCTCCTCCTCCCCCTCTCCTTCACCTCACTTCCCCTGTCCCCTTTCACTCTTCACTCCTCCTCCTCCCTCTTCCTCCTCTTTCCTCCTTTGGGTAAGGACGCCACTTTTATTGGACGCGTTCAGAAATCGGCACGGAAGACATGGAAACACAAGGAGAATGGGAATGATGAAGCACAAAGCCGACGCGGTGGAGACCCGTGCAAAAGACACGACAGGAGAACAAATTGTGGGGAGAGTGACGAGTCGAGCCGGGTGGGGGCAGGACGCTTGACAGCTTGGGGTGGGCGAGGGCAGGATAAGGGAGAGGCCGACATGGGAGCACCTGGGCAGGTAGGGAGACGACGTGGTGGCAAGAGAGAGACTGAGAGAGAGAGAGAGAGGAAGGCAGGGGAAGAAGTGGGATCAGGGGAAGGAGTGGGAGTTGGGCAGGGAGTGAGAGAGGAAGCGGGAGAGGAAGCGAGGCAGGGAGTGGGGGAGGGAGCAGGAGAGGAAGCGGGAGAGGGAGTTGGAGAGGAAGCGAGAGATGGAGTGGGAGTGGGAGAGGAAGCGAGAGATGGAGTGGGAGTGGGAGAGTAAGCGGAAGAGGGATTTGGAGAGGAAGCGTGAGGAAAGGAAAAAAATTGAGAAAATGTGAAATAGAGTGAGAATACATTCGAAAAAATAAAAGGAAAAAAGGAAAAAAAGAGAAAATGTGAAACAGAAAGAGAAAACATTCGAGAAAAAATGAGAAAGAACAAGAGAGAGAGATAGATATACAGATTAGGTAAACGAAAATGGCGTTTAAGAAACTAGCGATACTGAAAATAACCCCACCCACACACCCACACACACCCAAAAAAGAGGGGAATGTCTCAAGATGTCCTCTGCGATTCACACCTTCGAACCCCCCGGTCACGAGAACGGTTACAAGAGACAGACAGACGCGAAGTTATAGACTTAGTCCCTCAGAGTGAGAATCTTTTACTTGCGACGGTTCCTATGGTGACGAGCCAAGGTATTTACCGGGACTGAAGTATTTATCAAGTCGATATGTGCTTCAAGTCTGTCATGGTGATGTCCATGGCGATCGTCTTGCCTGGAAGGTGACTCGAGGAGGGGCTAGAGCAGGAGAAAGGGCAAAAAGAGGAAGAGGACAAGTGAAGGAAGATTATGAGGAAAAGGAGGAAGACGATAAGGAAGTGAAGAGGAAGAATGTACAGGAAGAAGAGAAAGAGGAAGGGGAGGAGGAAGAGGAGGAAGAGGAGGAAAAGGAAGAGAAGGGGGATGAGGATGAGGAGGTGGTGGAGGAGGAAGAGGAAAAGAGGAAGAGGAAGAGTATGAGGAAAAGGAGTGGGAGGAAACGTGAGGGAGAATGGATGCTGGCATTGCTGAAGAAGCGGATTAGGTGGAGCTGGTTTATATCATTCGAGGATTAGGTGGGGCTGGTCAACATTGCAGAAGGATCTGCCTGGTACAATCGCTTCAATAAGTGTTGTCGCAGTTGTCACAAACCTTCGGCCACGGCTGGGCGGTTGTTGTGCTGCATGAGCGAAGAGTTTAGAGAGCTGGGGGCAGCGCGACGGCGACTGCACTGTAAAAGGATTAGGCAAGTTGGACTGTAACAAGTGGTGGATTAGGTGGATGTGATAAGAAAGCCCGTTGGATGAGGCAGAGGCCACTCGTAGGGCTGTCAAACTAACCCGTCATGAAGGGGGTTTACTGGTGGATTAGGTGGAAAATGTTGTCACTGCTAGTAGGCTGCCCCCACCCCCAAAAGAAGAATATAATGATAATCAATAATTAAAAATTAAAGATTAGAAATTAGTAAATAATAATAATTAATAATTAATAATTAATAGATAATAATTAATAAATAATAATAATAATGATAATAATGATGATAATGATAATGATAATAATAATAATAATAATAATAATAATAATTATAATAATAATAGTATAGTAACAATAATAATAACAACAGCAATAATGATAATCTGACCAAATGGCCCGGGATCCTGAATCCACTACTGAACAAAGGCTTCTTTTATAGCCTTCTATGACTCGCATGACTACGGCAACCTCCGCCGCGTCATTCCTGCAAACTTCCCTATCTCGTTTTTCCATCTTCTGTCTGGTTTCCCTCTTCCACGCTTCCCATCTAGCGGCGTCCATTCAGTAACACACTTGCTCCATCGATCATCAGTCGTTCGCACTAACTTATCTGCACAATTTCACCTCCTCTCTTTTACTGCCTCCACAATATATTTCAGTCTAGTCTGCTCTCTCACTCAACTTACTTTCTTTCGTTCTCTCTGCGTTATTCCCACCATTGATCTCTTCATTTTTCTCTGTGCATTCCTTAGCTATGTCTCCATCGTCTTCGTCAGTTTCTAAGTCTCACATCCGTAGATTATTGCTGGCAGAATGCAAGGATTGAAAATTTTACGTTTCAAACATGAAGATACAGATCCTCTCAGGATTTTATCATACTAAACACTTTCCAACCAATTATAATACGCCTTTTTTATTTTATTGTCATGATCTGTGGCCACTTTCACCATTTGACCTAAATAATAATACTCTTCAATTCATTCAAGATTCTTACCATCGATTATAACCTCTTCACTTTCAACTTTCGTGTTAAACATTATTTTGATTTTACTCTTATTCATATTCAAACTTACTTTGAGACTTTGCTTGTTCAGATCACTCAGCATATCTTGCAAGTCTTCTGCTCTTTCTAAAATAAGAATAATGTCATCCGCAAATCTTAGGGGGTTAAATATTCGCCATTAATCTTTAGACCATTCTCTTTCCAACTCTTTCCAACAGGTGTTCACAAGCATAGTCGTGCAAGTACAAGTGGTGTGCAAGTAGTGAACATCAAGTTCAATTGGTCACCTTTGGTGTGTCAACAACTTCTGAAAATCTTCAAGCAAGCCGAAAATAATTTGGGTGAAATTGCATCACCTTGCCGTACTCCTTTCTCGATTTTATTTTTTCTATATCTTTAAGTAGTCGAATAACAGTAGTACTTTTTGCATAAATCTTTTCTAGAACCCTTACGATTTGTTCGTTTGCTCCTTTTTTGCGTAGCGAGTTTAGTATTCTTAATTGTTCTACCGAGTCAAAGGCCTTCTCATAATCTACAAAAGCTAAGCAAAGAGGTATATTGTATTCTGTAGTTTTTTTCGGTTAGTTGATTTATTGTCTGCAAATGGTCTAGCGTTGAATATCCGTTTCTAAAGCCTGTTCTTTTGGTTTGTTTCCATCTAAAACTTGACGTAATCTATTTGTAGTATTTAGGAGAATATATACATTTGATAGCAAGCTAATCGGTTGGTAATTACTAAGGTCTTTCTAGTCTCCTTTTATACAATATATCAATATATATATATATATATATATATATATATATACATGTATATATATATATATACATGTATATATATATCCATACATGTGTATACACACACACACACACACACACACACACATATATATATATATATATATATATATATATATATATATGTGCTAATAAGAACACGGGTACGTGTGTTCACTTATGCAAAGTAGACCACTTGGAAAAAGAAACTAACGAAGCAGAGCGCTTTCGTATATTACATCTTCAGTGCAAACAGTGCACTGAAGATGTAATATACGAAAGCGCTCTGCTTCGTTAGTTTCTTTTTTTTTCAAGTGGTCTACTTTGCATATATATATATATATATATATATATATATATATATATATATATATACATATATATATATATATATTACACTAATCTCACGACCGTTCTTGAGATAGGTGCGTCACCGATGCAAGTGGCCTCCTGGTGTTCTTTGGTGTTCACGCCACGATGCTTCACATGGACTTCCAAGCACAGATGTTCACAAGCATAGTCGTGCAAGTACAAGTGGTGTGCAAGTAGTGAACATCAAGTTCAATTGGTCACCTTTGGTGTGTCAATTTGGGGAAATCAACGGAAGGTCTTATGTTGATGGTGGAGACAATTTTTTTTTCTCGATTCCAACATCTAACATGTCATAAATCTTTTCTCTTTTAGTATACAGTGTCATAAATTCGTTTGAGTATGCTTGCCATGCAACTGTCAGCATGCAGCCTTGCATGTTTCTTCTCAATTGGCTTACTGCAATAATGCTTGCGACAAAAGTTACCAGCCCCCCCCCCACACACACACACACATCCCCCACATCCCAAAGGCAAACACGAGCAAGAATTTCAAAGAACCGAAGCTGCAAATAAAGTTCGGAGCATAAAAGCCAACAACTCTCTCCATTAGAAACCTTTAAAACTGACATGACTGCGCCAACCTCTGCCGCGTCACTCCTGCATACTTAAGAGGCCTTTGTTCAGCAGTGAACTACGAATGGCTGACTGATTGACTGATTGATTGATCGATAAAGAAAATCGCAAATTTCCAATATTCGGAGAGCAAAAAGAAAATATATACTTGCGAAAATATACCAGAACTTCATAGTGTGCTTCTGCAATCCAGAGTTATCGAGGCAGAATTTTCCAAATGTTAAAGATAAAAAAAGAAAAAAGAAAATCCGAATTTATTAAGTCTCTCTATCTGTTGGTACTTCACCCTTCCCTGCCGCCACACGATTCTATCACCCTCGATTATACCCTTCCGTACTGAGTGGTACTGTCTCCGATCGTCAGGACATTTTATTCACTTGTTCGGTGACACTGTGTGTGTGTGTGTGTGTGTGTGTGTGTGTGTGTGTGTGTGTGTGTGTGTGTGTGTGTGTGTGTGTGTGTGTGTGTGTGTGTGTGTGTGTGTGTGTGTGCGTGTGAATATGTGTACGAGTGTGTGTGTGTGTGTGTGTGAATGTGTGTGCTTGTGTGCACAGACTATATTTTCTATTTCAGCAATCTTTTATTTCTTAATGGTAGCGTCATTCACTTCAGAATTTCATTTCTTTCCTCTTGGTCTTCAAAGTGTAGTGGACGTTGGTCCAATCTTTGCCAATGCGTCGGAACGGATCGGAAACGACACATTTTATGACGGAAAGCCGACGCGCTAACCACTTCGCCACCACAACAGTGCATCTGCGGTGCTGTGTGCGGTTCCTCTTCTTGCATAAGAAGTGGTCAGAGCGACCAGATGCCTGACGACCTGCCCGTGCATGACTGAATGCATGACTCGTTCTATTCCGTCTTCAGTGCGAAGCTCGTCCGGGATCGAACTCGGACCTCAAACCACATCTTCATTCTTGCAAAGGTGAAGAGTTTCATATTTGAGGTCTTTACCTTTGCCATATGTGTTCCGATAGCCATAGCAAGCGGCAGTCACTTTAACAATTTCTTGCTGATAAGACTGCATTGACATCAACACGGACAAATAGAAAAGCAATCACACAAACATATTGATAAAAAATAAGTAAATTTAACGTATAAAATCTATAAATAAGTTGGTACAAGAATGACATCAAATAAGCACTTTGGCGAAATCACTCCCCTCCCCCCCACACTCCATCCCTTCCGTACTAGTTGGTCCTTTTCCTTTTCCTCCAGCTGCCGCCAGGCTATATCATTCACATCCACGACAGCTCTTCGTCAGTAGAGAGAACGACACTTCATTTCATTATGGGTGCCGGCAGGCGATTTTACTCACCTCCGTGGTATCCGAGCAGGCGACAATTCAAACCAACCCCTTCCTTACCAGGTGGTACTTGTCATCTCACCCTTTCTTTCGTCAGGCGATTTCATTACTTTCCTTGACACACCCATCAGTATCGATGGGTTTTGCAAAGTGGCTTAGTCCCCTTTAGATTAAGGGCGTGGTGCATGGACCGTAGGGGCTAGTGATAACGACAATTTTAGTATGACACTGTTTGATTTATTCGAGTCACCTCTACACCGTGAAAAATAAAATTATGTAAAATGAAATGAAAGTTATACATTATATATTATATATATATATTATATATATATACATATATATATATATATATATATATATATATATATATATATACATATATATATATATGTATATATATATATATATATATATATATAATCTGAATAAAAAAGTAAATTGATTGTAAATTCACTTTACAAAAAAAAAAAAAGCACTGGATAAAATAATGAAACTAGTCCAACGATACTGTACATCCCCTAGAAAAAAAAAAAAAAAAAAAAAATCCCTCGTGAATCACATGGTCACCATTGGAAGGTTGTCATCCCTACATCACACTATCCTACAACTCATCCATCTATATCATGTACACTCCTGCCCTATACTGATTCTTCCATCCTTCACAGTCCTATCCTACTATGCTTCATCCTTCCCTCCTGAATTATGCTACTACCCACCCTCCTATTCATCCTTCAATCCTTCACAGTCCTATCCTTCGATCGTTTTCA
>NC_134787.1:31784325-31799325 GCF_046742065.1 Oratosquilla oratoria
ACTTGATAAAACCGTACAGATTTAACCATAATGAATATACACGATGGCGCTCAAAAATAGCTCAAGATGGGCTTTTGTTTGAATACAATCAACTGACGGGACGCAAATGAGCACCTAAGATAAGGAGGAAAAGAAGCACCGGGATTGTGTGGATCTACGTGGAATGATATTACATGCGGCAGCCAGAAAAATATCTATGAAGATGATCGTGGTTGCCTACAGGAGAAAGGCGGAGTCGTTGAAGGAGTTGTGATGGGCCGGTGATTAGCGCGCTTGGACCGCGTCTTGATGATGCTCCCGGATTCAAGTCCTTCCAAGTAGACCGGGCCCCTCACCCCACCCCCGCCACGGACATGAATGAAATCGACCGGCGGCAACCATATAAGGAAAAAGTACCGGCTGATATGTCAGTGTGTGTGTGTGTGTGTGTGTGTGTGTGTGTGTGTGTGTGTGTGTGTGTGTGTGTGTATGTATGTATGTATGTATGTATGTATGTATGTATGTATGTATGTATGTATGTATGTATGTATGTATGTATGTATGTACGTATGTATGTATGTATGTATGTATGTATGTATGTATGTATGGTGTGTACGTATGTGTGTATGTATGTGTGTACGTATGTGTGTATGTATGTATGTACGTATGTGTGTATGTATGTATGTATGTATGTACGTGTGTATGTATGTACGTGTGTATGTATGTATGTATGTAAGTGTGTATGTATGTACGTGTGTGTGTATATATATGATGTCACTCGATTAAGAAAGGGTTAGTTTCTAGAAGGATTTCATTGGCCTTTGCAATTTCTCCAAACTTCTTCACCGCAAGAGAAAATAAAATAACCAAGGAGAAATCATACTTGGCAATGGAGATTCTCGCACGCTCTATGCAGCTGTCGAAGGAAAGATAAAAATAGAATCAAACGATAAAAAAAAGCGAAGCTACTGTCGCAATGTAATAACGACACGACAAAGTTGAGGTGTAATGTTGAGGGAGAGAGAGGCAGAAGGAGAGGTGGGGAGATGGAGAGGTAAGGAAGGAACAAGGGAGGGGGAGGAAGGGAGAGAGGGGGAGGGATCCTAGGGCCGCATCCGACACCTACTCGGGATTTTCGAGACACAAACCCCGGTGGGTATTTCTCCCCCTGGGGGTCCACCTGAGGAGCGAAAATTCCTCTGGGCTGGGTCATGGGGTGACCCATGACCTTCTTCCCCCTGAAGGCTCAAAATCCCCTGAGACGGGGAAGAGCGAGAGAAAATTTTGTATATAGAGGAGAGATGTCAACACTGCGCTCGCTCGCCGCCGTCGAGTTCCTTCGGGCAGTCCAACCTCGGAACATACGTTGAGCGTCTCAGGAGGAACCGGCCCTCCTACTCCTCCACTCCTCCATCTTTTTCCTCCCTATTTCACCTTTCCTGCATCCTTTGGTATACATTAACACCCATCTCCCTTTCTCTCTCTCTCTCTCTCTCCCTGTCTTTCTCCCTGTCTCTCTATCTCTATCTCTCACCTTATATCTTCTTCCCGTCTCTGAACTCCCAATGTTTATGTCCACTCCTCCTCCTCCTCCTCCTCCTCTTCCTCCTCCTTCTCCTCTTCTTCTTCTTCCACCTCTCCACTTCCCTTCCCCACTCCTCCGCACTCACCTTGCCCTTTACTACTCCCCATCCGGTTCCCTCCTCCATCCGTTCTTCCTTCCACATCCGCTCTTCCTCCCACATCCATCCAACCAACTTCTCCTTCATTCCTTCTCTTCCATCCGTTTATCTTCCTTCTATGATCTCTCTCTCTCTCTCTTTCTCTCTCTCTCTCTCCCTCTCTCATCGTCCCCTATTCACTCTCCCAGTCTGCAGCCTCCTCACCCGCTCTCCTCCCTCCTCGCCGTTCAGTCTCCCCCTACCCCCCTCCATCAGCCGTCCTCTCTCCCCCCTCCCCCCTCCGCTCTCTTTCTGCATCCTTATATCCGTGTCCGCAACAAGCACCGAATGTCGAGACGCTGAGACGAATATTGTTAGTATGCAGACCCGTGTAAAGCGCCCTGCAGGAAGAGGAAGAGAAGGAGGAAGAGAAGGAAGAGGAGGAAGAGGAGGAAGAGGAGGAGGAGGAGGAGGAGGAGGCGGAGGCGGAGGAGGAGGAGGAGGAGAGGGGAGGAAGATAACGAGGAAGAGGAAGAGGGAGAAGAGGAGGAGGAGAGGGAAGAGAAATAGAAGAAGGGAAGTATAGGGGAAACGAAGAACAGAAGGGAGGAAGGAATAGGAGGAAAAGGAGATGGGGGAACAAGAGGTGGAGGAAGAGTAAGAGAACATAAAGGAATAGTAGCAGGAAGATAAGGAGGAGGACTGGAGGAAGAAGGGTTGTGTAGGAAGAGGAGGAGGAAGAGGAGGAAGCAGGGGAGGAGGAGGAGGAGGAGAAAGAGAAGAGGAGGAAGAGGGGGAGGAGGAGGAGGAGGAGGAAGAGAGGAGGAAGAAGAGGGGGAGGAGGAAGAGGGAGAGGAGGAAGAGAGGGAGGAGGAGGGGGGAGAAGGAGGAGGAAGAGGGGGAGGAGTAGGAGAAAGAGAGGGCAGAGGAGAAGAAGGATGCGAAGGATTAGGAAGGGGAGGATGAATGGAAAAAGGAGGATTAAGGATAGGTGGTGAAATGAGAGGAAAAATAAAACAACTAGAAAGGAAGAGGGAAGGCGGAGGTCAATAGAAATTTGACTAATTTCACTTAACATTTTACTTTTACGTGCATGAGCAACTGCAGTTATTACATAACCAGTACACCTGTGATTAAGCTACATGTAGACAACAAGAGTTCTTCTTCTTCTTCTTCTTCTTCTTCCCCACCCTCTCTCTCCCTCTCTCTCTCTCTCTCTCTCTCTCTCTCTCTCTCTCTCTCTCTCTCTCTCTCTCTCTCTCTCTCTCTCTCTCTCTCCATTTCTCTCCAAGAGCTTCCGGAGCTGTTTCAGTAGTCTTCAAAAGGCAGACACCATCGGCACTGCCAGGCCAACTTGAGACGCAAAAGTCGAAATTTTTTGAAGAGCATCAGTTTTTGGGGGAAAAATGCACGCGAGGTCGGCGTACCTGAGGTGGAGGAGGAGGGATTGCCGGTGTAGAATTACGGATTTGAGTCTTCCGAGAAGGATATCTCCCCGCCATCCGTGGATTATACTCCTCCATACCTGGTGGAGTTGCAACATCCACTTCCTTTCCCTTCCCTTCCCCATCCTTCCCTTGTCGTCTTAATCCTTTCCCTTTTCCTCCTCTTCCTTTGTTTCCTCTTTCCTTATCTTTCCTACTCCTTCCTCTCCATTTCTTTTCCTTGCTTCTCCCTTCTCTGCCTCTTTCCCTTCCTTTCCTTCTTTTCCCTTCTCTCCCCATCTTCCCTCTTCTCCCATTTTTTCTATCCCTTCCCTTCCCCCTCCTTCGTTCTCCTTTACCTTTCAATTTCTTCTTCACATTTCTTTTCCTCCTTTATCCCTCTTCTCTTTCCTCTTCGCATGCAAGTAAGCACGAGGGACTAAACCCGACTCGACGTCTCTTTCACAGACACTTAACTTACACCGAAGACCGAGTTAATCAAATTATGTTTAAACCTTTTACTTCTCAACTTATGCAAAAACAAGAGACGGAGAGAACACGAGATGGCGAGAATAAGTGGGAGAGAATGAGAGAGAGAGAGAGAGAGAGAGAGAGAGAGAGAGAGAGAGAGAGAGAGAGAGAGAGAGAGAGAGAGAGAGAGAGAGAGAGAGAGAGAGAGAGAGAGAGAGACAGAGAGAGAGGGACAGAGAGGGACAGAGAGAGACAGAGAGAGAGGGACAGAGAGAGAGAGAGGGACAGAGAGAGAGAGAGAGAGAGAGGGACAGAGAGAGAGAGAGAGAGAGAGAGGGACAGAGAGAGAGAGAGGGACAGAGAGAGAGAGAGACAGACAGACAGATAGACAGATATAAAGAGCGAGAGAGAGAAACAAAGAGTGAGAGAGAGAGAGGGAGAGAGAGAGAGAGAGAGAGAGAGAGAGAGAGAGAGAGAGAGAGAGAGAGAGAGAGAGAGAGAGAGAGAGAGAGAGAGAGAGAGAGAGAGAGAGAGAGAGAGAGAGAGAGAGAGAGAGAGAGAGAGAGAGAGAGAGAGAGAGAGAGAGAGAGAGAGAGCGAGAGAGAGGGACGAAGAAAAAGAAGAGATGACAAACGGTTGATTGACAGACTGACTGATGGATGGATGGATGGAAGGATTGATTGATTACGTCGGCGACAAAAGAAGGCTGCTCGGATTGCCTCGTCCCCGAAGCCCAGGCGAGAGGCGACGTGTCAGCTTGTGGCCGTTATCGCGCGAGGTATTGTGGATCCCGCAGGTATTGCGGATTCAGTGGCCGGGGAAAGATTTCGTGTAATAATGTACCCGACGATTCGTTTCGTTTTCGGAAGGTCATCAGTTTTACCTATCTATATTCTTATCTTTATTGTACACATTCATTCATTTATTTATCTATTTATTTATTTGTTTATTCATTTATTTGTTTATTTTTGCTTTGTAAAGTGTTTTTTTCAATACGGATATAATTTTCAATAAGTAAAATCGTGGGAAAAGGAAATCAAAGGCGCTATCTACTGTTTAAGATTGATGGTTCAAAGAATGATACTAATTCTTTTCATAAGACCTACACAAGGCTTCCAACCCTTGACCTCTGGAACGCAATCCAAGTACTGTAACCAATGATCCACCGCAACTTCTCCCCCCCCAAAAAAAAGTATATATGTATATATATATATATATATACATATATATATATACATATATATATATATATATACATATATATATATATATATACATATGTCCCTTCAGACTGCTTAACCTGTCAACCAGAATATATTTCACCCCTTCACACGTTTGCTACCCTCTCCCCCCCATCACATCTTGACCCCCTCACCCGTCCTAGGAATCTTGCTGTCACCCCTCACCTACCTGACAAATTTCCCCTCTCCCTTTCCCCTCTCGCTCCCAATCAGTTTCCCAGGACCCCCTGCCCACTTTATTTGCCTATCGTCTCTCTCTCTCTCTCTCTCTCTCTCTCTCTCTCTCTCTCTCTCTCTCTCTCTCTCTCTCTCTCTCTCTTTTCTTATTACTTCGTTCTTTGTTTTCTAGGCTTTCATTTTTATCAGGACTTTCTTAACCTCCACTTTTCCTTCTTCTCATTCACAGAAACGTGTACACATAGTATGCACACACACACGCACGTGCGCGCGCGAAGAATGGCAAGAATAACTAACCAAAATGTTTGATCTTGCATGTCAACAAAGACTCCGCTACGGACAGAAAAAAAAAAAAAAATTAAATAACCCAAAAATTAATTATTCTATTAATCTTATTATTTTAAAGAGGGGAAGGGTTGTTGTTTGAGGAAGTATCCAAAACTGTTGGGGAATGTCATGGTGAATCCCTTTGATATATATATATATATAATATATATATATATATATATATATATATATATTTAATATATATATATATATATATATATATATATATATATTTGGAATTAAACTCTCCTACTGGGATTCGCTCAGGCAAAGGTTCCAATCCTAGCAGGAGTTTATTTCCAAATGTATATATATGTATATATGTTTGTACGTATTAAGGTGAAATAATTGGGTCTGCTTGCTCTAATAACAATAACATGCACAGCCGTATCAGGGTAATCAATAATGCAATGGACCTTCAGCTACATTACTGACGTTAACCTGAACACTGGGTTTGTCTGGATAAATGTAAATGAACAACAAACAAGACAGACAGACAGACAGGCACACACACACACACACACACACACGCACGCACACACACACACACACACACACACACACACACACACACACACACACACACACGGCTCGGTGGCGGATTGGTAAGGCACTGGCCTCACAAGCCGGAGAACCGGGGTTCGATTCCCCGGCCGGGCGGAGATAAGTTGGGTTTGTCTCCTATCACGTGTACCCCCTGTTCACCTAGCAGTGAGTAGGTACGGGATGTTAGTCAAGGAGTTGTGACCTTGCTGTCCCGGTGTGTGGTGTGTGAGTGGTCTCAGACCTACCCAGAGATCGGCAAATAATGAGCTCTGAGCTCACTGCCGTAGGGTGGTGTCTGGCTGTCTCGAACAGAGGCTGCAGCAGATCCGAGGTGAATACACACACACACACATACAATGTTTGCACATATCAAGGTGAAAGTAATTGGATCTGCTTGCTCTAATAACAATAACATGCACAACCGTAACAGGGTAATCAATAATGCAACTGACCCTCAGCTACATTACTGACGTCAACTTGAACACTGAAACTTGGGTTTGTCTGGATAAATGTATATGAACAACAAACAAGACAGACAGACAGACAGACAGACAGACACACCCACCCGCACACACACACACAAACACACACACACACACACACACACACACACACACACACACACACACACACACACACACACACACACACACACACACACACACACACACACACACATACACACACACATATTAAGTGAACGTCTTTAACCCATCCAGTGCCGCCAGGCGATTTCGTTCAGCCAAGACAGCTTTCTTTCCTCACACTCCCCTCACTGTTGAAACAGACTTGGGAGTCATTTCCTCGCTGCCGCCAGGCGATTTTATTCAGCTGAGTGTGACGATCCACCACTCGAGGAAAGTGATGACTCATGATGCCATGATGCCCGAGATGAGGACAATTCCGTAATTGAAGAATAGAAATGGACCTCAAGGCCAGTGGCCTACGATAACAATCTCGTATGCTAAAATTACTATGTAGCTCACACGAATGTATGTGTGTGTGCGTGTGTGTGTGTGTGTGTGTGTGTGTGTGTGTGTGTGTGTGTGTGTGTGTGTGTGTGTGTGTGTGTGTGTGTGTGTGTGTGTGTGTGTGTGTGTGTGTCTGTGTGTGTGTCTGTCTGTCTGTCTGTGTGGTGCGCGTGTGTATGTATAAACATGCGTAACACATTCACAATACACCAATCTGCAGCCAAACATTACACCTAGTGCTCAACCACATGATGTTTGCAGATGAGGGGATTCGCATGAATATTAAAACGAAGCCTATAAAACGTGATACGAAAATAATTATAAATTCAGAGTAATACAACTAATACCATAAAACCTGTGCCAATCAAAACTTGACGCCCAATATGGTTGCATATTCAATTAGATTAAGCGGTGTGCGTGCGTGCGTGTGTGTGTGTGTGTGTGTGTGTGTGTGTGTGTGTGTGTGTGTGTGTGTGTGTGTGTGTGTGTGTGTGCGCTTGAGCGCGCATGTGTGCATGTATGTGAGCGCGCGTGCGTATGTCCGCGAGCACCTGTGTGCATGCGCGCGCGCGCTCTCAAACATAATATTCTTACACCGTCGATCGACGCACTATTGGCAGTCTGCCCAATCACGCTCTCCCCTTCACACCTCCGTGTCCTCTCCCTCCATTCCTCCCTGTTACATCGAAAACAATCGTTCAACAGAGACGAAACATGCAACGCACGTCACAAACATGTCACAAACATGTTACCGGCAAGCAACGTCCAAGGCCCTCCAGCAATTCAACATCAACCTCCATCTCTATCCCGGAGGCCACAACCGTCCCCTGAACTCCCCTTCACTCACTCGCACTCCCACTCCCTCCACACTCCACCTGACCACACTCCCACTCCCTCCGCACTCCACCTAACCACACTCCTACTCCTTCGATTCTCAAGCTCCTACCTTACTCCCACCTTCCACTTCCTTCCTTACCCTCATCCTACCACACCCCGACTCCCTTCCACTTCTTTGCCCCTCCCTCCCTCCATTCCCTCCTCTCCTCCCTCCATCCTCCCCCTCCTCCATCCCTATCTCATGTCCTCCTCATCCTGTACGGGTATTGACTGCATAGTTTCATTGTAATTTTTTTAAGAGCTGTGACATCCAATTAACGAAGTAATTCAGTATTCTTTTATGACTGGAGACCTCTGCACTCAAATAAATAAATATATAAATAAATAAATAAATACATATATAATAAAATAAAGAGATAAATAAAATAAAACAAAAGTAGATAAATGAAATAACAGAAAAAACTACTGTTCTGCTATACTTCATAAATCTCTCAAACACCACCTCTGATTCCACTTCTCCGATCCAATGTCCCCAGTCTGACAACTTGCCTGTCCTCCTCACCCCACCCCCACTTCCTCTTGAACATCACCTACTGTACAACATCACCCAACTACATTCATCACGTCCGTCTCCATTTCCTTCACCACGGTACCGTACTTAAGTCTTCTTTATTCTGGTTACACACAGGCAATTTTGTTAAGTCGGGAATGAGGGTCTCGATCCCACGCGATCCCCTTCAAGCCGTGGGGTTCTCTCCTCCCCTACACTCAATCAGTCAATCAGCTATGTGTAGTCCACTGCTGAACAAAGGCCTCTTCCAACATCTTCCACAAGCATCACGACTACGTCAACCTTTGCCCCGTCACTCTTGCAAACCTCTGTATCTTGTCTACCTTTTCTTTAATCTCCCTCTTCCACGCTTCCCATCTCGCGGCGTCCAGTCAGAGACACTTGCTCCATCATACTTCTTGCTCATTCCCACTCTTTTAGCAACCCTTCTTGCGACGTCAGCGCCGTAACTATTCCTGTGAAGGGTGCACTTGTCAAAAGGTTATCACTGATTACCTACTTAGATGGCTCTGCTCAACGGGCGTCGTATCCCAAGTATATATCTCTAATCTTGTTGGTTTTACTACAGGCAGGCAAAGTTATATACATGCATGCATGCATGCATGCATGCATACATCATACATACATACATACATACACATACACACATGAGAGAGGAAAGAAAAAGAGAGAGAGAGAGAGAGAGAGAGAGAGAGAGAGAGAGAGAGAGAGAGAGAGAGAGAGAGAGAGAGAGAGAGAGAGAGAGAGAGAGAGAGAGAGAGAGAGAGAGAGAGAGAGAGAGAGAGAGAGAGAGAGAGAGAGAGAGAGAGAGAGAGAGAGAGAGAGAGAGAGAGAGAGAGAGAGAGAGAGAGAGATGAGAGAGAGAGAGGAGAGAGAGGAGAGAGAGAGAGGAGAGAGGAGAGAGAGAGAGAGAGAGAGAGAGAGAGAGGGAGAGAGAGAGAGAGAGAGAGAGAGGTGGGGGGGCGAGCGAGAAAGAAAAACGGGAACGAGAGAGAAAGAAAGGTAAGAAAGAAAAAACGGGGCAAGACAAAAGAGAAAGATAAGCGAGAGAGAGGGAGCGAGAAGGGGAGCAAGAGAGGTAGAACGAGAACGGGAGAGAGAACGAGGATAGAGAGAACGGTTTCTCTCTTTCTGTGACAAGTTCCTCCCGCAGAGGCCTAAGCATAATAACCGCGCGCCCGACTTCCCCGTGATAGATACGACACCTTGCCCCCCACCCCCACCCCCCCACCGCCATCAACCGTCAGGAGGGGAATAGAGGGTGACTTACTGAGACGTCTTCCTGGCTTCCAAGAGGCGAAGGGATGAGGCACCACTTACAATGAATTACGATGATAAAGTATGAACCCAGGAGACCTTTCGGTCGATAATGAGGTCGGACGCAAAAAAACAAACAAATAACGGAACAAAAAAGTAAATAAATAAATATAAGAAATAAAACTAAAATAATGATAATTACCAATAAATCAACAAATAAGTAAAATAGAATTAATGGAAAAAAATAGATATAAACAGAAAGAAATAATAAATAAACAAATAAAATGAAAAATAAAACACGACCCTCACGAGGTGAATCAATCCAGTCGATGAGAACCCTGTGCAGGCGAAATGGATTAAGCTCGTTTCGCTTAACTTTGCCTTAGTTAAGTCTCGCACGTTGGTTCTGGTTTTCAATGGTTTCATTTATCTGCTAAACCTTCTCCCACCCCCCCACCTGCCTATGCTAAACATAATTTCTATTCTGGCGCTATCTTTACCTTTTATCCGATTGCATTCCATTACGCAAGTTTACAATCTATATATTAGCTCAGTTTTTATAGGATATACAGTACGCTGTAGTATATAATCGATATGAATTAAAAATCTTCAATACAGAGTATAGTATCAATCGCACCCCCTAAAAATATGCTTTACTCCCCCTCATGCCGCCGCCGCCGCCGCCGCCGCCACCACCGCCGCCTCCTCCTCCTCCTCCTCCTCCTTCTCCTCCTCCTCCTCTTCCTCTTTCCCTTCCCCTCCTGCTCCCTCATTTCTCTCCCTCTACTGCCACTCCATTCCTCCTCTTCCCCATTCTTTCCCCCTCTTTCCACTCCTCCCCTGCGCCTTTATTCCTTCCATTCCCCACTGATCCGCTATTCCTCCCCACCCGTCCTACTTTCCCCATTCCTCCCTCTCCATTTTGCTCCCCATTCCTCCCCATCCATCCTACTCCCCTATCCTGTTTCCCCACTTCTCCCTCTCCATCCTGCTCCTTCATTACTCCCCATCCATCCGATTCCCCCATTCTTCCCCATCCACCTCACTCCCCCACATTCCTCTCTCTCTCTCCATCCTGCTCCTCCATTCCTCCCCAACCATACCACTCTTCCATTCCTCCCTCTCCATCATGCCCCCCGTTACTCCCCATCCATCCCACTCCCCCATTCCTCCTCCTAACCCCATACTAGGACCCCCTTCACGCACGCATCTACGTCATTATACATTTTCCTCCGTGGACACATTTTCTTCTCCAACACGGAATTTTCTTCTCCACCTATCTCGCGGGGACAATTTGTCACTGTCTCCCACCACCACCGCAAGACTTCCACTTGCACCACAATGACAATGACACCACCACCGTCACCATTCCCACCGTCACCACTGGTTAACAGCAACCGCCACCACCACCACCACTACCACCACTAATACGACCACCACGAACATCACCTTTCCCACCAACAAACCCATCGTCACCGCTGTTTTCAGCTCCACCAAATTAATCTTGGAGGCTTCCACCTGTGGCCGAAGCCGTCACACATCACGCACCCCGGTTAAACCACAAGTTAAAACCAAGTTTCTCCTATGTAGACACGTAGACCCGTGATAGTAGCTTTAATCCTATATCTTGAATCAATCTATTCAAAGTTGATTGTTAAAGAAAAGCCCCTTCTAATCTCTGCTAAACTACTCTTGCAAACTTTTCTATGTAAATGAAATTCGGTTAACACACAGCCGATCTGTGACAAACAACAGATTACGTCTGAACTACAAAATCATATCTTAGTTCAAATCATTCACTTCAAAGTTAAATTCTACTTACAATTCAAACCACACAATCCAGTTAAACCGCATAAGCTACCCCAGTTAAACCATAAACCTAATGTGACTCAAACCTACCCATATCCACATCCCAGTACACCTCCGGAGTTGAACCACCTGCTTCCTAATTAAACCGCATATTCCCAAGTTAAACTGCACATTCTCGATTTCAACCGCGCAAGCCCGAGTTAAACCGCATACCCCCTAGTTGAACTTTATTTCAGAGTTAAATCCAGCACACTTCCTAGTTAAAATCGACATATACCCGAGTTAAAATGCTTATCCCAGAGTTAACCCCCCCCACATACCCGAGTTAAACCGAACACTCCTGAGCTAAACCGAATAAACCGGCATAACTAGACGTCCTGTATAAACCGCAGACCAGAATCACACCTTCCAATTACGCCTAACAGCCTCCTCCTGCTTCTCCTCCTCCTCCTCCTCCTCTTCCTCCTCCTACCTTCCCGCCGCCCTACATTAATCTTCGTCCAGAGGCTCTAATTTTTCCCAAACCCAGACGCTTTCCTTCTGCTCCAGCTTCCCTTCTGATCACCCTTCCCCCTCCCCCCTCCCCCTCCCTCCCCTCTCCGTCTTGGCTCCCGTTGCCTTCTTCCCTCATTATCTCCCTCTTCCTCCTCTTTCTCCTTTTATTCCTCCTCTTTTTCCTACTCTTCTTGTCTTCCCTTCACTGACCATTTCTCTTCGTCTTTTCTTGTTCCCCTCTTTTAGTATCCTCTTCCTTGACATATTTCGTCTGTTCCCTCTTCATATTTTTTTTTCTATTTTTCCTTCTCCTCCTTCTATTCAAATGTTTATCATCTCTCTCCCTCTTTCGACTATTCCGTTCTCTCCTTCCTAGCTCCCTCTCGTTCGACGTCTTCCCTTCCTATTCCATTCTGTCCTTTCTTCTTCTTCGTGTTCCCATCTCCATTTTTTTTAACATTTACAGCCCCCCCCCCTTTTTTTTCTATAACCTTCCCCTCCCATTACCTTTCCCACCGCCTCCTCTGACTTATGAGTCTTCATTTCCGCATGGGATGAGTTCCTCTCCTCGTCTCCTAAGAATCCTTCACCGTATTCGTCTTCCGGTGTATAATATCATTAATAGACAAACAAAAGATGTTTGCATACTTCAAAAGAACGATTATAATGCTGTCCTTAAGATAAAATTATATCCATATTACTTACACTCACACCCTCATCCCCCCTCCTCCTCCTCCTCCTCCTCCTCTTCCTCCTCCTCCTCTTCCTCCTCCTCCCCCTCCTCAAGCCTCCAAGCTAATCCCCACCCAGACCATAACTCCCAAACCCTCATCCAACCCTTTAATCTCCCCCGCCTTCTTCCCCCTTTTTCCCGCCCCTTTACCCTTAGCCCCCCTCCCAATTCCATTCATCACCCCCCCCATCTTCTTCCTTATCTGCTCAACCGCCTTGACTCGAGTTTTATCGGGTCTTATCTACGCCCCCCCTCCCCCCGCACGCCCTCCCCATCACGGCATGACGGATTTGAGACTTATGACCAAATAAATCACTAAACCATGTCGGGAGAAGAAAAGTGGCGCTAATATATGTGAGTGTGTGTATGCGCGTGCGTGCGAGTGTGTATTGTGTGTGTATGCGCATGGACCCAGGCACAGGTGAATGCACGCATGTGCACGCGCACACACACACACACACACACACACACACACACACACACACACACACACACACACACACACACACACACACTACATATTTTACCGATGTCCGTAAAAGTCGAGGAAACGAAGTATTGCCTTAACTAATTATACTATTACTCCGTATAGGAGCATTAACTAAGTTTTAACTAAGCTTCATTTTCTCAATATTTCAGAGACTCTGGACACTAATGTTGACATTTTTGTAACTCTCCATCTCCTTTTTCCCTCCTTAAATCTTTCCTTTACCACCAATAAACTCAGCCTTTTCAACGTGATATTGTTCCCTAGAGTAGAAGCGCTGACTATTAGCAACGAAATACAAACAAAAACAATACTATGTGGTACCAATGACTGACATAACCTCACGTTTTCTCTTTACTTCCCTCCACAATATCGATAAAAAAGTGTATCACAAGAATCACATAAAAAGTGAAAATGTGTGGGATTGAAGACATAAAACACGAGGAACTCCCCCCCCCCTTTTGAAATGACAATACATTCGAATTCCCCTTTTTCGAATTTACACATTCGTCTTTATTAGAGGCGTAGAGCCCATCTATCCGCTCTGGCTCGAACGGATTCGCCCCACGCCTCGCTCGTCTCACAACCTTTGCCCATTCTTCAAAAATATATGGACCCTCTCACACTCTCACGCTCTCACCCTCACTCCCTCACTCACGCCAATTTGCTCCCTCGCCTTGGCCCTTTATCATCTGCTGCAGCTTTTGGTAGACCGCTGCAGGACCAAGGAATGTTAGTAAGTTTGCGCCACGCTACTCCTGCAAATTTTCCGACTCATTCTCACCCTGCCTTCCATCATATGTTTGTGTCTTGTGCTACAATCGCATACCATATTTTGGGGGGTCCTGTAAGCCATGTTGTGAAGTCTTTCTAGTTTACATATCATTCACAAGACTTTCCATGTTACATGTCACTAAACAAATCTATGTTACAATGTATTATTTACAAGTCATTCAGTGTTACATAATATTACTCAGAAGGATTTCCGATTTTCTATATATTAGATCTTTTCTAAAATGAAAAAAAAGATTTTTGTAATCTGTAATAGTGACCCAATGTGACTTGGGTCATCCCTTCACCCAAATACGTTTGTTTGACGTTAGCCAGAAGAAAATATCTAATACATGTTCCCCGAAATCAACAGGTAAATCACAAGCCTCCCATTCACTCTACTGACGTTTCTATATTCCACTTTTTTTTTCTGATAACCCACTACAGGAATGGTGTCTATCCTAAACGGAATGATATAGAAAAGTAATGACCAAATCTCTTTCAACTTTGTCTTGAAATCTTGCGCCTTCCCTCTCCCCCTTTTCTTCCTTCCTTTGATCCCCACTTCCCTCTCCCCTTCCTCCTCCTTCCTCTGACCCCACTCCCTTTCGTCCCTCGGCCCATCCCCCACATTCTCTCCCTCGCCTCCACCCATCATTCCTTCTCTCCCTCCCTTGAGACTTTCTCCCCCTTCCCCTTTTCTTTCCCTCCCTCTTCCCCTCGCTTCTCCTCCCTCTTTACCCCCCCTTCCCCCTCCTTCGCCCCTTCTCTTCCTTCCTTCCATCCCTAATCCCATTACAACGTGGGCGGGAAGCCAATGGAGAAAGGCCATTTTGGCAATAAACAAAGGTAATTGCACCGCAGGTGGCCCTTCCACATAAAGAGTTGCTACGCTGCCGTCGCAATAAGGTCAATTAACCCCTTCGCCGCGACGCTAGACGATTCTATTCAGCTTAAGACTTAAAAAGGCACCTTCGCTACTCAGATATACTCCACTGATGCCAAACGATTTCATTCGGTTAAAGGAGGAGGGTCGTCAGTGAGAACCGTCTCCCTTCGCTCGTTTCCAAATATCAAACTCCTCACCTCCCTCTAGAAGTGCAACCCCGAGAGTCAGGCATTCTGTCCCCGGACCGTGCCCAAGATCTCTTACCAACTTTCCTCTAGTTTTCCACATCAGTGGAGCTGACAACCAGCGGCTGCTCTCTTTCGCCTCTCCTGTTAGTCACCAATGTAACAAAGG
>NC_134787.1:31809325-31825007 GCF_046742065.1 Oratosquilla oratoria
TGGCAGATAGCAGTTAATCAGGGGAAAAGAAACCCTCAGCAACAAAGGTCGAAAAGAAGAAGAAAGAGAAAAATATGTATATCCTTCGAAGCTTCCTACGCCTGATTTTTTTTTTTTGGGGGGGGTGGAGGAGGACCTCTTTATGAAATTCAAAAATCATGCTACGACTACTTCGCTAAAGCCGGGGCGCCGGAACGAGACATATAAACAAACACGAGCTCACCAGCAAAACTGCTGAGGAGAAGAACAATCACCGCATAACCCCCCCCACCTCCCGCGCCGCCCCCGACATGAAAAACAGGTCATCAAAAAGCAGTTAGCCTAACAAAGGAGGGTCAGGACTCTGCAGACCTACGGATTTTACGAAACTCGCATTAAAACGAACCCCCCTATCCAGTAAAAG
The DNA here is from genome assembly GCF_046742065.1 of Oratosquilla oratoria. NCBI lineage: Eukaryota > Metazoa > Arthropoda > Malacostraca > Stomatopoda > Squillidae > Oratosquilla > Oratosquilla oratoria. The sequence continues at coordinate 31,809,729 of NC_134787.1, forward strand.
AGGGATCGGGAGGGAGGGGGTGGCGGAGGAAAAAATCACTATTCACTCGCCTTATGGAGTGCTGATGGCATAGAGTTCAAGGTATGTCTATCTTTAGATGACGAAGGTCGCTTTCTAGTTGCCGCCAGGTGATTTTATTCAGCTAAGGAATCTCGTCCCGCTTATGGATGAGAGAGAGAGAGAGAGAGAGAGAGAGAGAGAGAGAGAGAGAGAGAGAGAGAGAGAGAGAGAGAGAGAGAGAGAGAGAGAGAGAGAGAGAGAGAGAGAGAGAGAGAGAGAGAGAGAGAGAGAGAGAGAGAGAGAGAGAGAGAGAGAGAGAGAGAGAGAACAAAATTCCAAGTCACTGAACCAGAAATGTCGACATCTTCTCATGTGCCAAGAAAGCAAAAAACAAAACTGAACTAAAAAAGAGAGAAAAAAAAAGGTCTTATGGATCCTTGATGTCAATGGCAGACAATTTTCTTGTCACTCTTCCTTAGTTCCTTCATCCCTCACATTCCTCGTCCTCGACCCTCGTCCTTGACCCCATAAGCGTTTTCGAAGAGGAGATCCCGTGCCTCGGAAGCCCTCCGGGTCCGCGCCAGACACCCAAGTGACAGAACGGTATTAACGGGGATTAGCGCAGGACTGTTCACGTTCTCCGTTATCGCTCCCTTGCCACGGGTTAATCCCGAGGATGACGTAGCCGAACACCCAGCCTCATAAACAAACACGACCGCACACAAAAACGGGCTACCCTCACGCACGGAAGGGCACGTAGGTAACTAGGCATGCGCACACACGCATACCCAGGGCAGTTAGTGAGACCAAAATAAACGCTTTATGGTTTTAAGTAAACTGCAAGAAATTAGAAAGGAATGGAGGTGTTACATATATGATAACCCAGTGACTCAACTAGGTGAACATAAACGTGCGCACACACACACACAAACGCACGACTTGGTGGCGCATAGATCGGTTATATATAAGCTCTGAGCTCTCTTACTGGAGGAAAATAGATGTCGATCATGAGTCCAGCACGTGGTCCAAGACCATGGTGAATCACACACACAGAAATAAAAGATGGAAATGAAAGAACAGAAATTCGTGTGAAGAGCAGACTAGAGGAAAATAGAAAAAGAAAAGAAAGGAAGGAGAAAAGAACAGGGAACAGAAAGAAATTGAGTAAATTATTTCGACGGAAAAGTAAAGATGAGAAAACGGAATGAATGATCTAGAGAGGGAGATTTTAGAGAGAGGCAAATGACAATGACAGTGACAATGAAAGACACAGACTCTCTCTCTCTCTCTCTCTCTCTCTCTCTCTCTCTCTCTCTCTCTCTCTCTCTCTCTCTCTCTCTCTCTCTCTCTCGGTGTTGTATTACACCTAGTATGGGTTACGTTCTCATTTGGTATAACTGATATAAACACACATTTCTTCAAGGAAATTACGGCGAAGGACTCTGAAGATGACCCAGATAGGGCAACCAATTTCTTCCAAAATTGGTGAATCCAGTAAAGAGATTCGAACCGTGGACTTTCAGGCCACTGGTCGGGTGTCTTCCTTCCGCGACATCACATCCACCAGGAGAGAGGGGAAGAAAGGTGAGAGAGACGTGGATGTGAACGTCGAGCTAGACATTTATCTCTCAAATCCTGGCGGCCATAAAGCAGACCTACACCGAACTATAAAACTCACCCCCCAACGCCAACCCTTTCTCCCCCCCCCACCCCACATAAAACTCACCCCAACCCCGACCCTTCCCCTGCATCCACATAAAACCAGGAACCAATACACGGCGTCCCCAAACTGAAACACCCCCACGACAACAATTATAATTCCGATTTTACGGGCTAAGAACAAAACAGTTGAGCGATTCCGCTGCCCCCCCCCCTCTCTTTCTCCTCCTCCTCCTCCTCCTCCTCCTCCTCCCCCTCCTCCTCCCCATCCTCCTACTCTTCCTTGCTCTATCATAGTCCAAGCAAAACTCTTCTCTCTCAACCAATGTCTCTCGTATATTCATCCTTAATGATAAAGAGTAGGGTGCATATGGTTCTTGTTGTTGTTGATAAGGTGGTCGTGGATGTTATGGTGGTGGTAGTAGCTTATGGTAATGGTTGTTATGACGGCGCTCGTAATGATGGTTGTGACTCTTATGGTAGTGGTTATAATTGTTGTTCTGTCTGTGGTTGTAGTTGCAGTTGCGGTTCTTATTGTGGTTACTGTTATAAAGGGTTGTAGTCGGGGCAGTTATTGTGAATGTTGTTATTGTTGTTACTGTGTGATGGCGGAGGTTGTATTAGAGGTTATGATGGTAATGGCTATGGATGTGGTAGGTATTTACTTTTAGTGGTTATGGTAGGTGAATGTTGTGTTTGTGGTTGCGTATGTACGCGTACCACGTTTGCGTTTGCATGTGTGCGTGTGCGTGTGTGTGTGTGTGTGTGTGTGTGTGTGTGTGTGTGTGTGTGTGTGTGTGTGTGTGTGTGTGTGTGTGTGTGTGTGTGTGTGTGTGTGTGTGTGTGTGTGCGTGTGTGTGTGTGTGTGTGTGCGTGTGCACGCGTGCACCCACATTCTCGGTAGGAAAGCTTTTGCCCCGGGTACAGTGCCAATGTAGATTTTTGTCTGGGCAATCAGGCGCCATGCTTTACTAATTCTATTATGCTTAACGGCAAGTAAGACCAGATTACCAGATTGTCATCAGCCAAACCCATATCGTCAGCCGGTAACCATGACAAAGACCACAAAACACGCCCCCCCACCCCCTTTTTTCTTTTAACCGGCCGCATATTCGCGATTCTTTCGTGTTGGCGAGCGATGAGAACCTTCGGTCGTTTTCAAAGTCGTTAGTATTCGCTCGAACGATTACGGAAATGGTTTGTTGACGTTTCGGGGATGGTTCACATTCCAGTTGTAACTACATCTATTCGGGCCGAACTCCTTTCCCCCCTTGACTGAATAAAATCGTGTATAGTCAGCAAGAGTGAAATAAACGCTGAGCCACCATAGTGAAAGCATTAAAACCATAGAATATTTAACAAATATGGAGAATTTTGCAGGAATGGCGTGGCAAAAGTTGTCGCAGCCGTGCAACATGTGGATGATATTGCGGAAGACATCTCTCGAGCAGTGGATTCGGACTGGTTGATTGATTAATCGAAATATACCCAACACTCAGCTAATGCGGATTCAACGAGAAAAAAAAAAAATCCTCATCTCCATTACAATATTATTAAAGAAGGCTCAAGTTTTTTTTTCTTAAAGAAAAAATACTCAAAATGTTTTTCAGAAACGAACGCTATATTTGCATAATGAAGTCCAGGAGGTCTGACAGAACTTTAGGTCGCGACTCCTCTCCGTTTCGATTACACAGTCGTCTGAACGAATGCTGATGCTTTTTTTTTTTTTTTTTTTTTTTTTTTTTTTTTTTTCCCACTGGTGATTACCAGCACTTCTGTCATGAGTAACAATATCACGTCGAAGAGGTGGAGTTATACAGGAGGTTTTGGGAGAGATGGTTAGTAAAAGAGAGATATAGATTTTTTTTAGATTCATCTCTGGTAAAAATGCTGCATGGATCCACTTCCATAAAACATTGAGTATATTAAATATTTGCAGTTAATATTCTAAACGAAGTCACACATTATTCTTCCATACATTTCGGGTAAGAAGGGAGGAGGGTGGAGGGGAGTGGAATATATAGGAAATGGAATGGGCGGGAGTGGTTTCTATGCTTTTTTCTTTTTGGCTACCCCCCGTGTAGGGGGAAAAAGCCTTTGGTATATGTATGTATGTACATTTCGGGTAGTCCTGTTCTGTCGCCCTCCAGTCTGTCGCCAGGCTATTCTATTCATCTCCTTGACACCACCCACAGACAAGTTACAGACCCTTTAGCACTCAGATCTCCCCATGGAAATGAATAAAATAGTCCGTCGGTAGTCAGAATAAAAGGAGAAAAATGTACCATCCGGTAGGGACGGTTCCATGTAAAATCCAAAGAAAGGCTCAACCTAAGCCTGTAAGGCCGGTTCCTGGTAAAAATCCTTTTTGGTGGTATTAAGAGACCAAATGGCCTGCCCTCCGTTCACAGCAAGCTTACATTTAGGCTCCCATGGATTATTTCGGATATTTCCAAGAAGAAAAAGATTTCTGTAGAAACTTATGATTATTGTCCAAGTTTTGTTTTGATCGCCTCCACAGCGCCCTCCACCTTCACTCCAATAGGAGGGAAACGCACAACATTTCATGGAAATGAGGAGGGGAGACCAAAATCTCTTACCATGGTCGCATTGTCCATTTTCTTTCCACGTTTTATTCCCATAAACCATTCAAAGTCCATCCACGGCAAGACAAAGGTCTCAACTCAGAATATCCTCTACAATAGCTATGATGTAATCTGGGGACATCACTCCAATGTCATACAGATAACACATTATGAGGATGTGTACGGGGGTGGGACTTGGAAAAAAAATGGCGTTGAGGTTAAAGTAGTAGAAGTAGTAAAAATTAATAAATGAATAAACTGATAAATGAATAAGATAAACAGGTCAAAATAAAAATAAAATTAATAATAGTAAAAAATAAATAACAAATAAGAGAACAAATAATAATAATAAATAAATAGATATATAAATAAAATGGACATATAAATTAAATAATGAAAATAGCCAATATTCGTTTAGTAATTTTCTGGACGCCAGATGATGCAATTCATTCGAAAACAATAATTCGTTCTTTACGAGTTAAAACAATGCTTGATTGGCACCACGGACCTTGATGAATGTATTTACGTACCACTTTCTATCATTCACCATGCGATTTTATTCGGTTACCGCGTTACCATTTTAAAGAAGGGAGACGGGTACGAGGGAATGGATGTACGACTGTTTACTGGATGAGGAAGAATGAGGAAGTTTGGACAACTCTGGAAAAGCCTTACAAAGCCTGGGAACGGCTAAAAAAAAGTCTGGAAACTCTGGAAAAGATTAGAAAAATACGGAGAAGCCTGGAAAGGCCAATAAAAACAATAGAAAAAGAACATGAGCCTTAGAAAAAACAACAACAGAGAAGCCTGAAAAGGCCCCAAAACGCCTGGAAAGATGTACGAGACTGTAGACGCGGCCTGAGAGAGGTCCCGCCCGAAGGGAACATCGAGTAAGACTCTACATAGAAAGGAGACAACACTGCCGGGGCTGTCGAGGAGGAAGGGGGTGGATATGGGAAGGGCTGGGGAGAACGAAGATGTTTTAGTGCTGATGATGTCGTTTCCGGCTGAGAAGGTTCAGCATTCTTCTTGGAAGAAAAATGGAAAAGGGAGTGGAGAAGGAGAGAGAAGGTGGAGAAAGAGAGGATAATAAAGGAAGAGAAAAAAGAGAATAAGGATGACGAGGAAGATAAGGATGACTTAAAGGAAGAGGAAGAGGGGTTAGAGAAGGAAGAGGAGGAAGGTAAGAGCAAGTGAAAGTAGAAGTAGAAATAGAAGTGGAAGTAGAATGAAGATTATTATGATGAGGAACTGGAAAATGAAGAGGGTGAGGAGAAAAAAATAAGGAAGAGAAGGGGGAGGAGGAGGAGGAGGACGAGGAAGGAGGAGAGGAGGAGGGAGGGAGGGGAAGAGGAAGAGAAGGAAGAAAAGCAAAAGGGAGTGTGAGTATGAGGACGAGGAGGAGGAAGAGTAAGAAAAGGAGTAGGAGGAAGAAAAGCAGTAAGGAGGGATGATGGAGAAGAGGAGATGCAGTAGTAGCAGCAAGAGAAGGAGAGCGAAGAGAAAGAAGGCGATAGGGACGAGAAGAGCGAGAAAGGGGAGGAGGAGGAGGAGGAGGAGAGGAGGGGGAGAGGAGGAGCAGAAGGAGGAAGAAGAGGAGGAAGACTGTGGGAAGATGGGAATATGTTGAAGGAGATAAAGAAGCGATACCATCACTAAGAGTATGGCCTGCAACGGGCGGCGAAATGTACGAGAACAGTAGCTGAAATAAAAGAGAGAGAGAGAGAGAGAGAGAGAGAGAGAGAGAGAGAGCGAGAGAGAGAGAGTGTGTGTGTGTGTGTGTGTGTGTGTGTGTGTGTGTGTGTGTGTGTGTGTGTGTGTGTGTGTGTGTGTGTGTGTGTGTGTGTGTGTGTGTGTGTGCGCGTGTGTGCGCGCGCGCGCGCACGTGTGCACCTGTACATGTGACCGTGCATGCATGCGTGTTGGATGGAGCTGGTACATACGCACAATGGTAAATGTGTACATGTACACGTGCATGTGTACACTAGATCCCAAGGTGAAAAAGAAAATAGAAGGTTGAACTCGATCCAAAGCGAGGAAGCTGAAGAGGAAGAGGACGTGCATACCAAGAGGAAGAAGAAACCACAAAGAAGAGGAAGAGAATCAAGAGAAAGAAGAGGAGAACGCGCCGAGTTGGCCGAAGAGCAGAAAGAACAGGAAACGAAGAAAAAGAGAGGGAAGAGAAAAAAATAGAGAGGGGGAACGTAAAACGGGACATTCATTCAAAATGAAGAGCATTTAAAACAAAGGACTTGAGCATGCTTCAAGAAAAAAAAATTGAAATCGGGGAATTAAAAAAAAGAAACAAACAAAAGCTGGAGAATATGGAGGAACGTTGACAAGAATAAAATGGAATTTGGGGATAAAAATTGCGGGATGAAAGTGAAAAAAAGTGAGGAGTAGGTAAAAGTCACTGCTGGGAACCGGAGACAAGTGCGAGACTCAAACGCACGACTAGCAAGATCCGAGACCAGCATGCTTCCGACTGCGCCATCAGTGCACAAAGGGAAGGAAAAGAATCAAAGAACCAATTTGAAAAAAGGAAACTAAAATTCGAGACAAAAAAAGGAGAAAAGAAAATAACGAAAAGAATGGAAGGATATATATATATATATATATATATATATATACATATATATATATATATATTATATATATATTATATATATATATAAAAGCAGCGAGATTCGAAGAAATTGTCTGCGGCCGTGAAGAGCAATGTTGAAGACCAAGGCCACAGAAGCTTCCCATTGGGGACACCAGATGGTCTCGTTCTTGGACCAGAAGGCACCTTGAGCCTCCTGGCTAGTAAAGTGGCAGGGCGCTGGCTTCGTAATCATGGGGTCGGCAGATCAAGCCTTGCCCGGGCGCGTGAGCTTAAGGTGTTTACTGGGAAGGTTACTACAGTGGCTGGGAACTACGGTGGGGTGTTGAGGCTTGCCTCGTCTGACGGTTGTGGGCTCGCCATGGCGTCTGTTGGAACCCTCGCCGTGGCGTAAAGTTAGGAAAGGCATCCACTCTGAGCAAAGACCCCCGACCGCTGTTCACCTCAGCACCTGAAGTGACTTGATCATAACTGTGTGTTTAACGCATCAGCTTCCTCCGGGTTTTGTCACTGCAAGTGGCATACCGTAGACACAGTCTACTGCGTTCATGTATGAATAGTTCCGGACCACCGACAAAATTGAAATCCGACTGGATATCAGCCCTAAAAAAAAAAAAAAAAAAAAAAAAAAAAAACATAAGAGTTCCTAGCAAGTAACTAGACCTCGGATCTATGAACACCAGATATCCAAGACTTAGTTAAGAGCATTCTCTCTCTCTCTCTCTCTCTCTCTCTCTCTCTCTCTCTCTCTCTCTCTCTCTCTCTCTCTCTCTCTCTCTCTCTCTCTCTCTCTCTCTCTCAGTTTTCTGTTATTCTCAGATCAGCATCGCAACTGTTCTTGGGAAAGGTGCACCGTGCTTCCCACGTGGTTACATTTCATCTGGAGTATAGCAAGGGTCCCTTCATTCCGAGTTCCTGACCACATTTGTTGTACTAACCAGGGCCTCTCTACTATGATGGCCAACATAGAGGAACATTCTGGAGAATATGCGGGAATAGAACATTCTTGAAAAAAAATGTGATCTTAGTTTTCTGTCAATGTTTGCAAGGGTGGGGGGAAATGGAGGAGAAAGAGGAAGAAAAAAGGAAAGGGGAAGGAACAGGAAGAGAAAGAGGAAGGAAAAAGCGTAGGAGAAGGAACAGGAAGGAAGAGAGGAAGGGAAAATAAGAGAGGAAATAAATAAATTGAAAACAATAAAAGAGCACAATATCAGTTACATAAAGGTAACATAAAAAAAAAAATCAACTGGCCATATTGAGGAAAAATGCAACGAAATAGAAATAAAAACGTCGAAGAGATCAAGTAATACATTGTGAAGAAACGAGACAGAAAATTTTGCATTGAGGAGGAGGAGGAGGAGAACGAGAAGAAGAAGGAGGAGGGAAGGAAGCCAAAGAAGCGGAAAAAAGCACGAGTGAATACCGTGACTTGCTTTTGGCCGCGGAGACGTAATGAAAAGAGGAAAAGGTAGAAAGAAGAAAATTGGTGGAAGGGGCTGCTGGAAGAGAAAGTGAGGAGAAAGCGTAAACGAAGGAAGGAGGGAGCGAGGGAGGGGAGGGGAGGAAGGAAAACCTGGTTGATGTGTACAGAGGGAAAGGAGAATACAAATGGAAAGGAGACGAGAAAAGAATTCGAAAGGGGAGAGCAAGGAAACAGTCAAAGGTATACTAAAGGGAATGAGAGAGAGAATGGAAGAGAGACAGACAGAGACAGAGAGAGAGAGAAGAGAGAGAGACAGACAGAGACAGAGAGAGAGAGAGAAAGAGAGAGAGAGAGAGAGAGAGAGAGAGAAGAGAGACTGAGAGAGACAGACACAGAGACAGAGCCGTAGAGACAGAGCCGTAGAGACAGAGCCATAGAGGCAGACAGAGACAGAGACATAGAGAGAGTCATAGACATAAACAGATATAGACAAGGACAGAGAGAGAGAGAGAGAGAGAGAGAGAGAGAGAGAGAGAGAGAGAGAGAGAGAGAGAGAGAGAGAGAGAGGGGGGAGGGAGAGGGAGAGAGAGGGAGAGAGAGGGAGGGGAGAGAGGGAGGGGAGAGAGGGAGGGGAGAGAGGGAGGGGAGAGAGGGGTAGAGAGAGGGAGGGGAGAGAGGGGGAGAGAGAGAGAAAGGGAGAGAGAGAGAGAGAGAGAGAGAGAGAGAGAGAGAGAGAGAGAGAGAGAGAGAGAGAGAGAGAGAGAGAGAGAGAGAGAGTGAGAGAGAGAGAGGGAGAGAGAGGGAGAGAGAGGGAGAGGAGGGAGAGGAGGGAGGGGAGAGAGGGGGGAGAGGGGGGAGAGGGGGGAGAGAGGGGGGGAGAGAGAGAGAGCCGCTTTGATGAGAAGAGACCTAGGCTACGCATGAATTTGGAGACCCTAGCGGTGAACAAGAGGGAGGAGATAGCAGGCGAAGGAGCCTCATAACCCAGGAATATGGAGACATTGCTGGACATGAAGAGAGATGGAAATCCCGGAGAAGAGCTAAATAAGGACAAAATGACACAAGCAACACAGGGCGTTATCAACACGGTGTCCATTACAATCCCCGACAGGACGAAAGCTTCACCCAACATTTCTTCGGCCACGTGATGGCGGTATTAAAGGAGAATGCGCTTAGCTGCGATTCAAAGTCACCTTTCCCCTAAGTGTTTGACAGCAATTCACTTGAGAGTTCCAAACCCAATTCACAATGACAACGCATGTTTAAAGTCTCAGTCATAAAATGAATCATACATCTCAGAAAAGTTTACACGAGTAACAAGGCAAAGATTACCATTGCCCCAAGTCTACATAAACCAATTGATATGAACAACATAGACATAACCAATGAAAATAAAATAGAAACTTTTCAATGCAAATCCTTTGTACACGTGAGAATGAATATCAATGGAATAATCTTAAGAATAAAACGAAAAGACTAATTAAACAAAAGCAGAAAACGAAACCGGGCAAAAATTCGGAGGCAGAAACACATGCAGATGGGCCAAGCAACCGCAGTGGACTGCAAACAGGAAGAGAAGGAAGGGAAGAGTAGGACGAAGGAAAAGTAAGTAGAAGAGGAGGAAGAAGATGAAGAGAAGAAAGAGGAGGAGGAAGAGGAGGAGGAGGAGGAGGAAGAGGAGGAGGAAGAGGGTGGCTAATGAAATAATACTAACAATATAAAATATTGTGTCAATCACTTAGATAAGCACTACAACCAAAAGCGTGCGTATGCTTGAAGGCGTAATGGAAAACTTCCAGCTTGGGAACGCCAACCTAGGCGGGAAAACTCTCGTGCGAGCAGAACGTTTGATTCTTACAACATTATAGATACAATATACAAACAAAATAAACAATGATGATAATGCTCAACAATTCTATGACATATATATAATGGGAAAACACTTATCTCCCGATCCAACAATATACATGTACAATGATATATATACAACGCAATTACACGAGGAAGGGGACAAAAAAGAGGGATACATACACAAAGTGAAGAAGAAGAAGAAGAAGAAGAAAGAAGAAGAGAAGAATGGAAGAAGAAAAGAAGAAGAAAGAAGAAGAAGAAGAAGAAGAAGAAAGAAGAGAAGAAGAAGAAAGGAAAGAGAAGAAGAAGAACAAGAAAGAAGAAGGGGGGAAAAAGAAGGGGAAGATGAGAAGAGAGAGAAGAAGAAGAGAAGAAGAAGAAGAAGAGGAAATAAGAAGGAGAAAGAAGAAAGAAGAAAAAAAAGAAAAATGGAAAAGAAGAAGAAAAAAAAAAAAAAAAAAAAGAATCGGAAGAAGAAGAATCGGAAAAAAAAAAAAAAAGAAGAAGAATACAAAGAGGAAAAAAAAAAGAAAAAAAAAAAGAAGAAAGAAAAGGAAGAATAAAAAGAAAAAAAAAAAAAAAAAGAAAAAAAAAAAAAAAAAAAAGAGAAGAAGAAAAGGAAAAGAAAAAGAAAAAGATAAGAAGAAGAATCGGAAGAAGAAAAGAAAAGAAAAAAAAAGAAAAGAAAAAAGAAGAAGAATCAGTAAAGAAAGAAGAAGGAAAAATCGGAAAAGAAAGAATCGAAGAAAGAAGAGAAGAAGAATGAGAAGAGAAGAAAAAAAAAGAATCGGAAGAAGAGAAAAAGAAAGAAAAAAAAAAGAAGAAGAAAAGAAAAAAAAAGAAAAAGGAAGAAAAAGAAAAAGAAAAAGAACAAAAAAGAAAAGGAAGAAGAAGAATCGATAGAAAAAAAAAAAAAGAAAAAAGAAGAATCGGAAAAAGAAAAAAAAAAAGAAGAAGAATCGAAAAAAAGAAAATCGGAAGAAAAGAGAAGAATAAAAAAAAAAAAGAAAGAATAATAAGAAGAGAAGAAAAACAAAAAATAAAAAAAAAAAAAGAAAGAAGAAATCGGAAAAAAGAAGAAAGAAGAAAGAAGAAAAAGAAGAAGAATCGAAAAAAGAAGAAGAAGAGAAAAAAAGAAAATACAAGAAGGAGAAAAAGAAGAAGAAAAGAAGAAGAAGGAAGATGAAAAAAGATGAGGAAGAAGAAGAAGAAGAAGAAAGAAGAGAAGAAAGAAAAAGAAGAAGAGAGAGAAGCAAGAAAGAAGAAGAAGAAGAGAAAAGCAAGAGAGAAAGAAGAAGAAGAAGAGAAAAGCAAAAGAGAAAGAAGAAGAAGAAACAGAAGAAGAAAAAGAAGAAGAAGGAAGAATTTGAAAGAAGAAAAAAGAAAAGGAAGAAGAAGAAACAGAAGAAGAAGAAAGAGAAGAAGAAGAAAAAGAAGAAGAAGGAAGAGAAAAGTAAGAAGAAGAAGAAGAAGAAGAAGAAGAAGACAAAGAAGAAGAAGAAGAAGAAGAAGAAGAAGAAGAAGAAGAAGAAAAGAAAGAGAAGAAGAAATGAAGAAGAAGAAAAGAGAAGATAAGAAAAGAAAGAAGAAGAAGAAGAAGAAGAAAGAAGACTAGACAGAGAAGAGAGAAGAAGAGAAAGGAGAGAAGAGAGAAGGAGAGATGAGAGAGAGAGGAGAGAAGGGTGAGAGAGAGAGAGAGAGAGAGAGGAGAGAGAGAGGATGGAGAGAGAGAGAGAGAGAGGAGAGACTCAGAGACAGAGACTCGAGAAGAGAGAGACAGAGACTCAGAGACAGAGAGACTAGAGACAGAGACTCAGACAGAGAGAGAGAGATACTCAGAGACAGATACTCAGAGACAGATACTCAGAGAGATACTCAGAGGAGATACTCAGAGAAGATACTCAGAGACAAGATACTCAGAGACTCAGATTGAGATTGAGAGAGAGAAATTGAGAGAGAGACAGAGGTAGAGAGAGAGAGAGAGAGAAGAGAGGCGAGAGAGAGAGAGAGAGATTGAGAGAGAGAGAGAGAGAGAGAGAGAGAGTGAGAGAGCAGAGAGAGGAAGACGATGACGAGAGAGAGAGAGAGAGAGAGAGAGAGAGAGAGAGAGAGTAAAGAGCAAGCACAAGACTGGTTCTTTTGCCTTCATCGAGCAGTAAAGTGTCGAGTTGGACCCTATTTGCATACGAGGTTCTCTGTTCCAAATTCATGCAGGTTCCTGTACGCTTTGTCCCTCGCCGTCCGGCCCCTTTTCAAGGGGTCTCTCCTTTACCTTCGGCCAGGGACCCCTTTTTGCTTCTTCTGTCGCTGCGCCAATACACAAGGAATGGCATCATCGGGGGGTCTCAAAGGCCTTCCGGCTGACCTAAAATGGAAAAAAAAAAAAAGAAAAAAAGAAAAAAAAATTGCTAAAGCAAAAGGAATCGGACAAAGGTCTTCGAATTTCAATCATATTCTTTTAAAATAGATAATTGAAAAAATTTTTTTGGCTTAAAAACGGGATTGAAAGAATAAAAAGTAGACCACTCTTAATCTTAAACCCTTTTAGTGCATATGCTTGACGATTCTATTCTGTTTCAAGGACAATTGACTAGTAAAGAAATTAATGAAAAAATTATCAAGATAGAATTGACTCCATTTTCTCAATAGGACAAAATACTATTTCTTATTTTGTTCTGGCTAACGTCCAGATGATTTCATTAAACCTTAGAAGGAACCACTGCCCCGGTCAATTCAACCAATCCTATGGCCGAACAAAGTGTTGTTAAACCTTGTGCCCAGGTGCAATAGCGGACCGTTATTACAATAAATAAAAGATAATTATTTAATAGTATAGTATATAATATATATATATATATATCTTATATTATATATAATATTATATATATCATCATATATATATTCATATAACAATTAGATAAATTTATCCTTGTTTTATTGATATTGGTTTTTCTTATTTTTGCACTCTGGTTTAGCTCGCATCGGGAAGATGAACCTAAAATAAATCATCTCCATCAGTCAAGTAAATCATTCCTACGTTTAAAAATATAAAAAATGGGCATGAATAATTGCGTAAAGAATCAAGCATAAAGTCATTGACCGTCTATCAGTATCAATACATTAACAATTTAACCACATGCGCCTGTTACACGTTACATTAAACACACACGCACACACATACACACACACGCACCACACACTCACACACACACACACACCACACACACAACACACACACACACGCACACACACGCACACGACACGTGGCGCAAGACTGAAATGAATTTCAGTATCGCTGCGCTGCGTGCGAGTCGTATATTCCAACTCTCGTGAGCGGAGAGAATTGTGTGTTGTGTGTGTGTATGGGATTGTGTGTGTGTGGAGTGTGTGATGGTGTGCTGTGTGTGTGGTGTGTGTGTGTGTGTTAGCTTGTGTGTGTGCGCAGCGCGCATGTAAGGTCACAGCATTACCCATAGATCGGTCATATGCGAGCTCTGAGCTCTCTTTCAGGAGGGGAAATGTCCTATCACGATTCCAACACGTGAGTCCAAGACCATGCGTGAATCATCACACAAACACACACGAACTGTGTTAAAATCGTATATACCACTCTATGTCGCCCCTCTGCCTCACTCCACTCTCCACCAACAATCACCCTTCTTGCCCTGGAACTCCCCAGCGTCTACTACGATTCTCCCCTAGAGGGTTCCAGAACGTCCAGGACAAGACAAACACCCTTAAGCCCGCCTCAACCCGTTACCGTTGCCTAAAGTTTCTATATTGAAGTCAAACGGTTTTATTTAGCTGAGAACTGGACCTCGGTCTGGAAAGGGGATGTTGATTGAACGATAAGTCCATCCATTATAGGGGGTCGGCTGAATAAAATCGCAAGGGCATTTGTTTTGCAACAGAAGAATATAAACAAAATACACCCAAAGTCACCGTGTTTGAAGGAGTAAGGACCCTCTCTTCCTGAGCCTTCCTTGGCCCCCGTCCACCTGCGCCTCCGCAGGGACCGAGCAATTCCCTCCCGAGTCTCCAAAGAGCGCTTCTTGTATCTGCCCCAGAGGAGCGCTAAGAGCTTCATCTCACACAGAAGAAAACCCAACTCCTTTTTTTTTTACCTGCGTGACACCCACAGATATAACCACAAACTCGACCCATCTAGATCCCTTTACTTTCGTACACACCTTCTTATTTACAGAAGAAGATAGCGTGGTGTAGCTCTTTCCTCCTCCTCCTCTTCCTCCTCCTCCTCCTCTTCCTCTGCCTCCTCCTCTTCCTCTTCTCCTCCTCCTCCTCCTCTTCTCTCATCTTCCTATTTTCATTCCTGTTCAACTTCTCTGCAATTCTCAAAGGAGCTTCTTCTGCAGCGGAAGAGGACAGAGTTAGTGTAAAGGTGGTGGTGGGATTCTCAAAACGGGGGAGAAGCGGGGAAAGCCCCAAATTCTCCTCGACTGTTTGGACCACAAATTACTTTTATCTGTGTTCATAGTAAAAAATAATAATAAATAAATAAATGGAAGGAAAATAATTATAAAAAAAAGCGGATGATACTTCCAAGGATACTCAAGTCTTTTAATACACAATTGAGAATACACCCTTAAATTACTTCGTTTCTTTCAAAAATATCGACCAATATTTTTGTTCACTCTTATATGGTTAACAGCAACTATATATCTACAAATACTTCAGTCTTTGCAAGATTAAACTGAGGAAACACTTAATAAATCTGTTCTTTCCAAAAATGAATAATGATTCAAGTTTCATTTAACCTCATTTGACAATTCCGCCTTTCCACACAACAAAACTGAAAATTTCCCTAAAAATAATTTTATATGCCACTTTAATAATATCTAAAAAATTCATGCCTTTCGTTACACATTAAGAGAACGAACACATACACATACCTACATTCCACACACAGACACACACACATATATATATATATGGTTTTAAACTTAATGGCAAGTTTTATTATTGCTGAGTTTTTTATCTGCCTTTTCTCTTTCTCTGAGAATCTTTTTCCCTTCCACGGGAAGTTGTCTTATAATGTCACATTTTGACATTATTTTGTCAGTTTACTTTGGGCATGGCATTTACCAAAGTGAGAAAATGGCCAGAACGCGTTTTCACACTACTTAGTGCTTCATCAG
>NC_134787.1:31825507-31828007 GCF_046742065.1 Oratosquilla oratoria
TCGAAGAGATCAAAGTAATACAATTGTGAAGAAACGAGACAGAAAATTTTGCATTGAGGAGGAGGAGGAGGAGAACGAGAAGAAGAAGGAGGAGGGAAGGAAGCCAAAGAAGCGGAAAAAAGCACGAGTGAATACCGTGACTTGCTTTTGGCCGCGGAGACGTAATGAAAAGAGGAAAAGGTAGAAAGAAGAAAATTGGTGGAAGGGGCTGCTGGAAGAGAAAGTGAGGAGAAAGCGCAAACGAAGGAAGGAGGGAGCGAGGGAGGGGAGGGGAGGAAGGAAAACCTGGTTGATGTGTACAGAGGGAAAGGAGAATACAAATGGAAAGGAGACGAGAAAAGAATTCGAAAGGGGAGAGCAAGGAAACAGTCAAAGGTATACTAAAGGGAATGAGAGAGAGAATGGAAGAGAGACAGACAGAGACAGAGAGAGAGAGAGAAAGAGAGAGAGAGAGAGAGAGAGAGAGAGAAGAGAGAGAGAGAGAGAAAGAGAGAGAGAGAGAGAGAGAGAGAGAGAAGAGAGACTGAGAGAGACAGACACAGAGACAGAGCCGTAGAGACAGAGCCGTAGAGACAGAGCCATAGAGGCAGACAGAGACAGAGACATAGAGAGAGTCATAGACATAAACAGATATAGACAAGGACAGAGAGAGAGGAGAGATAGAGAAGAGCGAGAGAGAGAGAAGAGAAGAGAGAGAGAGAGAGGGTAGAGAGAGAGGGGGAGAGAGAGAGAGAGAGAGTGAAGGGAGAGGGAGGAAGAGAGGAGAGGAGAGAGAGAGGAGGGAGAGGGAGGGAGAGGGGGGAGAGGGGGAGGGGGAGAGGGA
This sequence comes from Oratosquilla oratoria, assembly GCF_046742065.1. NCBI lineage: Eukaryota > Metazoa > Arthropoda > Malacostraca > Stomatopoda > Squillidae > Oratosquilla > Oratosquilla oratoria. The sequence goes on from NC_134787.1 coordinate 31,826,331, forward strand.
GAGAGAGGGGGAGGAGGGGGAGAGGGAGAGAGGAGAGAGAGAGAGATAGAGAGAGAGAGAGAGAGAGAGAGAGAGAGAGAGAGAGAGAGAGGGAAGAGAGAGAGAGAGAGAGAGAGCGAGAGAGAGAGAGAGAGAGAGAGAGAGAGAGAGAGAGAGGGGAGAGAGAGAGGAGAGAGTGGGGAGAGAGAGGGAGAGGAGTGAGAGGGGGGGAAGGGAGAGAGGGGAGAGAGGGGGGAGAGGGGGGAGAGGGGGAGAGGTGGAGGGGGGGGAGAGAGAGAGAGAGCCGCTTTGATGAGAAGAGACCTAGGCTACGCATGAATTTGGAGACCCTAGCGGTGAACAAGAGGGAGGAGATAGCAGGCGAAGGAGCCTCATAACCCAGGAATATGGAGACATTGCCGGAGATGAAGAGAGATGGAAATCCCGGAGAAGAGCTAAATAAGGACAAAATGACACAAGCAACACAGGGCGTTATCACAAACATTACAATCCCCGTCAACACGAAAGCTTCACCCAACATTTCTTCGGCCACGTGATGGCGGTATTAAAGCAGAATGCGCTTAGCTGCGATTCAAAGTCACCTTTGCCCTAAGTGTTTGACAGTCTGGGCAAGCGGCAGACATCAGTAATTCACTTTTGAGAGTTCCAAACCCAATTCACAATGACAACGCATGTTTAAAGTCTCAGTCATAAAATGAATCATACATCTCAGAAAAGTTGACACGAGTAACAAGGCAAAGATTACCATTGCCCCAAGTCTACATAAACCAATTGATATGAACAACATAGACATAACCAATGAAAATATAATAGAAACTTTTCAATGCAAATCCTTTGTACACGTGAGAATGAATATCAATGGAATAATCTTAAGAATAAAACGAAAAGACTAATTAAACAAAAGCAGAAAACGAAACCGGGCAAAAATTCGGAGGCAGAAACACATGCAGATGGGCCAAGCAACCGCAGTGGACTGCAAACAGGAAGAGAAGGAAGGGAAGAGTAGGACGAAGGAAAAGTAAGTAGAAGAGAAGGAAGAAGATGAAGAGAAGAAAGAGGAGGAAGAGTAGGAGGAAGAGGAGGAGGAAGAGAGGAGGAGGAAGAGGAGGAGGAAGAGGAGGAGGAAGAGGGTGGCTAATGAAATAATACTAACAATATAAAATATTGTGTTAATCACTTAGATAAGCACTACAGCCAAAAGCGTGCGTATGCTTGAAGGCGTAATGGAAAACTTCCAGCTTGGGAACGCCAACCTAGGCGGGAAAACTCTCATGCGAGCAGAACGTTTGATTCTTACAACATTATAGATACAATATACAAACAAAATATACAATGATGATAATGCTCAACAATTCTATGATATTTATATAATGGGAAAACGCTTATCTCCCGATCCAACAATATACATGTACAATAATATATATACAACGCAATTACACCATTACACGAGGAAGGGGACAAAAAAGAGGGATACATACATGTAGAAAGGAAGAAGAAGAAGAAGAAGAAGAAGAAGAAGAAGAAGAAGAAGAAGAAGAAGAAGAAGAAGAAGAAGAAGAAGAAGAAGAAGGAAAGAAGAAGAAGAAGAAGGAAAGAAGAAGAAGAAGAAGAAGGAAAGAAGAAGAAGGAAAGAAGAAGAAGAAGAAGAAGAAGAAGAAGAAGAAGAAGAAGAAGAAG
>NC_134787.1:31838007-31843007 GCF_046742065.1 Oratosquilla oratoria
GGAAGGCAGGAAGGCAGGCAGGCAGCAAGAAAGGCAGTAAGGCAGTAAGGCAGGAAGGCAGGAAGACAGGAAGGCAGGAAGACAGGAAAGAAAGACAGGCAGGCAAGCAGGCAGGGAGGAAGGCAATATGGCAGGCAGGCAAAAAGGCAAGAAGGCAGGCAGACAGGTAGGAAGGACAGACAGGAAGAAATGCAGGCAGACAAACAAACAGGCAGGCAGGCAGAAAGGAAAGACGGGAGGAAAACAAGGCAGACAAACAAGCAGGAAGACCGGCAGGAAGGAAAGACAGGAGGAAAACCAGGCAGACAAACAAGCAGGCAGGCAGGCAGGCAGGCAGGCAGACGTCCGCAAGAAATACAGCGATGGTGGTCTCTAATTAGACACTTACGGCGACAAAACACCCATCAACGCGTGAAAACCTGTTGCTCTATTGTGCCTGTGGCTGACGGGTATAGATAGCTTTTCCAGGTCTCAAGTCTTTCTTCCACTGTTCTTTTTCTTCGTGGTGGCAGCATCCCCACCGTTCTTGTGAAGGGTGCACTTGACATGCGTCTATCCTGTGTTAACGGTCTATTGGTTCTCAGCTCACTTTTGTAAGCACTATCTCTTATCCAGCAATTTACGAACGTATACTCTAAAGGCGAAGCAATAACCCCTTCCCCCCCAAAAAAATTAGGGGGGTGGGTGGCACACCCACACCCACGACCTCGAAGACGCTGGCTGAGCGCTCTACCCACCCGGCCACCACAACTCCCGGCTACGTCTTCTGCAGGCAGCGTGGCCATGTGCAGTTTCAGTTCATTTCCGGGTAAATGGATGACTCCCAATGGCCCCCGAAGCCTCCGGACAATGTAGCTCTTATTGCCTTGGGCTGCCAACCCACTAGATACAGCTGCCGCCATTTGTAACGGGTACAGTGGCTGCCTATTTGTGAAATACGGTAGCACTGTATATTCGATAGTTTTGCGCTGTCAGGGTACACTGGGCAAAGGTGAGGGCTTCGGCTGATGTTAAGATACTGAGTTGAGGGCGTTTTGTGTATGTAAACAATAACACTCATGCCACGTTTTAATTATGATATAGATAAAAGACCATTGCCACATTCCATACCGTTCTACTTTCAACAAGTACTGTGCTTTGGTCTTATGTTATTTTCTATTAAATGGAAAATGGAGTAACCATAAAACAATAGTCTTCAGGAAATAATTGTGAAAAAGGTCCAATACCCCTTCCAGTTCTAGTCCCCACCCACCGTCTCTTCCCCCATCACCCGCTCGCTCCTCATGCACTGCACCAACTCTTCTGCTGAATCACCAATCGCAGGCTCGGTTAATCTTATCAGCGTGTCTGCAGAGGTTCAAACAACTGTGGTTGCAGCGCCAAGGAGGTGGAGAAGAAAAAAAAATTCTTTCTTTCAGAAGTGTTTTTCTCAGAGGGGCTGCAGACACACCAGAAGGAGACTATCATCAGGGCAATTCTTCGGCCCCGCCCCACGTGCTTTTGGGCCCCGGCCACCTGCCGTGCCACCCCCATCCCTCCCCACTCCTTCCCTATTCATAAACATCTGTCTTCAATTCCCTCTAAAGATCCAGTCTTAGCAATGATACAGACACAACCTTGTAACTGTAAGAACAACACAAAATAAACAATAAAAACGAATACAATTTTTGGTCTGAAACATTTCACCCTCCTCAGAAGTTTGAACTACATGCCCCCCTTTTTTCACAGCCAACTCCCCCACCCCTTTCTGAAAAACCAAAACAAGGTTTTAACGTCAATATACATTGTCAATATTTAATCACTTAACAATATCAGCCCTGTGGGGCTGATGCTGATGGAATACATGAAGCGACACTTGCCAACACCGAAAACACAAACAATATAATCAGCGTCCATAAATACTGAGCAAGAGTTGTCCACCTAGGGTCGATGGACACCTGAAGGGGGGAGGGGGCACAGGGGGCACAATGGGGAAGGGCCACATGGGGGGTGGGGGAGAGAGCCTCAGAGGCTCAGAAGCGAGGTCGCAAACCTAATCAATCAATCAATCAGCCATTCTGAGCCCACTGCAGGGCAGACCTTTCCAATGCCATTCCATGACTCACAAGACTGCGCCGTCACTCTTGCAAACTTCTCTATCTCATCTCTATACCTTCAAAAAAAAATTGTATTTTGTTTTGCTTAGCGATCTTATTCAGTGTTTGAGGTGGTATCTAAGAAGCCGAAGAATAGAAGTCCATAAGTATTGGTCCCTCACATATTTAGAATGTTTTCCGCAAACGTTCAAATTTTATCAAACTACGGCACACTATGTCCAAAGACTTTTCATTATAATAGTTTCTAATTACCAGACGATGCGTTTTATCTAGTTCTATCACTATTCAGACTATTCTAAGCAGCGCTGAATATTCTTTCCTTATCAAATGCTAAACTTATCTCACATTTTTGATGAGGCAATGCGACGTCCAACTATTTTTTTCTAAACCCTTGTTAAATTATTATATATTCATCACCGGTGGGGAAGTTCCCTCTATGAACTAAAGGGATTACGACGTTTCTTATCCACTGTTTATTTTAATGATTAATTCGTGATCCTATATTTCCTTATGTAACTCAGAGCAATGACGCCCGGATGATATCAAGAGGAAAATCCTGTGACCAAAAGCTCCTCTCGGTCAAACGAATCCGCAATAATTGCGGGCATTGCACCTCGTGTGATACGGATTTGGGCAGACAAATAGCTTGGTCAGATGCAGCCTCAGCAGCGTGTAATCGCAGCCCCCCCCCCCCCAAAAAAAAAAAAAAAAAAAAAATTGGGGGGTCCCAGGCTTATCGGTTCACAGTTTCCAACCAATGCAGTTTCATCTTTTCAACATGGCGATATACGTTATTGATTTTCTTCTCCAATTTACACACTATTCTCTTCAGCTAAAATGGGAACCCCACATATGCAAGAAACATCGATCGAGACCCATTCCAGGCCACTGTCCGCCACTGAGGCAAACAAAATCTTCTGGAATTCGCCTCGATGGAATCTAGACGGCGACACCGCGGTGAAGGAGTTAATTTCTTGCTCATTCATCATCTCGACACTGCGTCGATAACATGAATTCCTCCACCGCGGTGGTGAACTTTGTTAGTATGATTTAGGCGAAATAAAAAACCGATGGCTCTCCACCTGAAGCTTATGGGCCCGCTAAGGAGCCTCGAAGTCTCACAAACCAAAATATAGTGGGATTTAAGTGTTAGGTGACTTAAACTTAGGTGACTTGGGATTTAGTCTGATGGAATTTGTTACTGGAATCACCTCCTAAAGACTGAGGAACGGGATAACATAACTACTGGATGCACGAGAATTTCTGGGCGCCATTCCACAGGCAAGAGTGTCTCATAGATTTTGTCGATTTATTTATTTATCTTTTAGGTAACTCACACCCGACTCATGGAGATTCTGAGCCTACTCCGACTGCCTAGATATGTGTGTGTGTGTGTGTGTGTGTGTGTGTGTGTGTGTGTGTGTGTGTGTGTGTGTGTATGTGTGTGTGTGTGTGTGTGTGTGTGTTCGTGTGCGCGCGCGCGTGTGTGTGTGCGCGCGCGCGCACGCTCAAGCAAGCAAGTGATCGTATTCCCAACCGCCTGTCTGAGCCGGTATCCTTAATTAAAACCTTCCATCTGTAATACTAATTATAGAAAAAAAAAAACACTGGAAAAAAGAGGTTGCATTAATTCTTGTGGTCCGGCCCGCGAGTTCTCGTTTCTCTTGGCAAGTGGGCAAAATTTGCATCCAAACTAGGAAGACGTACTGTGTCGTCATGCACGACCTCTGAGAGGTCAAAAACCTCAAATGTGAGTGAGTGAACGAGTAAGTGAGAGGGAGAGAGAGAGAGAGAGAGAGAGAGAGAGAGAGAGAGAGAGAGAGAGAGAGAGAGAGAGAGAGAGAGAGAGAGAGAGAGAGAGAGAGATAGATAGAGAGAGAGAGAGAGAGAGAGAGAGAGAGAGAGAGAGAGAGAGAGAGAGAGAGAGAGAGAGAGAGAGAGAGAGAGAGAGAGAGAGAGAGAGAGAGAGAGAGAAGGGAGAGGGGGAGAGGGGAGAGGGGCAGAGTGGAGGAGAGAGGGAGAGAGAGAGAGAGAGAGAGAGAGAGAGAGAGAGAGAGAGAGAGAGAGAGAGAGAGAGAGAGAGAGAGAGAGAGAGTGAGTGAGTGAGTGAGTGAGTGAGTGAGTGAGTGAGTGTGTGTGTGTGTGTGTGTGTGTGTGTGTGTGTGTGTGTGTGTGTGTGTGTGTGTGTGTGTGTGTGTGTGTGTGTGTGTGTGTGTGTGTGTGTGTGTGTGTGTGTATGTGTGAAATGAAACAATTTGGATTTTGCCAGAAGTAATTCATACAAATAGCGAACAAGTTCCCTTCTGTACTGAATGGTATTTGTCTTTTTACTCAATCTGCTGGAAAGTAAATTTATAATCATTTAAGTACTTTTATTCTCACACTTTATCGCAATGTAAATTTTGGGCTAACATTAAATCGATTTACAAATGAATAGGTGAATAAATAAATAGGTAAATAAATAAGTAATAAACATATAGACGGCTGGATAATATATAAGTGAATAACACATACATGTACACAAATATTAAGATTCGATCCTCAACCCTGCTAATATTAACACAACACCGAAACAACCGCCTACTACCGCTGGTGCAACAATAATCCCTATTATCACCAGATAACACCAGTCTCAAGCACACCCAAACACACCATCTGACGACGACAACTTACACCAACAACATCACTGGGTTCGGGGTAGAGGATGATGGAGGATGTTGGGGACGGGAGGTTGGGTGGGGGGGGGGTGTTAGGGAGTGCAATGTCTAGACAGACCTATCAGCTGACAGATAATCACATGAATTTCCGTACTGTAACGAGATTCCCGGAGGAGGGGAGGGTATCATGTCTGGCATACAGAAGCTTCATCCATACCTTGAAGACTGTCCTTTATTATTCTGATTA
>NC_134787.1:31848007-31858007 GCF_046742065.1 Oratosquilla oratoria
TCCGTTAAAAAAAATATAATAAAACATACAAGCAAAACAACACTGATTTTCCATTTACATTTAGTTATTTTAGATATTTATAATTAACATCATTATTATTGTTTTACTCTTATTTCTAATCCTAAGAGTTGAGACTACTACTTGAGGAGTTTCATCAGGGTGATAGAAAAATAATAATAAAAAAGAAAATGGAGAAGAGGGAAAATAATAATAAAAGACATACACACACACACACACACGCACGCACACACACACACACACACACACACACACACACACACACACACACACACACACACACACGTACACGTACGCCCTCCCAAGTTGGCAAGACTTTCAAAGTTTTCTTCTCAACTAAAAATCCACAAAAGAAACTCAGGAAGGGACAGGCAGCGAAAGAGGGCACAGGGGAAGAATAATGAAGACCAGCCAAGAAACTCGAAAAAAAAACACCTTAAAAGAAAAAAAAAAGACACCAGAAGAGGCGACTTTTGAAAAAGAGAATAAGAAATGCGGAAACGACAAGAGACGAAAAAAAAGAAAAGAAAAAAAAAAAAGCGGAAGATCCTGGTGTGCGCAATAAATAAAAGTAAAATTTGTGACGACATTCTGACAGAAGAGCAAGTTATTTTCACGTGCGCGCACGCGGGGTTGGCGACAGAAAAACGAAATGAACAAACTGGAGGGCTCGACGAAATATGAAAAAAGGAGGCGATGTAATTTGCAATTTCCCTCCCAATACGTCCTCTCTCAATTCAACTTTCCTTTCCTTTTGCTTCTTCACTATCTTTTCTCATACTTTTCTCTTTTACTCGTGCTTTTTTCTTCCCTATTCCCTTTTCCTCCTACTACTTTCCTCCTCCTACTTATCCTTTCCTCTTCCTACTCCTCCTTTCCTTCTCCTACTCCTCCTTTCCTCCTATTCCTCCTTTCCTTCTCCTACTCCTCCTTTCCTCTTCCTACTACCCTTTTCCTCTTCCTACTTCTCCTTCCCTCCTCATATTCCTTTCACTCGTATTTTTCCTTTCTTCCTCCTATTCTTCTTTTCCTCCTCCTCTGCCTTCCATATGACACATTCTTTTCTCCCAATCTTCCCTTCCATTCACTCTTCTCTTCCTCCTGCTCTTCCCTCCTCCCCATCCTTCTCCTCCTCCCACTGTCCGACTTTTGGTCAGGTCAGGTCAGGTCAGGTTCAAGTCGGGTCGGTCATCAGCCATTTGGAGTCCATAGTTGAACAACGGCCTCTCCAAATTTCTTCCGTAAGTTATACGAACACTAACCATAGTCATGTTACTTCTGCAAACTTTTCATTTCGTCTCTCCACTTCCTTTCTACTTATGTATGTATGTTTTTTTCCTAATCTCCCCCAAACCTAATATAGCCTTTCACTTTACCTCCTGCTTCATATTTCATTTATTTATTTATTTTTCTTATTCTCGTGTGTCTTCTCGTCCTTCTCCAAATATTTGGTCGTCTCTATTTCTTTTTTATATTTATTTTCCAATCATCTGTATTTTTTTTTCAATCATCTTTTTTTTTGTACATCTCCCAATATATATATATATATATATATATATATATATATATATATATATATATATATATATATATATATATTTTATATATATACATATATATATATATATATATATATATTTTTTTCATTCTTTTTTTTCTGAGTTTCCCTTCCCCATCATCACTACAGACATCATAGCCACAACCACCATCACCATCACCACTTTCATCTGAATGTTCACCAACCCCACCAACATAACTTCCACAACTACCACCTCCACAAACTACTACCATTACAACCACCTTCACTTCCACCACAACCGCTATCACAACCAAAACAACCACCACCACAACTACCACCATAACTACCACCACCAGCAATAACAACATCGCCAACACCATCACCATCACCACCCTCACCACCACCTTCACTATAACCACCTTCACCACCATTATCACCTTCATCACCACCACTTTCACTACCACACCACCTTCACCACCATCACCTCCTCTACTATCAGCACCACCACCTTCTCTACCACCGCCACCATCTGACAAGCCTTCACTTCCTCAGCCATTAGCTAGGTATCCTGAATGCGTTAATACCCGGAAAATTATATACGGCTGAATCTAAGTGATGGCCACAGTATCCTTGAAATTGTCGCTTTCTCGTGTCGTCGTCGTAGTCGTCGTTTTCGGAAAATTCAAACAGTTTCAACGGTTTTTAACGTTTCCGTGACGTCAGGCTGGTTTCAATATTCTAAACTCCGTGCAGTACTGCGCAAATCTTGTTGCAGCTGATGCCGAGTGAATTATTCTTAGCTACGAATTAACTCAAAGTCTGATTCCTCCCATCACATCAATTAAATAGTTTAGCTTTGGTTAGAATTCATGATGAACACTAATATATATATATATATATATATATATATATATATACATATATATATATATACACATTTTGTAAGTATTTATACATACTCTTATATATATATAAAACACCACAATAACTGACACTCAAAAGAATATCAACCAGTTCTTAACCGTCTCCCAGGGCCACTAACTCTCTAAAAACAGGAAATAATCAGAACCTGCGGCTACTAAACGCAGGAAATAATCAGAATTCGCATCAACGTTCTTCCTCACTCACTTCTTTTTCCTTCGCCTCCACATCTAAGATCAATTGACAGCTTCTTGGGCAAGCGCGAGACCACAGTCGAAGCTTCGAGGCTGTCCACCGCGGCTCGCAAGAAGCGCTGGGACGCCGGAAATGACTAATGGGATGGTGTGCCTCTGAGTCTTTGGGTCTCGATATCGTCTCAAATGTGTGTCTGTGTGTATTTATATATATATATATATATATATATATATATATATATATATATATATATATATATATGTTTGTATTTAGGTATGTGTGTGTGTGTGTGTGTGTGTGTGTGTGTGTGTGTGTGTGTGTGTGTGTGTGTGTGTGGTGTGTGTGTGACGATATCGAGACCCAAAGAGCTCAGAGGTACACCATATATATATATATATATATATGAATATATATATATATATATATATATATATATATATATATATATATATACATATATACATGTTTGTGTATGTCTGTAAACATCACCACCAGCACCAACTGCAGCAACATCAACGTAAATAATAATATCAATTAAGAAATCAATTAGTAAAACATTCCAATGGTTAAGGGTCCGGCACATGTCCAAACTGTCCCTGGGCACAGGGTCAAGGTGATGGCTTCAGCAGCAGCTGAATGTGTTCCAGATTAGCTTCCTCATGTCATCACAGTTAGGAAATAGAGAGAAATACAGGATGGCAAGTTCAACGTAAACGTAGACGTAGGTAATGTGCGGACGAATGGAAAGTGAGGACGAAATATAGAGTGAGAGGCTGGGAAAGAAAGCAGTGGAGGAAGAAGATGGAAAAGGACTGGGAAAGGAAGAGAAAGAAAAGAGAAGAAGAGGAAGAAGAGGGGGTATAGAATGGAGAGGCACTGAGAGAGGAGGGGAAGGGAGGAGAAAAGAAAAGTGAAGGGGACGAGGGAGATAGAAGGAAAGGAGAGTATAATAACTAGATAGAAAAAACAAGAACAATGGGGACAGTAAAGAGAACAAAGAGAGAAATAGAAATACGGGCTAAAGAGAGGGTGGGATAGAGAGTGAGGGAGAATATTAGAACGAAAAGAGAGACAACTAGAGCAAATGGCAGACATATATAGAAGGAGAAAATTTCAAGAAAAGAAGAGTGAGAATCTCTCTCTCTCTCTCTCTCTCTCTCTCTCTCTCTCTCTCTCTCTCTCTCTCTCTCTCTCTCTCTCTCCTTCCCGAAGTCATTACATCGAAATAGAAAAATGCCCAAGAAATGGAGAAATGGACAGGAGGAAATAACCAGTGTTGGAGGGAGAGAAAAAGACATGGGTGCTGTCTTCAGAACCCCAAGCCGCCGGCACCACCAGCCATCACCATCACAAATTATCACCACAACCAACAAAGCTATCTCCACCATCACGTCCATTTTTACTATCACCATCACATATTCCACTAATACTACCACCATCACCACCACTACCATCGATACCACTAATTGTTTCCTTCCTTCCCTTCTCTTTTCCTTATCTTACCACATTTGGAAATAACCACTGCAAGTTTATTACAAACTTCAACACATTTAAGGCTACTACTACCACCATTAACCACCACCGCTACATTCCACACCACACCTTCCCCACTTCCTCTACTGAAATCAGCTGATTCCAACACATTCCAAAATATTTCGTCACATCTACCACAAACACCGCCGCTTGCGCCCCCACAACCATTAATACTTTCGTAGGATTTCACCACGCCGCCTTCAACAAATAAAGCCTAAAATCAAACTACAATATATTTCACTCCAATCCATCAGTGAGCGCATCTACTTCTCACACCACTTCTATTGCTCCTCCTCCTCCTCCCCCTCCTCCTCCTCTTCCTCCTCCTCCTCCTCCTCCTCTTCCTCCTCCTCCTCTTCCTCCTCCTCCTCTTCCTCCTCCTCCTCTTCCTCCTCCTCCTCCTCCTCCTCCTCCTCCTCCTCCCCTTCCTCCTCCTCTACCACTACTAATATCACCATCACCCACCTCACTCTGCCTTTTTCGCCATCTTACTCAAAAGTATTGCACCACTATTCACCAAAACAATAGCACCACCTCTAAGATACTTCTATCACCACCACTACCATCACCGTCACCACCACTGTCACCAACATCTCTTTTTCCGAACTATCACACACAAACACCAGTGTTTGACCACAACCCCCACCACACCCCACTAAAACCATTCCCACCACAAACAACATCAATTCCACTACTATCCTTCCCTTTCCTCTCCTCTCCTCTCCTTCCACCACTTCCTGCACAAGTATTTCGCCGCAATCCACCACACGACACCACCACCGCCATTGTCGCCACAGCGTCAAGCGCTGTTTGTCATCTTTTTCGCTTTCTTGCAGCGCGACCGCGTCGTGGCCACGTTTTCGCCCTCGTCTTCGTCGTCTGAGGTTCGCGTTTGTCGTTATTCATTTCCTTTTCCCATCCGAGTCTCGGATCCGTCCCTCCCCCCCTCTCCCCCCTCTCCCTCCTTCTTCCCTCCCCCCTGTCTTAATTTTTTATACGTAGTCTCGAATCCTGCCAAAGTTTGGGTCTTTATGTCTTACGAGTCCGAAACTGAATGCCTCAGAGGGCCGGACTCGCCTTCTGCAAGAAGTCGTCGAGCTTCTATGGCAGCACCGAAAGAATCTTCTCTTTCTTCGAACTATACATCATCATCATCATCACTATCATTACTATCACCGTCATCAATCACCACCTTTTCCTCGTCCATCTTCATCACCATTTCTTTCCTCTTCATTATCACCATCATTACTATCACCGTCATCAATCACCACCTTTTCCTCGTCCATCTTCATCACCATTTCTTTCGTCTTCATTATCACCACCAATATGATTCTTATTTTTCGTAACCTGCTACTAATACCACCACCACCACGCCAACGCCCACTACCTCCACTTCCTTCACCACTACACCAACCTCCACCCCTTCCACTTCCTCCATCAGCACCATCACCAACCCCCACTACCTCCATCACCACCACCACTTCGTTCACTCCTATTTCCTCAACACGTCCAGAATTACAACGACACGTCCTCAGCAGAGGAGCAATTTCGATAAACAAGTGTCTGAACCGAGAAGAAAAAAAAAAAAAATAGAAAAGAAAAAAAAAAATCCTACTGTGCAATTAACGCGTTCCCTAACGGTGTTCTGACTATGGCCGGGCTATTTCCTTCAGTTGATTTTTTCCCAAGTCTACACGCTATCCGTGCATATCCATCTGACAGTAGATAAAATAGTAGACAAATTTGCCAATCAATTGACAAATAAACAAAGAAATGAGTAAAACATAAATTGATAGATGGAGTTAAAACAAATAGATATGTAATAAATCAATATTATATATATATATATATATATATATATATATATATATATCACATATATATACATATATACAGAAATACAGAAATACATAAACAAGCAAGTACACATACATTTAAATATTCATAACAAAAGGAATTGTAGATAAACGATACATTAGAATAATCAACATAGAACGTTAGCGTGATGAAGTGCTCATACCCCTTCCGTACTGGGTGACACTTTCCCGTTTTTTTCCATTTGCCGCCTGGTGACTTTATTCATCTCCATGGCAGCCACCTACCCCCTCTCTGGAACGGGGAACGGGGAACGGGGAACGGAGAACGTGGAACGGAGAACGGGGAAAGGGCTATCATGCAAACGTATCAATCCTCACATCGAAGATGTTCAACATGGCCGAGTGACATGACGAACATGGTGAAACACGTGTGACATGACATGTGATGCCAGGCGTGACGCCACGGGTGACACAAAGCCGAAGAAGGCATGCACGTGACATGGTGCCATCGACAAACACTAATTGCGGGGCTTCATGAATCACTTTGGATTCCACGGGTCCACGGGTCCCCCCCCTCCTCCTCCTCCTCCTCCTCCTCCCCCTCCTCCTCCTCCTGCCTCGGCTGCTCAACGTCTTCACTTGTTGTGAGAGAAGAGAGTGGGAGGGGGGGGGAGGGTGTGAAGCCCAGGTTGACAATGAGTCGGGCGTTTATGAGTTCACGCCTGGAATGCTGAGTGGCGTTGGTAAAACGGTGGTGGTAGTGATATTGGTGAAAATGGTGATTGTGGTGGTAGTAATAGTGGTGATGATGGTGACAATGTTGGAGATAATAGAAGCAATAGTTGTCGTGATAGTAGCGAAGGGGGGGGGGCTGGAGAAGAGGAAGCCAAGTTAGGAGCCATGGAGCTAATTTAGGAGGGACTGAGAAGTCTGAAGAATGTAAGAGAGGGCCATGCTCCAGAATGAGGAAAAAGAGAGAGAGAGGGAGTGGGGAGATAGAATATATATATATATATATATATATATATATACATATATATATATATACATATATATATATACATATATATTATACATATATATATATGTATATACACATATATATACATACATATATATATACATATATATATACATATATATATACATATACATATATATATATACATATATATATATATATATATATATATATATATATATCGTTACACATTAGTAATTGCACTCTGAACCCACTATTATTTGGATTTAAGAAAAGAAGAAAATAACGATTTTCCGTATATTTCGATCACTTGCTGTGATCCTCTTCACGTGAAGAGGATCACAGCAAGTGATCGAAATATACGGAAATCCGTTGTTTTCTTCTTTTCTTAAATCCAAATAATAGTGGGTTCTTAGTGCATATATATATATATATATATATATATATATATATATATATATATATATATATATATAGAGAGAGAGAAAGAGAGAGGGAGAGAGGAGGGAGAGAGAAAGAAAGAGAGAGGGAAAGAGGGAGAGAGAGAGAGAGGGAGAGAGAAAGGGAGAGAGAGAGAGAGAGAGAGAGAGAGAGAGAGAGAGAGAGAGAGAGAGAGAGAGAGAGAGAGAGAGAGAGAGAGAGAGAGAGAGAGAGAGAGAGAGAGAGAGAGAGGGAGAGAGGGAGAGATAACCGAACAGAATACTACCAAGGGACCGGAGAGAAGGAAAACAAGAAAGATAAGGAGGATAACCGCGATGGACGAGGTCAAGAGAGAAGACGAAGATAGGAATAAAGGTGAACACGGTGACAAAAATAGCGGAGAAAGAGGGACTAGAATAGACGAAAGAAAAGCGAGAAAGGAGAGAAGTGGGTAAAGAGAGAAAGAAAAAAGAAATTCAGAAAGAGGAAAAGGACGCGAATGTGTGTGAAAGAGGAAGTACAATTCAAAGAGAGGGGAGTGAAAAAGAGGAAGTGTGAGAGAAAAAGAGTGAGGCTTGAGCGAGATGAGGGTAGCGTAAACGAGTGCGTGAGAGCGAAAAAGAGAGGTGTGGGCTAAAAAGAGCGATGGAGATGTGGGCGAAAAAGAGCGATGGAGGTGACAGTAAAATAAAAAAAGGTTAAAAGTGCAAGGAGCAGAACCGAGGATGTTAAAAAAAAAAAAAAAAAAAAAAAAAGGGGGGGGGGATAACCTTGCCACCACAGAGGCGCTGCACTGAGCAGCCTTTGTGTTCCTCCCTTAGCCAAAACAAATTCTACAAAGGACACCGCCGCACCGAGGGAGGATTAAGACAAAGTCTGCGAAGCGGAGAAGCTGAGGCGGAAGACGCGAAGAGGAAGGACTCAAGCCAAAGGCTCGAGGAGGAGGAGGGGAGGTCTGGGGTTTGGCCCCACCTCCATTTGGTCGAGTGTCGAAGGTCTGAAGGAAATGGAAATGTGGAGGATTAGGAAGAGATGAAAAGGCGAGGTGAAAGTGGAAAGGGTAGGGAAAGAGATGGGAAGGCGAGGGGAAGAGGTAGGGAATGAGAGGAGGAGATGGGAGAGGGGGAGAGATGGAAAGGGGAGTGGAAAGGAGGAAAGGAGAAAAGTAAAAAATAATTGGAAATGTGAAAAGAAAACGATAAAAGGAAATGGCAGGGGAAGAGGAAAGGGAAAGGGAAGAAGAAATGGAAGAGGATCAAAAGGGGAGGGGACATGGAAGGGGAGAGGAATGAGAGAAAGGAAACGAGGAAATGAAATAGGGAGAGGAGGGGAAATGTAGAACAGGGCGGGGAGGGTGGAAAGGGGAGAGGAAAGGTGTAACGATGGGTGGAGGGTGGAAGAGGATGGGGAATGTGGAAAGGGGAGGGGAATGACGCAAGATAACCTGAATATATGTATTACAAACACGAAAAGCTAGGAAAGATGCAAAAGGAGAAGAAAGACAAAGAGGAACGGGAAAGGTGGAAAAGGAGAAAGGTGAAGAAGGAGAGAGTAAGAAAGGTGGACGAGAGTGATGAATGTGAAAGAGAAGAGGGGAAGGGAGGAGGGAAGGAGGGAGGGAGGGAGGGAGGGAGGGAGGGAGGGAGGGAGGGAGAAAAGAATGTAGGAGACAAGAAAGGAAGGAGACGAGGCAAAAGTAATGTGGAACAGGAGTAGAAAAAACATAGGGACGATGGAAGGGGAAAAAGAGTGAAGACGTAACGGGACGGGAAAAGGGACGGTACACGTGGGAAAGGAGAGGGAACAGGTGGGAGTGGGGAGAGGGTTAAGGTGAATATGGAACAAGGGAGCAACAAAGCAGAGTGGAAGATAGAGTGGAGAAGAAGAAAAAGATGTGGAAGGGTGGGGGAAAAGACCAGACGTTAAAAAGAGAAGACCAATGAGGCTACAGGAAAGGGTGGTTGAAGAGGGGGAAGGGATGAAACAATGGCAGGAAGGGTAGGGGTGGATGGGAGGGCAGGTGGAGTGAGACGAAGGGTGGAGTGAGAAGGGTGGAATTGGGAGGGGTGGGAAATGGTGGGAGGAAAGAGGAAGAGGAAAGTTATGATGGGGAGGGTGAGGGGGGATGAGAGGGAGGTGAAAGGATAGAGGGATGGAGAGGAAGGGGAGGGGGAGAGAGAGGAAAGGGACTGAAGGAGAAGAGGAGTGGGAGGGAAACGGAGAGGATGGCAGGAGGGGAGGGGGAGAGGGGTGGAGGGGAAGGAGGTGGAAGGGTATGTGGAATGGAAAAAAGGTAGAGGGGTATGAGGGAGGTGTATGAGGGATGAGAAAGATGTGGGAGGGATGGGGAAGATGTGGGAGGGATGGAAGGAATGGGAGGGATAGGAGGAGTGGGAGGGGTGGAAGTAGTGGAAGAAGTGGAAGAAGTGGAAGAAGTGGAAGGAGTGGGAGGAGCGTGTAGGAGGGCGCAAAGTGGTTCAAACTGACTATGAGATGAGGATGAAGGAAAGAAGGAAGGGGGCAGAGGTGAGACTCGGGGGGAGGGGGGAGCAAAAAATAGAGAGAGGATTAATGTTGGGGTGAAAGACTGGGGGA
>NC_134787.1:31863007-31877100 GCF_046742065.1 Oratosquilla oratoria
GTATATATGTGTGTGTTTATACGAGTATATATATATATGCGTATATACGAGTATGTATATATTATATATATATATATTATATATATATATATATATATAAATATATATATATATATATATATATATATATATCCTCTTCTATTTCTTCCTCTTCCTCCTCCATTATTACTCCTATTCCGCTAGTTTTTCATCCTCTTCCTCCTTTATATATCCACCTAATCCTTAAGTTTGTTCTCCTTCTCCTTTTGCTATTTCTCTTTCTCTTACTTCTCTTTCTCCTCTAATCTCTTTCTCCTTCTCTATCTCTCTCCCTTCTACCTCCTACTCTACCTCCTCCTCCTCCTCTTCATCTGAAAGGGTCTCACTGAGTTCTCACAAATCAAGGGTATCAAAGTAAATCAGCAGATTAAGCTTGGCCTCACCCTCCCTCTTCAAAACTTTTGAGTACATCATCATATGCCACGTCACTCTTGCAAATTTCTCTATCCCGGTCCTCCATCTTTTACTGCACGTCATTAGGCTAATTGTTTTGCAAGATAAATTTATTTTTTCTGACTCACTTTTGAGGATTTCACTTAAACAATAAAGTGCAAATATCTTCGTTTGACCTTCAGCGGAGACCATCAATCTTTCAGACACCCCCCTTCGACATGGGAGATTCTTAGTTTTTTTTTCAATTTTATTTCTATTATAAATTTCTCTTTCATATATTTAGTCTATTTGTTTCATATTTACTCATTTATTCATCTACTCATTTATTCATTTATCTGTTTATCAATTTAATTATTTTTAGATAAACGCTCTTAGTCAAGCGTCTACGTCACCATCGAACCTTTAAGAAACACGACCGAAGGCATGATCTCCTTGACGCGAATAAACATAACATGAATAACTTGATAAACACGAGCAAATGAATAAACAAGTAAGTGAGGACACAGGACTCCATTTCCATGTACTCTCCCTGAAGAACATTACACACAGTTTTGTTTCCTCTATCTGCCGCAGTTATTACATCCTTGATACCTGGAATTTTGCATTCGACTGCAGGAGGACCGGGAGGGGGGGGGGAGGAGGAGGAAGAGGAGCAGCAGCAGCAGCAGCAGCACGAATAGGAGGAAGAGAAGGGAATGACGAGTGGATTGGGGGACTTATGTCAAGTTGACAAATTCGTGACCTTAAATGACAAACCTTCAGAAGTGACCTGATCAGAGGGCGTTGCAAAAGGTATCAGCTCAACTCACCTGTGGACAAATGAAGAAAATATATATTAGTTTGAAAAATAACAGTACACGTAAAACGTAATAAGATGAAGATACTCCAATATTTGTACAATCTAAATAAAGAATACAGTTTTTTTTTATAGAAAGAGAGAGGGGTTAGGCGTGATTACAATGGTTACATTCGATAAACTACGAAGTGATATGGTATACATGTTAACGTGGAAGTACATAAGATAAACATACTATAGTTAAACAGATATGTTTTTTCATTATCCTTCCTTCAGAGTTCCATGTTTCTCTGCATTGAAAACAAACAAAACACAAACACAAACACAAACACAAACACAAACACACACACACACACACACACACACACACACACACACACACACACACATACACCATTAAACATGGCTCTCTGGGGAAGACTGCAACACACCTGGAACAATACCAGTCCATTCACCCCCTCCCCCCCCCAAAAAAAAGGAACTGAGAACGGTCCAACAGCACCCTCACAACACATACCTCCCCCCCCCATTCCCCATCATCCCCCCATTCCTCCCATCCCCCACCCAGAGTCCTTCATCATTGTCGAGATCTTTGCCATAAATTGCGGGCAAACAATTCGCGGGGGGAATCTTTGTATGCCACGTTTATTTTCATTTACTCAATTGACTCGACGCAAAGATCATAAATTCGCCTGCAGTACCCACGACAATGCAGCTGCCACGCCGCATTCCCTCTACAGTTATTCTATTTTATTTTTTATTTTATTTTATTTTAGTTTTTTGCTTTTTTTTTTGCCTTTTCTGTTTTATTTCCATTTTACTTATTTTTTTGTTTTTGTTTTACTTCTTCTCTCTCTCTCTCTCTCTCTCTCTCTCTCTCTCCTGCATTGCGACAGCAGCGCTACAACCATGTTTTTTTCCGGCTTCGTTTTGGTATGTGAATAGTGCACCACTATCCCACCACAACCTCTACCAATTCACTCCAGCCACTCTCCTGGACAACGAGGCGACCACGTGAACCTCGACAAACCCCTACCACTTCACTCTCACCAGACTCCAGCCACATTCCAGGAGTCGAGCACAGCACTTTAACCCCTGTCCTAACAAAACCCACCACTGGAATACAAACACAACACATTTACCACTCTCCCACGACAGACTCCACCATTTCACTCCAGCCACATTCCAGCCACGTTCCGGGGAGGCGATCTGAGCACTTTACCCCCTGTACCATCACAACCCCCTACCCGTTCCCTGGAACCACGTTTTCCAGCGCGAGGTCGGGCCGGGTCGACTCGGGTGATTTATACAACAGCCAAACTCGTATTTGACAGCAAATACCGCGGCGATCTCCAGTGTCCCTCTCCCCAGTCAGTGACCTGATATGGAGTGCCAACGATCGAGGTCACGCTGGAATAACAAACAAGCAGGAAGCACTTCGGGCCATCGTGTCGGTTTTATGAACCTTTTACGAAACCTTTATGAACCCTTTCCGTGATCCTTATGAAACCTTTATATAGATCTGTGCTTCGAAACTTTTATGAACTCTTTGTGTGATCTTTATGAAACCTTTATGAAGACTTCACGCGACTTTTACGAAACCTTTATATGATCTTTGGTATGAAACTTATATGAATCCTTTGAATTATTTTTACGAAACCTTTTCGAACTCTTTATGTGATATTCTATAAACATTTTTCAAATCTATGTTACATTACAAACTTTTGTGAAATTTCGATGAAATTTTTATACAACTGCCATAAAACCTTAATGGAAGTTATGGAGCCTTTAAAAAAATCTGAAACCTTCACCAAACCTCAATGAAATTTTTATAAAACTTTACAAAACCCTTATAAAAATTTTACTAATTTTGATAAAACTTTATAAAGCCACTAAAGGAGGTTAAGCAACCTATCTATGGTGAGCAAGAAGCAATTTTGCATGACGTTACTGGTAATGTAAACAATTGTATCAATAGTATTTTGTCAATATATTGTGTAAAAAATATTGTGCCGATATACTGCCAATATCATTCTGTCAATAACTTCTATCAATAATACACATTGCGTTGGGTCTGGTTGAATTGCTTCGTTACAGGGACGACTACATTCCCCGACAGCATTCCAAAGCACAGCCAAACCGACACCATCCCAAGCAACCTGTCTGACACTTGAAATTTCCCACGTGAAGCCTTCTATCCCTCGAAGACCTCAGTACTCCTCAACAATGGGCTTAAGAACGCGCGAAGACTTCAAGAACACACGGGGACATAACCTCCAGTAACCGTCACCTTACGCGATGACCCTCCGCCGGCGGGTCGGGGGCATTTGAGTTCGAGCAGGACACAATGAGGAGCACTTGAGGAAGACAATGACGACGGGAGGAGGTGGAGGATGACAAAGGGCGCCCAAGACATCGACGGGAAACGAGAGGAGGATCCAAGAGCCTCTGTGGGGTGGGAGAGGGGGAAAGGGGAGGCGACAATGGTGAAGAAGGAGAGCAGAGTCCTTGGGTCAACAAGGGCGGGAGACTGGTACCTGTCACTGACATGTCAACGACATGTCGGCGACATTCTTGGCGCTGGAAGCTGGATGATGGCCACGTATAGTTCGGAGATAACTTCAGCAGCAGTAGAAGCTATCTGAAGTGCAAGGCTGAATAAAGGCATCTCTCATCCTCTTCCACGACTCTCTCGGCTGTAATAATCTCTGCCACGTCACTTCTGCAAACTTCTCATATTCGTCCCTCCTATCTCTTTTGTAACGGTTACAATCTCCTGCGTCTAATTAACGAAACTTGCTGTATCTGTTATCCTCTCTCCTTTCCAACTGTTCTAACATTAAACAAAAACGAAAAAAAAAAAAAATCGATGAGACGTCTTGAGGAAAGAGTTCTTCCAAGTGTCTGCAGCAGCTGGTAACATCTGGCCACGTGTTCCTCCGACTGAATGAAAGTGTTCAGGCCGCGACCAATTCTCCAGTAACCAACTGGCTGGCTGTGGTCACCTCGCGCCTGCCGGAGGTAAGCCTCATGACTTCTCCCTTCTGGGGAAAGAAAGACCCGCGGTCTTCCGGTACAGTCAAACACAAAAGTCTTAATACATTCCATGATTCTCGCTCATTCGACTCAATGGGCAACCATTACGTTCTATTTTTCTTTTATTCCGTCACCGGCCATTCGGAGTCCGTTGGTAAACAAATGATTCTCACTACCTTTCCCCGCACAACTACGCCAGCCTCTGCCACGTCACTCATGCAAAATTTTCTCTCCAAATTTCTGATTCAGCCAAACTATCATTGTTTAGCCAAGGGGCTGAATAGTGGTAGAGGGAATGTAGGAGGGGGAGGGGAAAGGTGGAGGAGGGGAAGGAAGGGAGGGGAAAGGTGGAGGAGGAGGGGAAGGAAGGGAGGGGGTGGAGAGAAGGAGAGGAAGAGGAGGAAAAAGAGGAGGAGAGGAGTGGAGGAGGGAGAGAAGAGGAGAAGTAAGGAAGAGGGAGTAGAGGGAGAGAGAGAAGGGAGGGGAAAGGAGGGGAGGGGAAAGGAGGGGAGGGGAATGGAGGGGAGGGGAGGAGAAGGGAGGGGAGGGGAGGGGAGGGGAGGGGAGGGGAGGGGAAGGGAGGGGAGGGGAGGGGAGGGGAGGGGAGGGGAGGGGAGGGGAGGGTGAGGGAGAGAGAGAGCGGAATGGGAAGGGGAAAAGGAGAGGGATGAGGAGAGGAAGGGAGAGAGCGAGGGAAATGGCAGGGGAATAGGAAGGGAAAGTGAGGAGGAGGGGATTACGATCGCTCAAACCCCCCCCGCGGCGCTAATTTACCATCCGAGGCTGAATAAAATCACGTGGCGTCATCTAGGAGCACAATTTGCCTCACTGATCGTCGGACGAAGTCATCGTTAGTTATCTATTTATTTATTTATTTGTTTATTAATTCATTATTCACCTATCTATTCATTCATCTCTTGTTGGTAAGTTATCTTAATCAGGTGAGAATAAACCTCATGGTATGCAACACTACCACGATCTCACAGAGAGGAGAGAGAAAGGAGAGAGAGAGAGAGAGAGAGAGAGAGAGAGAGAGAGAGAGAGAGAGAGAGAGAGAGAGAGAGAGAGAGAGAGAGAGAGAGAGAGAGAGAGAGAGAGAGAGAGAGAGAGAGAGAGAGAGAGAGAGAGAAGAGAGAGAAGAGAGAGAGAGAGAGAGAGAGAGAGAGAGAGAGAGAGAGAGAGAGAGAGAGAGAGAGAGAGAGAGAGAGAGAGAGAGAGAGAGAGAGAGAGAGAGAGAGAGAGAGAGAGAGAGAGAGAGAGACTGATACAATGGAGAGAAGATAGAGACCAAGCGAGAGATCAAGAGAAAGAGAGAGAGAGACTGAGAGAGAGAGAGAGAGAGAGAGAGAGAGAGAGAGAGAGAGAGAGAGAGAGAGAGAGAGAGAGAGGAGAGAGAGAGAGAGAGAGAGAGAGAGAGAGAGAGAGAGAGAGAGAGAGAGAGAGAGAGAGAGAGATAAGAGAGACAAAGAGAGAGAGATAGAGAGAGAGAGAGAGAAAAAGAGAGAGAGAGAGAGAGAGAGAGAGAGAGAGAGAGAGAGAGAGAGAGAGAGAGAGAGAGAGAGAGAGAGAGACTGATACAATGGAGAGAAGATAGAGACCAAGCGAGAGATCAAGAGAAAGAGAGAGACCAGGACTGAGAGAGAGAGAGAGAGAGAGAGAGAGAGAGAGAGAGAGAGAGAGAGAGAGAGAGAGAGAGAGAGAGAGAGAGAGAGAGAGAGAGAGAGAGAGAGAGAGAGAAAGAGAGATAGAGGAGAGACGATGGAGAGGATATAGAGACCAAGTGAAAGAGGATAGAGAGACCAAGCGAGAGACCAAGAGAGAGTAAGACAGCAAAAGAGAGAGAGCTTGTGAGGTGTCGCTAGTAGCCATTGCAAACATGAATTAATTAATCCAGCTCAACACTTCATTCATCCTCGCATAATGAGAGCCGCACTTAATTACACCTTGGACGTAATTGTCCGGTAAGACGTTGGAGGGGAAAATGCTCATTTTAAGAATTTTATTTTCCTGATTGGGTCTACGTTCTCAGAGCGCTAATAACGATGTGAAAAAGGTGGCAAAGATCCTTTGAATTAATAATTCATATATATATATATATATATATATATATATATATATATATATATATATATATATGTGTGTGTGTGTGTGTGTGTGTGTGTGTGTGTGTGTGTGTGTGTGTGTGTGTGTGTGTGTGTGTGTGTGTGTGTGTGTGTGTGTGTGTGTGTAAGCGCGCCCATGTTTAGGGGCTTGATTCTAGCTGACATCCTCCTCGGGTTAGCCAGGTAGACCTGCAGTGGACCCTCAAGGCTAAGTAACACAACGTCAGATCATTTTCACAAACTGAGAACTATAATGGAAATACTTATGAGAAAATGAAAAAATAATAGGATACTGAGAACTTAACGAAAGAAAAGGTGATGGAGGAGGGGACAGAAGGGGAGGAGCATACGAAAGAGGTGGAAAAGCGGAGAAGGAGGAGGAGGAGGAGGAGAAAGAGGAAAGGAGTAGGTGGAGGAGGAAGGAAGATGGATGAGGAGGAGGAAGAAGAGAAGGAAGGAATATGGACGAGGAGGAAGAGGAAGAGGAGTAGAAGGAGGAGTAGGAGGAGGAGGAGCAGGAGGAAGAGCAGGAGGAAGAGCAAGAGGAGGAGTAGGAGGAAGGAAGGAAGAGGTGGCGAGTAACAGAAGTTTGATACGAGTTGATAAAGAGGGACGCGTTAAGTTTGTGGGAGGAGTGTGGGGGGAGAAGGGAGATGGGAGGGGGGTTGATGCGAGGGGGAAGATGAGAGGGCAGAAGATGGAAGAGGGAAGATAGATGGTAGAGTGACGAGGTAGGGGGAGGGAGGAAGGAGAAGGGAGAAGGGGAAGGGGAGGGGGGTTAGGACGGGAACAAGAGGGAGGGAGAGGAAAGGAGAACGGGGAAAGGGGGACAAGGGGAAAGGGGGACAAGGGGAAAGGGGGACAAGGGGAAAGGGGGACAAGGGGAAAGGGGGACAAGGGGAAAGGGGGACAAGGGGAAAGGGGTACAAGGGGAAAGGGGGACAAGGGGAAAGGGGGACAAGGGGAAAGGGGTACAAGGGGAAAGGGGGACAAGGGGAAGGGAAAGGGAAAGGGAAAGGGAAAGGGAAAGGGAAAGGGAAAGGGGAAGGGAAAGGGGAAGGGGAAGGGGAAGGGTAAGGGGAAGGGGAAGGGAAAGGGAAAGGGAAAGGGAAAGGGAAAGGGAAAGGGAAAGGGAAAGGGAAAGAGGAAGGGAAAAGGGAAGGGAAAGGGAAAGGGAAAAGGAAAGGAGAAAGGGGGAGGAGAAATGGGAAAGGTGGAAGAGGGGAAGTGGGAAAGAGAGATAGGTACAAGGAAGAGAGGAACAAGGGAAAAGAAAGGAGAAGGGTGAAGGGGGGGAAAGGAGAAGGAGAGATGAGAGATAGGGTTGGGCTAACGCGGGACAGGTACAAGGTTAAGAACATTGGTTGAGAGATTTCATTTTTATTTGCTGGTACTTGCAGCGGGGACGCCGTCATCCTTTTTAAAGGTGCATTTGTCATGCCAGTCATCATTATTTATGGTTAATGTAGCTTTCCTCAACTGGTCCCCAACTCCTACTCGTTGGAAGTTCCCTTACGATAAGACCCGTACGAGGTACTGACTGCATGTTTTATGTCGTCGATATCTCAGACTTTAAGTGACATCCCAACAGACCAAGTCACTCAGTATTCTTTCATTATCGGAGTCTATAGTCTTCACTCGTAAAAGGATGCTGGTCAGTTTTAATTTCCATTATCACCTCCGAACTGATACCCTCCATCACTTCTGTACCGCTTCTATGACTCCACTTATTCAGCGCGATATCGCCCCCAAGGATAGAGGCTCTGGTTATTGTTAATGAATTATCAATACTCCTTTACGATAACGCAAATACGGGATATCGGAGTTGTGGAGAATGCGCAAGGAGCTGGTAGTAATGCCCTGATTTAAGCTTTAGTAGATTACGAAAATACCTTTGATTCAAGAAAGAGGGAAGGAAGGAGGGAAAGACAAGAACAAAAAGAGGAACAAGAAGAGAAAGGAGGAAGAGGGGGATAGGCAAGATAAAAAAAAAAATATATATATATATACAGATATATATCTGTGTATATATATATATATATATATATATATATATATGTATATATATATATATATATATATATATATATATATATATAATTTGAGGGACATCATCAATGTTCTTCAAGAATGAGGGGAATGCCCCTCAAGACTGTATATGTTCCGGAGAACTCTGGGATGATCTAAAAGAATTCGGGGATGCCCTTCAAGCCCCAGGAGTTCTTTTTTAAAGACTTAAGGTCTTGAAGACACTTGTGTTCCTCAAGCTTTAAGAACTGTAAGGTCTTTCAGAACTCTTAGCGGAGGCAATGATGAATCAAGGGCAATTTTGGGAAATCGCAGAGGTGCTCCCGTTGGAATCAGATAAAGGTTCTTGGACAATCAAGAAAAGCCTTCAAAAACAAATAAAGAAGAAAAATCAGGGGGTGAGGAGTTGGTGAGTAGACAGAAAGGTGGAAACAAGATAAATCGGGCTGGCTGAAGAAAAAAAAAAAAAAAAAAAAAAAAAGTTGGCTCCAAAGAGGACCACTCTCGGCTCGAGGAAATGGGCCCGACAGACTGATGGAAGAGTGTTACGAGAGCATGACAAGGCAAAACAAGAAGATCGAAGGGACGGGGGATGAGAACGGGAGTGAAGGGGGGGGAGGAGGAGGGGGTAAAGGGAAGAGTGAGGGGGGTGAAGGAGGGAGAAAAGTGGGGGGAGTTTAGATAAGGGAGGAGTTTGAGTAAATGGAATTGAGATAGAAATAGAAGCTGGAGTGAAAACGAGTCACTGGGTAAGAAGGAAAATTGAAAAATAGAAGAGGGGAGTAGATGAGGATAGGCAGAGGTAATAAGGAACAAGTTGAAGAGAGAAAAGAAAAAGGGAAATAAAAGCAAAGAATTGAGGAGAAAGGAGAAGAAAAAAGAAGAAAAGAGAAGGGAAGAGAAAGGAGGAGAGGGGAGAGAAGAGAGGAAGAAGGGAAGAAGGAGGAATGAAGAAGGAAGAAGGAAGGAAGAAAGGAAGAAAAAAGGAAAACTCGAAAAAGAGGAGATAGAATAAAGGAGAATGAACTATGGAGGGCGAGAACGTTGGAGTGCAAAGTCATAAGACATGTATTTCTCCTACTAATGTCAGGCAATTCTATTCAGTCGAATCGGGCCTGAGATGCACCTAACTCCTATATACCGAGACCTCACTTTCCTAATTTGGCACTACCCTGACTATCCCATTCAGGGGAAGGCTTCAGTCACCCTTCCCTACCCCGTTTTCTTTCTCAGGGGAGCCACATGACGTCATCAGGAGTGATGAGCCGTCATCTACATTAGAAAAGCCATTAGCCTAGCGACATACTTTCTATAATACATCATGATTAGCGACAGACAATTACATTCATCCGAGGGACGATCCTGGGACTGGTGCTAAGTCCGGGAGAAGAAGGGTTCGGCCTTTAAGTGAGTGGAATCTTCTTGCTTTAGCCAGAATATAATATGTGAAGAGAGATGGAAGCTCAAGGCGTTACATAAAGAATAGAGGTTCTGTCCTGAATGACTACGAAGGGTTGATATCATTGGGCAGATGCGAGAGTAGAAGAGGCGAGAGTGGAAAGGGACCAAGTGGAAGAGGAACGAGAGGAATAAGAAAGAGGTGGAAAAAGTCTGGGTTGAAGAAGAACGGGTGGAAGAAGAACGAGAACGCGTGGAAGAGGGAAGAGAACGAGTGGGAGAGAAATGTGAGGAAGAGTAACGAAAGGAGGAGGAACAGGAACGAGTGGAAGAGAAGAGTAGCGGTAGTGACTGGAATAGGGCGAGGGCAAAGAAGACGAGGAAGAGGAAGATGACAGAGGACGAAGGGGGGAGGAGGAGGAAGAGGAGGAGGAGAAGGAGAAGGAGGAGGAGGAGGAGGACGACGACGACGAGGTGGACAAAGAGGACGGCGACGAGGAAGTGGACGAGGTGGGCTAGGAGGGTGGGGGAACAAAGAATTAAAAACATAAAAATGAGACTGCAAGACACCATAATGCCTAAATTAGGTAGTTCCATGTCCATTACCATTTATCATCACCATCCATTAAGTTGTTTAACCTTTTCGTAAAACAACCGATAGCTTCAGTGCTCACTGCATGGTTACTAAGTATTCCATTCATTGATCACTCTGTTGGCAAACCAGTTCTCGCCTATTTCCTTATTAAATTTAAATCTGTCCAATTTAAATCCCTTACTGCGAGTCCTACCCTGTTGTCTTAATATGATGACCTTGTTTGCGTCTCCCTTGTTAAGGCCCTTGACCCACTTGAACACCTGTTAGATCACCCCGCACTCTGCGTCTTTCCAATGTGTGTAAATTAAGGTACCTAAGCCTGTCCTCTTAGGGTAAATTTCTGAGCTCACGTATCATTTTGGTCATTCTCCTCTATACTGATTCTAGTAAACTGATATATATTCTGTTGGACAGAGAGCAAAACTGTACCACATAGTCAAGGATGGGTCTAATGCTTAATAGAGTTGCATAATTACCCTTGCATTTTTATTCGTAACCGTCCTAATGATGAAACATAATGCTCTGTTAGCTCTATTCCTGGCGCTAATGCACTGCTTCCTGGATTTAAGGTCAGGACTCACTAGAACTCCCAAGTCTCTCCCGCACACAGTTTTCTATAAAAATGTGTTATCTAAGGTATACCTGCTTTCTGGGATGTGTAAATATACATTTTACACACTGCACTTCGATATATTGAAGTCCATTTGTCATTTCACCGACCATGTGAACAATTTGTTACGATTTTCCTGCACTATCTCAGCGTCTTCACCTGACCTAATTTGGCGTCTTATTCTAGTGTCATCTGCAAACTTATTAACATCACTACTAATCTCATTGTCCAAGTCGTTTATATGCATAACGAACAACAAGAGACCAAAAACAGAGCCCTGGGGAACTCCACTAGTAACATTCCCCCACTTGGATTTTACACCTTTAATGGTGACCCGCTGTTTTGTGTCACTAATCCATGCCCTAAACCATTTAAACACTTTTCTTCCTATGCCATGGGCTTTGACTTTAGTAGTCTTTGGTGGGACACCTTGCCGAAAGCCTTGCTAAACTCAAGATAAATAACATTGTAACTATATTTGTTATCTGACACTTTGTAGTGCAAAAAGATAAAAGATTAGTTACACATTTCTTACCCTTGGTGAACCCATGGAGAGTCACGAATCAAATTATGTCTCTCGATGTGATCTCTAATTCTATTAGCTGCTAATGATTCACTCAAATTACTTATAACTGACGTCAAACAAATTGGCCCGTGGTTGTGCGTAGACGATTTGTTACCCTTTTTGAGAGCAGGAACAACGTTTGCCTGCACCCCAAAAATAGGCACAAGACTGTCTACCGACTCATTAAACATTTCCGTTAATTTATCGCAGATTTCAAATTTACACTCTTTTAGCTCTCTTGGAATTTTTTTTGCCCGGACGGGGATTTTGGAGCGAAGCAGAGTAAGGGAAGAAGGGAAAAAACGAGGAAAAGGAGAGACAGAAGCCACTGTGAGGAGGCAGCGGCATGTTGAAGGGGGGGAGGGCGAAGGATAACAGGTCTGAGACGTCGCAGAACCAAATGAAAACGGATGTTTGACGAAGACAAAACAACAGGAAACTGAAGAAACGGGAGGGAGAGGGAAAAAGAAAACATGTTTTTATGAGACTAAGAGTGAGAGTGAAGTGAGAGAAGGGGAAGTGGAAGGGAAGGGGAGGGAGGGGGAGGAGGAGGAGGAGTGATAGTGAAAAGAAGATTGAGAGGGAGAGATAGAGGGACAGGGAGAGTGGGAGTGAAGTGAAGGAATAGAATCAGGACATTAGCCACAGGAGCGAGATGGGTAGTGGCGGGAGTGAGTGAGAGATAGGGAAGGACAGAGGCAAGGGAGGAGTTGAGGGAGTTGAGGGAGGAAGAATGGAGCGAGAGGTGAGGGAAGAATGGGGGAGAGGTGAGGGAAGAAAAGAGGGAGAAGTGAGGGGAGGATGGAGGGAGAGATGAGGGATGAATGGAGGGAGAGGGGAGAGATGAAAGGAAGGGAAGGGGAGAGAAGAAAGGAAGGGAAGGGGAGGGAAGAACTGAGGGGAGGGAGGGGGAGGGTTGGAGGAGGGAAGGGAAGAATGGAGGGAAGGGAGGGAGGGAGGGAGGAAATGAGAGGTGCATTGTGCTTGGAAGTTGTGTGTATGTGTGTGAGCAAGCGACGGCGGTTTCGGCGCCCTGCATAGGAAGGGCCCGAGCGTCTGGATGGGCGATGGCCGGTAGCCTGAGCAGGGAGGGGTACCTGGTAGTGGCGGTGGTGGTTGTGGTTGTGGTGGGGTTGGTAGTGGTAGCGGTAGGACGGTAGCGTTGTTGTTGGTAGCAGCGGTGGCGGAGGTAGCGGCGTGGTGGTAGTAGTGGTGGTAGAGGTAGTTGTTGTTGTTGTTGATGTTGTGGTAATGGTTATTGTTGTGATGGCGGCTCTGCTGTGGTGAAGTTGGTATTGGTAGGATAGTAACGTTGGATCCAGCAACGGTGGCGGTTGTGGTAGTGATACCACTAATGGTAACGTTAGTAACGGCAGTAATGTAGGTGGTAGTAACGCTGATGGTAGTAGCGGTGGTGGTGACTGTGGTAATGGTGACAGTGATGATGACAAAAGTGGTGTTGTTGGTATTGGTGGTGTTGGTACTGGCGGTGGTGGTGGCGGAGGAGACGGAGGTGGTTGTGATGGTGGTAGTGGTGGTGGTGGTAGCTCAAGAGTAGGCGGCGAGCCGAAGTGAGAAATCAGAAAGGAGATTTTATACATTATGATAAATGTGATGCCTGCAAACGATTGCAGGGATAGAGCAATACAGGGTAAAAACAGAAAAAGTCAAGCAGCAGCCGGGCCGAGGCAGACGATCGGGCGAGATGGGCGGAGATGGAAGACGGCAAGAGGAAGAACTACAGGAGGAGGAGGAGGAGGAGGGGAGGAGGAAGAGCAGAGGCATAAGGAGGAGCAAGAGGAAGAAAAGAGGGGAGAAAAGGAGGAAGAGGAGGGAGAGGAGGGAAAGAAGAAAGGAGAGGAGGGCGAGGAGGGAGAAGAGAAGGGAGAGGAGGAGTAAGGAGAGGACGGGGAGGAGTGAGAGAAGGAGGAGCAAGAATAAATAAAGAGGAAAAAGGAAGAATAAATGAGGAGGAGGAGGAAGAAGAGGGAAAGGAGGAGGAAGAAGAGGGAGAGAAAGAGAAAGAGAAAGAGAAGGAGAGGAGATTGGTGATGGAAGAGTAGGTTGTGCTGGAAGAGTGCAGAGGGGAAAAGGATAAGAATGTGCAAAAAAAGGGAAGAGAAGGGAATAAAAAAAGAGGAAGAATGAGGAGATGGAGGGACAGGAGGAGAATACAAAGGTGAATGAGGAGGGAGAGGAGGAAGATGAAGAGGAACAAGAAGAAGAGGAGGAGGAGGAAGAGGAGGAGGAGGAGGAGGAAGAGGAGGAGGAGGAGGAGGAGGAGGAGGAAGAGGAGGAGGAGGAGCAGAGGAGGGTGGTACTGGCCGGGTGCCTCGGCCATTACCTGCAACAAGCTGTTTATCGCCCATCGCCGATCCATCAACCTGCGTCGCTGATAATGTCCTCTCCGTTGTTTATAGAGTCACAACTTTGCACCCATCGGACCTCTTTTGTCTCTGCCTAAAGGAGCTCAGGGTCCAGTGGGAATGGAAAACTTCTTCAAGGGAAGTGGAGAGAAGTAAATAAAGAAA
>NC_134787.1:31882600-31892600 GCF_046742065.1 Oratosquilla oratoria
CGAATACATCATTTTCCTTGTTATTTATTCATCATCTATCCCTTGTTTTGTCCTTCCCCTTGAGGGGGATTTTGGTGAACAGAGCAGCACCATGAACATAACAGGTGGAGGTTTATGCTCGTCACCAACTCTTTTCGTGTTTAATACAAGACTGAGTCAACAGTCTGGGAGTCTTTTTCCTTGAAGTTAATGCAAGCCCAAGCCAGGACGCACAATTTTAATCCTTTGAGCTAAACTCTCTTTTAAAGCTTGAATTATGACTAAATCCAAATGATCTAATTAAGTTTATCACAGACCTCCGGTCACTACATAATTAGAACAAATATATGTTAATCTTTGAAGTCCTTGTATGATTTTTTCAAGGATTTGTTTTGGAGAATAGTAGACGATTTTTTCTCTCCGACCTCAGTACTACTTATGGATAGGTCTAGGTAGTGTGGCAATATCTGTGCACATGGTGACAAGGATTACAGCCGCTACATTACTTGAGGGAATGACTCTTTCCAGCAGCCCGTAAATAATTATTTCATTACCCTAAGTGTTCATAATAAATTCTGTTCATGCTTAATGTCTGACTACACATTCAGACACTCAGGCCCTCCTCAAGCACGAATAAATATAAATAACCATAAGCATACACATTTTAATGCGAGAAAAGTCACGAATTAGAATTAACATAAACCTTTAGTGTTATTGATTACTGAAATAATCGCGTGCTTAATTCTTCCCAAGGTTAGTGTATCTTTGCCTCTGATGAACAAATCCGACTTATCAGCCCAATGAACATCATGAACACCGTTCAAGTAATGAAACGAATTACGAGGCATCACATGACCAATGCCTTCATTGGAATCCAACCCAAAAAAACCAGTGTTTGTCCTACATTTGATCGACAATCAAACGCACAGAAAACCTACTTTTTCACCAATTTCTTTTTTTCTTCTTCTTTCGCGTGCCCTCCCGAAGCACTTTACATGCAAATGAGAAAGCAAACACATTATTTTCCTTGGTGCAAATAAAACGAACTGCTGAAAAATGAAGCCAGGTAGCCTCGGGGTAGGGAGGGGGAGGCGAACGAAAACAGGCCAAAAATACCCCCAGCAAAGCATGATGAGCATACAAGCCATCGTGATAAACATGCATACGAGAGAGAATTCAAAAACATGAGTGTGTGTGTGTGTGTGTGTGTGTGTGTGTGTGTGTGTGTGTGTGTGTGTGTGTGTGTGTGTGTGTGTGTGTGTGTGTGTGTGTGTGTGTGTGCTTGCGCTTGCTTGCTTGCTTGCCTATGTGCTCGTGTGTACGTTCGCGTGCGTGTGTGTATTTGCTTCCGTGAGTGTGAGCAAAGCCTATTTGTACATGTATGTGCGTATGTATTCCTTGCTTGCATAGAATGAGAGACACACACACACACACACACACACACACACACACACACACACACACACACACACACACACACACACACACACACACACACACACACAGAGAGAGAGAGAGAGAGAGAGAGAGAGAGAGAGAGAGAGAGAGAGAGAGAGAGAGAGAGAGAGAGAGAGAGAGAGAGAGAATGAGAGAGAGAGAATGAGAGAGCGAGAATGAGAGAGAAGAGAGAATGAGAGAGAAGAGAGAATGAGTGTGTGTGTGTGTGTGTGTGTGTGTGTGTGTGTGTGTGTGTGTGTGTGTGTGTGTGTGTGTGTGTGTGTGTGTGTGTGTGAGAGAGAGAGAGAGAGAGAGAGAGAGAGAGAGAGAGAGAGAGAGAGAGAGAGAGAGAGAGAGAGAGAGAGAGAGAGAGAGAGAGAGAGAGAGAGAGAGAGAGAGAGAGAGAGAGAGAGAGAGAGAGAGAGAGAGAGAGAGAGAGAGAGAGAGAGAGAGAAAGGTGGATAGGAACTAAAGAGATGTTAAGCTTGCATATTTGACATACCAAGGCTTGTTTAATTCTACCAGAAAACAAACACAGCATTAAACAGAACATTAACGCATCAACTAATCACAACATAAGTAATATCTAACCAGAACAATATTAATATATAATGCTAGAAAAACAAACAAACAAACACCCACACACCCACACACACGCACGCACGCACGCACACACACACACACACACACACACACACACACACACACACACACACACACACACACACACACACACACACACACACACACACACACACACACACACACACACACACACACACACACACACACCCTTCACGTGAACGACAACGACGACACATGACTTCAAGACCCAGTTGAAGAACTAAAAATTCCCTCTTCACTGCATTCATTAAGTTCCTTCTGTTCCATCCCTGATCCGCCCACAGAATCGTTAATGATGCGTGATTGGTCGCGGTGCAAAGGAGGCGACCCTCAAAGCCAAGGTGGCTTGATTGGGTCTTTAAAAGTGATTGGGGGAGAGGGAGTGGGGGGGTGGTAAGGGATTATGAGGCGTGATTGGAGAGGATGTGTGGTTAAAGAACCGAGATGTACAAACGGTATGATTAGAACTGGCGTTCTGGCTGAGATTCGTGAAGCTGGACACGAAGCCCACGCGAAGCCGGTACACGAAGCTTCGAATACGAACGAAGCTGGTTCGAAGCTGCTTCGAATCTGGCATGAGGGCTAGACGCTTCATGATCCACGACGTGCAAATGATAGGGAGAGTGGGAGTTACATTGTCGGAATATGATGAGATTACTGGCGTACGAGTAAACATGATGACGTCATGCAGGTGTGATTAAGTCAGATGAGGCCAGACTTGTCGTTCTGGGCTGACACGACCTCGACGGCTTCCAGTATCCAATAATTTTAACCTTTTGTGGGTGGCTAGCCACTTATGGTCGCTTCCAGTTTGCTTTATCTAAAGAATGATATATACGTATATACATATGCATATATATGTATGCATATATACGTATACATATACACACAAATATATATATATATATATATATATAAATATATATATATATATATAAATATATATACATATATGTACATATATATACATATATGTATGTATACATGTATATATATATACATATATATATACATATATATATATATACATATATATATACATATATATATATATATTTTTACCAAGCGAACGCCACCCTCCCCACCACATCCCTTCCCCCTAGTCTGCCCTATGTGCAGCGATTGGGTGTGTGTGTGGGTGGGACGGGGGGAGGGGGATGGTGGCCTCATCATAATTCTCCACTGTATCACTCCATCTTGTTCATGGTCTTCCTCTCCGTCTCACACCCGAGAACAATTTTCCCTTTCCACGCTTCAGTAAGCAACCCTTCCCTCGTTTACCGAAAAACGGACGGCCTCGCCTGCTCGGCCCATCCGTTCTTGCCACATTAGTGACCAAAAGTTATCTCCTCATCAGCAATTTGAAGTCCACCGTTGAACGAAAGCTTTCCTCTTTTTTCCCCTTTCTTCTTCTTCTTTTTCTTCTTCTTCTTCTTCTTCTTCTTCTTCTTCTTTTTCTTGGGTATTTGTTCCATAAGCAACCTCCTCCTCCTCCTCTTTCACCCCTCTCTCCTCTACCTATATCACACCTCATGGCTTATCATATGTCGCTATTATCACTACATCATCATTTTCACCATAATCAACTATTCATTCCAAGTCCATCACTTATCTGCCATATCACTTCATTAACCTTTTCTTAATTGTCGTTTAAAATAAATTATATTCTTCTAATTATCTTAACTAAAGAATAATTGAGAATCAGTCCACCACTGGAGCACATCGTAATTTTAACATAAGTATCCTGTACCACACTTCTGCAAATTACTGATTTATCAGTTCTGTGAATTTTTGTTTAAAACATTTTCCTTGAAAAGCGCACACTCATTAATAGTATTTTACAACACAGAACTTTTAACGTCAATATATTAGAAGGAAATGTTTGTTGAAAATAGATGTGCAGTATTTTTTATTATATATATATATATATATATTATATATATATATATATAATGAAAAATACTGCACATATATATATATATATATATATATATATATATGTATATATGTACATTCACAAGTATCACAAATCACACGTGACTACACCGATATGCTGAATACCACAGGGAAAATAAAAAAAATCTTGGAATCCGAGCGCTTTCGTGATATTTTCACATCCTCAAGGATTACAATAGAATCAATCATTCTATTGTAATCCTTGAAGATGTGAAAATATCACGAATGCGCTCGGATTCCAAGATTTTTTCCTTTCCCTGTGGTATTCAGCATACATATATACATATTATATATATATATATATATATATATATATATATATATATATATATATTCAACAAAGACCCAAGTAGACGATATCCATATATTTCGATCATAGACTGTGATCCTCTTCAGTGGAATACAGAGTAGTAAGGAAAATACATATCTAATATACAGAGAAATAGAAGAAACGTGGACAGGGCTCAAGTGGCGTCTATTGCATTGCGCGGCAAGTCACCCGCCTTCACCAAGGATGGTAATAATTTATTGACTGCCCAGGTAGTAATACAGTCTAGTGACCATTGCCCACTTGAATTATCAAAATTAGGAAATTATTCAATCAAAGAAGATTCCATTATTTTCCTTTTGAAATTACACTTGGAGCTGAAAATAATTGTTGCCTTATTCCAGTCCATACAGTGGCTTTTTTTGTCTATGTTTTGGAAAACAGCGGAATTTTGTTGTGCGTATCTGAGTTCTTATGTTCTTTGATTCTAGTGTGTAAATCTCTGCCTGTTTACACCAATATACCTTATTACAATCCGTGCATGGAAGTTCATAAACACCTTCATTTACTTCTTCTCTAGGTCTTTGATGTACATTAACTATTTTCTTAAACAAGTTATTGGGACAACTAAATACAACGTTTATGTCTTCCTTTGGTAGAAATTGGGAACAATCATCTATGGATTTGCCTTCACCAAGGATGGTAATAATTTATTGACTACCCAGATAGTAATACAGTCTGGTGACCATTGTCCATTTGAGATATTAAAATTGGGAACAAGTGTGCCCGAAGTCATTTGGATTCCATAAGCATAGCCACCTGGGTCACAGTTTTCCAGTCTACGCTAGGGAATTCCTACACGATCGCATTAAGCTTGCTTCCATGGAATACGACGAGATCTATTATCAAGTAAGAGCTGCCTCGAGAAATCTCAAGTTTTTGAGCCTAAACGTCCACACCTTATATATATACATATATATATTATCATTATGGACAATAAAAATATCAAAAGTAATAATTGACTTGAAATATATATGTAAAAAAGGGAGGGCGGGCTAAGATAACTTCAAATCGGGATCAAATTAACGCCACAATGAGAAGGCAAGCTTATGCCAAACAGAGATTTAAAGCAAAATGGTTCCAACACGGGCAATAATGACCCAGCTATTAATCGCCCGGCGACAGGCGATTGAGCCAGCCGAAACTCCCGTAATTAGTGTCCCAACGTGTCAAATGTAATCCAATATTGATCAACTGGTGAATACTGGGACTAAGGCACAGGGGGATGAGTATGTATATGTCACATTGTATATGTATATATATATATATATATATATATATATATATATATATATATATATATGTGTGTGTGTGTGTGTGTGTGTATGTGTGTGTGTTATATAAATATATATAAACACGAAGAGCCCACAGCCGGAATAAAAAGAAACTTAGAAGAAATATAACTTCTATATTTCTGCTAATAACTATAACCCTCTTCTTTCCTGGAGAGGGCTATATCTATTAGCCGAAATATAGAAGTCATACTTTCTTCTAAGTTTTCCTTATATTACGACTGTGGGTTCTTCGTGTTTATAATTTACTTTTTTTTTTTCAAAGTGATATATGTATATATATATATATATATATATATATATATATATATATATATATATATATATATATATGTACCACAATACACTTTAATTCTAAGCCATCTAGGCACATGCAGAAATTGAAACGTAGTACGCCCGAGGACCAATACATCATACATATATATATATATATATATATATATATATATATATTATGCGCTATTATGCGCGCGCGTGTGTGTGTGTGTGTGTGTTTGCACATACGTACCATACATGCATGCATACATACGTAACTGCCAATAACTACGCACTTTATGGACAAATGTGGCTATCGTATTTGCTTGTTTATTTGCTTGGTTATTTATTTGCTTGTCGTCAGATCTCGTTATATAACTCCCTTTCTTTTCGCACCATTAATAAAGATCACCTTTACGTTAAGAAAAGAGGAAGGGAGTGGGTGGGGATGAAATGGTTGGGAGTGGAATTATACCTTTTGACTTTCGCTACCTCCCTTTTAATGGGAAAAAGCCCTTGGTATGTGTGTACATGATAACGGCGTTATTTGTTTATATTAAGATGATGAGAGGTTCCACGTATCTCGTGTCGATCCATTAGTCAGAATACCGTATCCTTAACTTAGTCCTCTTTCTATACGTCCTCTCTTTCCCTTCCTTCTATCGCCACCCCCCTCTCTCTCTCTCTTGTACGCACGCACATACACACACACGCGCGCACACACACACACACACACACACACACACACACACACACACACACACACACACACACACACACACACACACACACACACACACACAAGCGTAGCTTCCCTTCCCGTATAATACAACTAGGTAA
This sequence comes from Oratosquilla oratoria, assembly GCF_046742065.1. Classification (NCBI taxonomy): domain Eukaryota; kingdom Metazoa; phylum Arthropoda; class Malacostraca; order Stomatopoda; family Squillidae; genus Oratosquilla; species Oratosquilla oratoria. The sequence goes on from NC_134787.1 coordinate 31,889,312, forward strand.
GATACAACTAGGTAAATACACGCGCGCGCGCATTCACAAAACATCTCAGGACCATTGAGTCCATGACACTACCACTACACCTGCAAACCGTGCATGTGCGTGTATTCGCGTTTGTGTGCGTGCGTGCGTGCGTGCGTGCCTGCGCGCGGCACGACGCGGCCTGCCGGCACCCGGGTAGCGCAGGAGGACCCAGACGTGAGGGCCGGGCGAAGAAGTCGTGCGTTTGGGCGCGAAGTTCTCTCTCGATAGACCCCGATGCGGTTCCAGGCCCTTTGTACTTTTCCATAATGTGAAAAAAGAAATATAAATAAAAGGTTGAGGAGAAGGAGTAGAAGGAAGAGAAGAAGAATGAGGAGCAGGAGGTAAGCGAAGATCAAGAGGAAGAAAAAGAGGAGGAAGGAGGGAGGGAGAGGGAGGAAGGAGGGAGGGAGAGGGAGGAAGGAGGGAGGGAGAGGGAGGAAGAGAGCTAAATAGAGAGAGAGATAGATAGCAAGACAGACAGACAGACAGACAGACAGACAGACAGACAGACAGACAGACAGACAGATAGATAGATAGATAGATAGATAGATAGATAGATAGATAGAGAGAGAGAGAGAGAGAGAGGACGTAGTAAAAAAGACGTAATAAAAAGGATAAATAATAACGACAACCAATTTCAGACACTTACATACCATATAAATGAAGACTATTCAAATTCTTATATTAAGTAAATCACTGTACTGGACCACAGTCCGCCTTCAACCAAGCTCCAATCCCCTCTCCAACAAATGGCATCATTATCTTTGAAGCAATAACCAGCGATTCTATTTTCAGTAGCCAATGATGCCCAGAAGAAATTACACGTGGGTCGAGATTAATCTCCAATGATAAAAGAACACTGCGAGACTCCGGTCCGTAGGGGTGTCACCAAAGAGACTCTTCCCCACCGCCTGAAATACTGACTACCCAAGTTTGATCCAGTACCCGGACCTCGACAAGATCGTCCGGCAGAAACTCACGAGAAATATTCATCAAAATGAGGAAAATCCCAGGGCGTCTGGCCCAATCGCCTCGCCCAGCCTGAAGCGGCCATTAGCAATTTCATGGCAGGAGGGAGGGGGGGAGGAGGGGAGGAACCCAGACGGCCCGCCTAGGTCCCGGCCCATCCCTGAAGCCGACTCAAATTCACCCCCTCCCCCCTTTACCACCACCACCACTGCCACCGCCGCCGACACCACAACCAAGTCACCACCACCTCTCCCACCGCTACCGCTACCACCGTCATCACTACGATCACCAACCACCACCATAATTTTCAACAACACCACCAGCAAAACCACCACCACACTCGAGCTCACCATCCCCTAGTCGAGACAGTGATGAATAGTTAAGGCTGCAGTCATGACCCCCAAGCCCGTGTGTGCCTTGACCCTCTGCTTCTAATGACTTGAGCAACAACACGTAGCTCTTCTTTTTTTTTTTCTATCTCTCTCTCTCTCCCTTCGATTTGCACCCAAAATGACTTTTGTCAGTGCGGTTGGGATTCCTTTGCCAAAAAAAAAAAAAAAGAAAAAAAAAATGAAAAAGGAAAAATGACAAATAAAAAGACAATAATGATGATGATAATAATAATAATAATAATAATAATAATAATAATAATAATAAAGAAAAAACAAGAAAAAAGACAAAAACAAGACAAGACAAAAAAGACAAAAAAGACAAAAAAGAGACAAAAAGACAGACAAAAAAAGATAAACAAGACTAGACAAAATAAAAATGGAAGAAGAAGAAGAAGAAGAAGAAGAAGAAGAAGAAGAAGAAGAAGAAGAAGAAGAAGAAGAAGAAGAAGAAGAAGAAGAAGAAGAAGAAGAAGAAGAAGAAGAAGAAGAAGAAGAAGAAGAAGAAGAAGAAGAAGAAGAAGAAGAAGAAGAAGAAGAAGAAGAAGAAGAAGAAGAAGAAGAAGAAGAAGAAGAAGAAGAAGAAGAAGAAGAAGAAGAAGAAGAAGAACGCGAAGAAGAAGAAGAAGAAGAACGCGAAGAAGAAGAAGAAGAAGAAGAAGAAGAAGAAGAAGAAGAAGAAGAAGAAGAAGAAGAAGAAGAAGAAGAAGAAGAAAAGAAAGAAGAAGAAGAAGAAGAAGAAGAAGAAGAAGAAGAAGAAGAAGAAGAAGAAGAAGAAGAAGAAGAAGAAGAAGAAGAAGAAGAAGAAGAAGAAGAAGAAGAAGAAGAAGAAGAAGAAGAAGAAGAAGAAGAAGAAGAAGAAGAAGAAGAAGAAGAAGAAGAAGAAGAAGAAGGAGGAGGAGGAGGAGGAGGAGGAGGAGGAGGAGGAGGAGGAGGAGGAGGAGGAGGAGGAGGAGGAGGAGGAGGAGGAGGAGGAGGAGGGACTCAAAATTTGTAGGGAATTTTTTTCCCGCTTTTTTGAGCAGAGATAGAAAGGCGAGAAAAAAATAATCTTCACAGACTTGAGCTAAGATAAATTCCCACCAACGCATTCTTCAGACCTGCGCCAAAATAAATTTCATCTAAACGTTGAGAAGTATATTTGATTTACGTTTTATATAAGTTTATTCTCTTGGAACCCAACTTATTCCCAAAATAATCGTAAACAAATATTTCCCTTTTTCGTCCAAAAGCTACAATGAATTTTTGTATTATTAGAATACCACATTTTAGAATCAAATTCTAGATTACCAGAAAACGATTTCTATTTCCACTAAACAAACGTTTGGAAATCAACAAATTCCCCAAAATAATAATTGCAAACGTACACAAGCATTTTCTCCGCCTTTAACTAAACGTTCATTTTTTCTGCCTACGAGGTACGACAGTTTGAGGTCAACGTTGTTCGAAGATTTGCCTCAACGTTTAAGTTCCCTGCGTTGACGTTGTCAAGCTCGAATCCAAACGTTGTCGATTCGACCACAACGGAACCTCGGATCTGCATGCAAACGTTCGTGTTTCGCCATGCCAGCTAACGTTACAACTACAACAAACGGTTCAGCTTGGGATTCTTGAGACGAGTTTGGGTATATAGAGCCTGTGTCTGAGGCTACAACGGCTTTAACTTTGGACGAATACTAAAATAAGTTGTGCGCTTATTACTTGCGCTAGGGTGGAGGAAAGAGGTGGTAGTGGTGGTGGTGGAAGTGGCGGTGGACGTGGTGGAAGTGGAGGTGGGCTTGGTGGAAATGGAGGTGGAGGATGTTCGTGTTAGTGGCGGAAGTGGAATATGATTGTATTAGTGGTGGAAATTTAGGTGGTGGTGGAAGATGTTTGGCGTGGCGGTGTTGGTAGATGTTCGTGTTGTTGGT
>NC_134787.1:31902600-31930100 GCF_046742065.1 Oratosquilla oratoria
ACGAACATTTTATATATATATATATATATATATATATATATATATATATATATATATATATATACATATATATATACATACATACATACATTTCTGGCTCCCACCAGGCTATTCTATTCAGCCGAAGGACACCCACTGTGCAACTAAATGGTTACAAGTAGCATTGTTGGGACAACGAATAAATACAATGCCTATATTTTAACTACAGTGTTGAAACATCTATCTAGATCAATTTCGTGTACATTCATTTCGTGTTGCTTTAGTCGTTTTTAAAATAATGTGTTGCGTATAATTTCCCATAAACTTAAGTCCACCTATGCAATACCTGGAAGAATAGTTCAATGTTTCATCATAAAATTTCTCAAGCGACAAACTTAAAAAAGATACAACTCCTTTCCTTTCCTTCGCTCATTCTTTAGTTACTTCGTTCAGAAGTCAAGATCCCGTTTACGCGAATTCAGGGAAAGGAAAGGTTACAAATGTACATATTTGAAAAATGTACGAAAAGGGTAACACAAATTCAGAACTACCAAATACACCTTTCCTATCCTTTTCCTTCCCCTCGTGCATATTTCACTCACACACACACACACACACACACACACACACACACACACACACACACACACACACACACACACACACACACACACACACACACACACACACAACGTGAACGTGGGTCTGTATATATCTGTATGCATAGGTCGATTTTTGCAAGGCAGAATGCATATGGATGATGGATGTGAAAAAAAGACCGACAAAAAGACGAAGAGACGGACAGACGGACACACTGATAAGTCACACTGACACAAAAGACAACAAATACAATAATTCTAAACAAAATACTGTAACCTATTTCCAATATACTCTAATTAAACTTCCTTCCGTTATTCGCTAAATTAAAGTTGTCCTAACGAGCCATGATGCAATCCTACCCTGTCACCTTTGCCCTTTGTGCTCTGGGATTCAAGAGAGGTCACAGAAACAACTGCCAGACGCTTGGAATCGAACCTGTACTCCCCACCTCCTCTCTGTCGGTGTGTTTTTTCGAGAAGAACTACCTTCTTCAAGTCGACCCCTCCCTTGAACTTCCTCCCTAAACCTCTTACGAGGAACAATACCGACGTTTCTATTTTCTTTCCAAGGCCTTTTTTCTACTGGACGACCTCCCCACATCCCCACACCCCCTACCCCGGCCTTTGTAGGAAGCTTAAAGCCCATTGCAAGAGGAAATGTACGGTGCTCCTAGAGATTTTCAAATCGGTGACGCACTGAAACTAGGCAGAGTGGGTGTCCGCATCGAAGGTGCTAATACCTCCTCTGCGACGCTCAAGAAACCTTTCCCATTACACTGTCTTCCAGTTACCTCCCCTACCTGCCTCTCTTCGTCTCCTTCGCCATCACAACCTCGTCTGTACCGATTGACATACGTCCTTTTATTCTGGCTGTCACCAGACTATTTCATTCTTCTTCGTGGGACCCCCGTGGTAAAGGAGTCCTAGATCCTTCCGTACCGGATGGCTCTTTTCCTTTAACTCTGGTGGTTTTATTCATTTCCGTGGCACTTACCCTCGATACCGAAAGCGGAAAGACGGAAGAAGTTAGAAAGGAAGGCGAGATCACGACAAACACGCTCATTTGGGATATTGTCACTTTTGCCCGATGTAGATACTTAAGCTAATGATTCTTCGGTAGCAGGGAAGAGAGGAAAGGAAAAGGTGAAGAGAGAGGGGAAAATGTGGAGTAGGTGGGGGTGGGGGTGGAGTGAGTTGGGGTGGAGTGAGTGGGGGTGGAGTGAGTGGGGGTACAGTGAATAGGTTGGAGTGAGTGGGGGTAGAGTGAATAGGGTGGAGTGGTGGTGGACTGTAACGACAAGTAGAAGAGGTGGGTATGAGTAAGGCAAAGGAAGTGTGGGAACACAGCAAATAAAAACTCTCTACTTCATCTTCTCTTACGGACAGCGCCATCCTTAACTCTTTCGCTGCTATCGACGACTTCTTTTTTTCTTTTCTTTTCTGGCTACCTCCAGGCAATTTTAATCAGCCAGATGAGATGCCATGAGCAAATGATTAACTTATGAATGCGATGTCTGACTTGTTTCATTCTAAACCAACGTTTTCATTCGGCTTGGTTTAGAACCTTCCCAGCCACATGACTCAATTCTCACGTCGATGGAAGTGGGCACCCTTCCTGGGGCGGTGGTTTTCTACCTGGGGGTCCGTGGACCCTTGTGGAGTAGGACCACGAAGTTTCAGAAGTAGGGTGGGGGGGTCCACAACCCAAAACATAACATGTGTGTTCCAGATTACTTAATTTATTCGTCAAGTGGTCTCCAAAAGATAAAAGAACGTGAATTGTAAAAGCATAGGTCACATGAATGGGTACTTGGATATGTCAGTCATTAGTCAAGTGGTCTCTCGGAGATACAAGAACAGAACTACACATTAAAGTATAGGATACAGAAGATTGAGGACCCTTAGCTCCAGGATGTAAACACCCCGTCATCCCCTCACACCCCTAACTGACATTGTCGACCATAGCGCCATCCCTTGTTAGGCCTATCGATAGGGAGATCCCATTCAAAGGCTACATTACCATCAGCCCATCGAGGTCACGGCTCTAAGGACACGACAATGCTCGTACACTTATCGACGTGGCAGTTCGACATCATCGCCGCCGGGACCGAGGACCAGGCGTCCTTCTCCGGTATCTATGGACATCGTATGCTATCAGACTTCATTTGGGGAATGGATAGTCCTTCTTTGGGGACGAAGACTCCGGGAAATGCATCCCACAAGAGCCTTTCTAATGACCTGTCACACTTATCTCATGATACATTAGTCTTTCTTTTTTCTTTTTCTCGTGACCGTGACGTCATCAATGTTCATGCGACATGTCCATATCACGTGATCACCATCCCCATGTTAATGTTGTAGCTTCTGAGGCAAGTGTGGCCTGGTAGTTCACATGCCCACCCCCTCTGTTATAATCCATTTTGAAAACGATAAAATTGGTGGTATATCCTTAAAAAGAAAAAAAAAAAAATGAACGCCTTTCACAAGAACCGTCGTGACGTTGCCGTCGTTGGAGAAACTCTTAGACGAAGGTTCTGTCCGGGAGGACAGGGAATGTCTTAACGATGACTGACGTCTTTCTGGTTAGTGAGATGGTGAGAGATAGTCAGAGATAAGAGAGGGAGGAGGAGGGAAAGTCGCTGGAATGCTTCGGCTCTCGTTCCTTGTTTGCGCCCTCGTGAGGGCAGCCAGACATGCTACCGCGCATGCGCGAATGCTTTCTCATATTCATAGCCTCATGCCTGAAAACAAACATACACACGCACGCGCGCACACACACACACACACACACACACACATAAATACATACATACATACATACATACATACATACGTGTGTGTGTGTGTGTGTGTGTGTGTGTGTGTGTGTGTGTGTGTGTGTGTGTGTGTGTGTGTGTGTGTGTGTGTGTGTGTGTATGTATGTATGTATGTATGTATGTATGTATGTATGTATGTATGCATGTATGTATGTATGATACTGGAGGAAAGAAACTGAGATGAGCTCGTCTCCGACGCTACAAAACTGAGCTGAAAACACTACGGTAGGTCGGCTGTCTTGTATAAGGGGTGGCGGCCTCCTCGCAGAAGAACTAACAATGTCGTCGGGAACAATGACTTGGAGAACGGGAGTTACTAAAGAGGATCAGACGAAGTGGCAGCGACTGAAGGGGATGATCAAGAGGAGAAGCGAGATCATCGCCACCACCACCACTACTACTACCACCGACACATCTTTAATCACCCCAACTGCAATAACAGCCCTTCTCCAAACCATCACCACAACAGCGAATTTCACCATTAGCCGAACTAGGTGGACATGGATGACCGGCAGGTGAGACAAAAGTGTGGGAAAGGTGTCAGCATGAAGATGGTGAGAGGTGTGAGTGAGTGTGTGCGCGGAGGGGGAGAAGGTAGCTAAGGGGTTTCCCACGCCTAATGGGACATTTTTCCAATATTCTATTAAGAGGAACTTGGAGCGAATACGACAAAAAAGGCTGGGGCCCCGTCACCATTAAGACCCCATTAGTTCCCCCACCCCTCTCCCTTTTACCCCCCCCCACACCCACACACCCCACGCGACAGGGATCACAGACACACCATTTATACAGCAGTGGCGGGCTGTCCTCGCAAGCGCTGACGGATAAAACATTGCCTTATATACGAGCGTCATGAAAAATGGCGCCCGATGATTACACCATAGACATGTTCAATTTGGGGCGCGCGGGCCAGTGTTTGGCCTCACTCTGGCGCACGCGCGCACGCATGCACGAGGATCATGTCGTTCAAAAGACTGAACAGTAGATAAACTGGCAGGTAGATGAAAAAAAATAAGGCAGTTGTGTGAGGTGTGGGAGGTGGAGAACAGACGACGACAAAAAAAAAAAGTTGCCACGAACACGTACAAATGCGCGCGCGCGCACACACACACACACACACACACACACACACACACACACACACACACACACACACACACACACACACACACACACGAGTATATGTGACCCTACAGTTTATTTGTATAGGGCCTACATAAATAAACAATTGCTCCAACCCTGTCTTAGTGAGACTGTTTTCCATTCGAAAGAAGCTTCAGAAATGCTTCATGTTCACCAGACATCTACGCAATAAGATACAACCTGCATGACCTCTCTACCAACAATCTATTTTCTGTTCTTTGCATCGCACTGCGTCGTATCGCATCGTTTAGCGCGGCTTCGGCGCGGCACACGGACGCAAATGGAACTGTCACAAGGAGTGGAGGGGCATTTGCATCCGGCTGTGCCGCATCGCCCCCCGCCGCCGTCGCCTCCGTCACGCCAGCAGCAGGTCATCTCTCTCATCGCCAACCCTCGTCCCGTCACTTACAGCGACGACTATTCCGGTCTTAGCCAGACGAGCTCTTCTTCCATGTTCATCTATCTATTCATTCTTCATTAATCGATTCGTCTCATCATTATTGTTGCGCCGAAATGGCAAATGTCCCTGTAACGAGTCTTAAGGGCCATTTACAAGGTCAAGCGGTTTGTCGAACCCGGTTTGTCAAACAAGTGTTTGAAGCGATGTTTGACCGTGTGAATGGGGTATTTGGTTGTCAAACACGTTTGACAAACGTGTTTGACAACCAAATACCCCATTCACACGGCCAAACATCGCTTCAAACACTTGTTTGACAAACCGGGTTCGACAAACCGCTTGACCTTGTAAATGGCCCTTTACAGCGAGAAACCATGGCAATATGTCTACGGTTTACTTCTCAGCCTTTGACGGTATCGGATAACATGAGCCAAGTAAACAAAGGTATATACGTGGTGAAGGTGAGGAGCATACGCTAGGAGACGCTGAGGAGCTGCGGCCAAAACCATCACCTCTGCCCTATAATGCGTTATGGACTGTTGGGGCATATAACAGTCAGTCACTGCAACTGGGAATCGGAAAGAGCGAGATTCGAACCCACAGCTAAGCGAACGCGAGACCAGTACGATTCCACTTACATCGCCAGCGTAAAAATCAATGAATATAAATGAAAATATAAATATAATAAATATGATAATAATGATAACAATACATATATCAAGGACTCCTTCCAAGTATCAATAATACTAATGAATGTAAACAAATATTAATAGTAATTGGAATAACGATAACCATGATAATAATGATCATATTAATAGTAACAATAAGAAAGCAAATACCCGTATGAAATTAAATACCAAATACAATAAAACAGAAAACAAACAGGTAAACATATATAAATGAAAAATTAACAAGAAAAATAAATAAATAAATAGATGAATAAATAAATAAATATATAATTTAAATTCCTCGGGGGACAAGTAAAGGAAACCCAAGGAATCCACATCGGAAACCCTACCCTACTCTCGGCAGAACCTACCACACCTTTGCCCTGCGTGCATGGGCAGCCAACACTTTAAAGATCGAACCAGAACTTTACTATTCATATTCGACTCCTTCCTTACCGGTTGACACTTATCCTTTCATCCCAGCTGCCGCCAGGTGATTTCAATCAATATCACGTGATCCTCCCCCCTTTGATAGATATGGTACTGAAAGCTAATATCGATACTGCCAATAGAGTAATCTGATTATAACTGCTGCTTGCTTAACAAGAAAAAGGAATACATTCATGGTTATAGGAATACGCACGGCGATTTACAATCCGCTAACAATCATAAGAGGATACTGAACGAACTGAAAATATGAATATGCTTAACCAGTGGACGATTTAGTATGATGGTATGACAAAGACAAGCACGTACGCGAGCACGCACGCACGTACACACATGCGCACACACACACACGCACACACACACACACACACACACACACACACACACACACGCACACACACACACACACACACACACACACACACACACACACACACACACACACACACACACACACACACACACACACACACACACACACACACACACACACACACACACACACACACACACACACACACACACACACACACACACACACACACACACACAGCATCGCTGCGTTGGGAGTCGTTACTCCAACTCTAGTGGGCGGGGAGATGGGTGTATGTGTGCGTGTATGGTTACAGCATTACCTATAGACCGTTCATATATGAGCTCTCAGCTCTTTTTCGGGAAGGAAATAGCTGTCGATCTCGAGTCCAACATGTGATCCAAGACCATGGTGAATCACACGCACTACATGTGTACATGCACGCGCACGCACGCACACACACACACACACACACACACACACACACACACACACACACACACACACACACACACACACACACACACACACACACACACACACACACACACACACCCTATCACAAGACGTATCTGTACATATGGCCAGTTGACACCACGGCCACGACGTACCAGTGTTCTTCCACTTTCTCTGTCGATTAATTGTCCATTTCTCTCTTCCCCCTTATGGCTGGGAGATAAAATTCGAGGAATAAGAGAGAGATACCATCGAGGGAGGAGAGAGAGAGATAAGATCGAGGTATGTGTCATGTGGGCGGAGGGAGATGGTGTTGGAGCGGCTGGCGGTGGCGGCGGCAACCTTTTTGTCGTCGTCGTCGTCGTCGTCCTCGTCATTGCGGTTGTTATTGTTGTCGTCGGCAGTGTCGTCGTCGTCATTGGTCATTGTTGTCGTTAGTGTTGTCGTCGACAGTGTCGTTGTTGGCACCGTCACTGTCGTCGTCGTCGTCGTTGCCGCCACTGTCGTCAATACTGTCAATGTCGTCGTCGTTGTTGGTGCCGTCATCATCATCGTTTACAGTGATCGATGACACGATCGTGATCGAAGTCGCATCATCTGGAACGATCACAGATCATGATCTGAATATCTTCATCTTAGTGACTCGTCTTACTCATTCTTTTAAGGCCGACGTCAGATAATTTAGTTCCATTCAAGACAAGACACTATCTTCGGAATGAAATTACGGTCTAGACAACAAAGGAGACATTTTTATTGCAAAAAGCTAGGCAACTTTATCCATATGCAATGACTCCATTCCCCACACCCTCGGGTATAATCAAACTCTGAAACGATCGAACCCATTTAAAAAACAAAAACTGCCTCTCAAATTCTGAATAAAATCCCACAGAGTTTGATCCCATATCATCTTCAATGTTCCCCGCGGTGTTGGGAGGTGTCAACGATGGGTAACCGTTAAATAACGTTTTTAACGTGTTTTTTTCGGCGTAGCAACGGCTCATCAGGCTGTCATAACGGGGAAGGTTGATACCGTGTTTGCGGCTAATGAGGAGCAAGGGCGATGGACGCCCGCAGGTAATGACATCACTTTATACCTTTACCGCCGTTAACGCGGCCTCAAAGTCTGCGGGCAGTTGACGAGTTTTTGACAGCATTGCTGCATTAAAGGCCAAGTTAAGGGAAAATGGATGGAAAAGAAGAGGAGAGGAAATGGGAGAGGACAAAATACATATGTACAGACACAGAAAGACAACACACACACACACACACACACACACACGCACGCACGCGGAGAGAGAGAGAGAGAGAGAGAGAGAGAGAGAGAGAGAGAGAGAGAGAGAGAGAGAGAGAGAGAGAGAGAGAGAGAGAGAGAGAGAGAGAGAGAGAGAGAGAGAGAGAGAGAGAGAGAGAGAGAGAGAGAGAGAGAGATAGAGAGATATTAAAGACAAAATCTACGGAGTCTGCCAAAGGGACCTTTGATCTGCCAGCTTTCGAGAACAACAGATTTCTTTCGAGACCAAGGAAAATAAAAATGAAAATGAAGATGCTATGGGTGACAGTGTACAGGTGTAGGGCAGGGTGGCCGTGGACAACGAGAGCGTTAACGTTTAACATCTGGTACAAGAAGTGAGGTGCCTTGGAGGACTGAAGCGTGCCACCGCTTAGAGGAGGTGAGAGAGGAAGTGAGAGTGGAGGTGGAGTAACTCGCGAAGAAACAGAGGTGTGGAGGTGTCCGCCAGCGTATGTCTTGAAGAAAGGTTATCTTGGAAGGGGAGAGGGAGGGGGGGTGTCCTGAAGGATGAATATTGTATGGGGGTGTCTTTATTGGGTACTGTGGAGGATGTAGTTGTATATGTCCTGGAATAGATGCGTGTCTTGGAGGGAGGAGTTTATTTTGGAGATGTGAGGTACTTTGGATTTTTTTTTTTCTTAAGAAGGGACGTTTTGGAGGTTGGGGCTCTTTTGGAAGGAGCTGCTATGGAGGGAGGGTGCAGTCTTGGAGGGAGGGGCTGGTTTGGAGGTAGGGGGTGTTTTGAGGAGAGGGTGTTCTTGAAGTGTATGTAAGTCTTAGAAGGGAGGATTGTGTATGGATGTGTGCGTGTTGGGGAAGGGAGTGGTTCTAGGAAAGGGGAGTGTGTGTTGGAGGGAGGCATGTGTGATGGAGGAGAGTCCGGGTTTGTACATCTTAGGAGAAACTCCAGATGAAGTCTTGGCGGAGGTGTCTTGGTGAGGAGTGAAGAGGAAGGGAGGAGTGAAGAGGAAGGGAGGAGGAGGGGAGGGAGGAGGAGGAGGAGGAGGAGGAGGAGGAGGAGGAGGAGGAGGAGGAGGAGGAGGAGGAGGAGGAGGAGGAGGAGGAAGAGGCTAGCTCGTACTCAAAGGGCGCCATAAAAAAGGTTCTTGGGGCGAACGGAATGGCCCAAGGGGGAATATGTGATATTCTATTGAGAGGAGCCCTCTGGCAAAGAGAGAAATAGTTAATAAGATATACTGGAAGGATACAGCCTTCTACGCGTCAATGCAGGGATGGAGAAAAAAATAAACACGCACGTGCGAGCGCGCACACACACGCGTAGACGTACACGCAAACGCGCGCGCACACAAACAAATATACGCACACGCAAACGCACGCACGTACGTGCAGACACACATACACACGCAGACGCACGCACGCGCGCGCACACACACACGCAAACGTGCGCGCGCGCACACACACACACACACACACACACACACACACACACACACACACACACACACACACACACACACACAATAATGTCTCCTTCATTTACTGGTATATCGGAAGGTTACCCAACCCATTTCCCAAATGGTGGTTAAGACTTATAACTATCTATCGGTAGAGACAAAAGCAATTTCCCTCCGCCCCAAAGACCAAGTACGCTTATTCTCAACTGGATAGTGATATCTTGAACCTCAAATTCTCTCGCTACAGTTCCTACAAAGTTATCAGGAAATGTACTGTCCCTAGAGAGACTCCACGTACTTACTCACAGAAGAAAAGAGTCTTAACCCCTTCCGTTCCGGGTGGGATTCATTCATTTCTGTGGCACCCTCTCTGTATTTTGAACTATCACTTCTTGCGTACCGTGTGACACTTTACCATTGATTCTCGCTGCTGCCAATCGACTTCATTCAGCTCGGTGGCAAGACTTCGACAGTGAAAGGGGGGGAGGGGGAGAGGTAAAGTAGGATACAAATGGAGAGGCTTAGACGAGGTGAGCTCGAGGGCTTAAACTATCAAGTTACTCGGGAGGAGGAAGAAACAACTTTGCCGCAGACAGAGCAAACTTCCAGCAGAGGCGATCGCATGAAACACAATACAAGGCTTAGCAAACACCTAAGCGATATGCTGTCACATCTCCCCCCACCCCACCCCACACGCACACTGAACCACACCCTGCTCTAACACTCTTCGTTCTAGTTTTATGACCAAAATGTCGCTCGATCGCCTAACTGGGGTAGATGGGTGGATGGAATAGAGACAAGTGAATATGACACTTAGAAGAATGTCTCAAGCATTCTTCGTGTATGTTTTCTCCTTTTCTCCCTCTCTCTCTCTCTCTATTTCTCTCTCTCTCTCTATTTCTCTCTCTCTCTCTATTTCTCTCTCTCTCTATTTCTCTCTCTCTCTATTTCTCTCTCTCTCTCTCTATTTCTCTCTCTCTCTCTCTCTCTCTCTCTCTCTCTCTCTCTCTCTCTCTCTCTCTCTCTCTCTCTCTCTCTCTCTCTCTCTCTCTCTCTCTCTCTCTCTCTCTCATTCTCTCTCTCTCTCTCTCTCTCTCTCTCTCTCTCTCTCTCTCTCTCTCTCTCTCTCTCTCTCTCTCTCTCTCTCTCTCTCTCTCTCTCTCTCTCTCTCTCTCTGATGGTGGTTCGTTAGGTGTCGCGAGCTCTGACCCGGCGGCCGACATGCCCTTGTAATCGTATTGATTCACTATCACAGGAGCAGGGTACACACAACCATGGCCTTAACTGCATATCTTAGCAATTAAATGCGAATGCATATTCCAGCGTGCAATCCTTCTGCATCTAGTCACGTTTCACACCGAGTAGGAGGTCGACTGTCTAACATTTTATATATGTTCTATACATCTCATACATTTTATACATTATCATCGCAGAGCCAGTAAATCCACCAACAATCACCAAGTATCTAGAAATAAATATCCACGTCCATGAAATATTCTTTTCATAATTATTCTAGCCAACGGAGTTATGATTGAATGTTTACAAAAATTAAATACATCTTTTCCAGAGAAAAATGATAAGCTATCCATCTTTATATTAACCACCGTCTTTAACACGTCTTTACTTGATACCGGTGGGGATTCTTGTAATCGAAAAGAGGTTGTTTGGAGACCTTCATTTTAATAGTGAACCCAACCACAAACATTACCTCCACCGCCATTACTGATGCTGGTTCTTCTACTACTACTACTACTATTACTACCACCTCTTCTACTACTACTACTGCTGCTGGTGCTGCTGCTGCTGCTGCTGGTGGTGATGCTACTATCAGCATCACTATTACCACTACTACTAATTTTGATTTCGTAAGCTACTACTGCTACCAACGTTGTCTTAGTCGTCGTCGTCATCGTCATCGCCTTCGTCGTCACCGCACTGACAGCAACGCTGACGACGCTGCGCTGCTGACGACGTTGTTTAAGCAAACGTCTAATTCCGAGCTGATAGATCAGAACTCTGGCCCTTAATGACCGAGGGCTTCGAACCAAAAGCAGTCGTTAACCCACGGTCAGGAAGGAGCTGCTTATTATAATCAGGGGCCATAAGCCGCACACGAAGACGCCTTTTTACCATGCAGGATCTTCCAGATTCTTCTTGCTTCGGAAGGCCAAGCCGCGTACGAGGTAGTCACTGTAGATTTTACGAAGTCAATAACTTGGGGCTTTAGTGTCATATCTACGGACTAATTATTCAACAATCTCTTGTGAGTGAAAAATAATCTACATGAAAAAATTATAAATATATATATATATATAATCATCACTTTACTGTCTCTCCGTTCTGCTGCCCTATTTATTAAATTTTACTTTACTACTTATACCAATTAATTTTTCGGTGCGATTTTGTCCCTGAGGATAGAAGCGCTGGGTATTTTCCGACAAAATGGTAAAGTACTCGGAGAGCCAATGAGACAAGGAAATAGCACTCTCTCTCTCTCTCTCTCTCTCTCTCTCTCTCTCTCTCTCTCTCTCTCTCTCTCTCTCTCTCTCTCTCTCTCTCCCTCTTCTTTCTCGTCTCTGTGATGCACCCCTCACTAAGAGACCTCCTCGGAATGCCTCCTCCTTTCAGCCACTGCATCAAATTCACGGGAAAAAAAGACTTATTTGCTCGTAAATGTCAAACAAACGCGTGGCGTTCTCTCTTCTATGACGTCTTCTCTCTTCAACGCTGAATGGCCCCAGAGTCAACAAGTAAAGTGAATAGCCTTGGTGAAATACACTACATGGAACGGCCCTATCTAATGAGGCGCACACTAATATGGCAATACCCCGTGTTGGGGTCTACAAGAAACTTGCTCCCCTAATCCCGCCCTACCGCCGTAGATGACCACCCTAACTCCCTAATATAAATACATTCATTTTCTCTAATCATCTAACCCTTACATGTTTATTCACTTTGTATCTGTCTCTTTCTCCCTAGCACAACTCTTTTCACATACAAGCATACGCTTACCCAGACACACGCCCATGCCCACACACAAGAACACAGACATACACACGTACACACACACGTACACACATACACACACGCACACACACACACACACACACATACACACACGCACACACACACACACACACACACGTGCACACACACACACACACACACACACACACACACACACACACAAACACGTACACACGCACGCACACACACACACACACACACACACACACACACACACACACACACACACACACACACACACACACACACACACACACACACACACACTCACTCGACGCAAGGGCGCAACGCTCGCTCACTGCAAGCAAGATTATGCATTCAGTGCACACGGTGTATACACACATACCGCCTCGTGCACAAATTTACTTTGTCTTACATTTGCCAACATTGTTTCAATTTTTGCGAGCGGGGGCCAGCGCTAAACAAGGTGGAATGTAGTCCTTGCAGATCATTCCCTCAGCTATTCTGGGCTCTGCATTTGTTCTTTATTTATCAGAGATGGAAGTAAAAGAAAAAGACACTAAAATTGATTAATTAAGATATATCACGTAAGCAACACTTCTTTAAATACAAAAATGTTTGTGCTGAAACAATACTTGTTACTTCAAACGTTCCTTTTTATACAAACATATCCTTGGCAGAGACACGCTTCAGAAGCCAATGCAGCCCATACACTAAAGCACCTGTCATAAATACGCGACTCAAAGAGACTTCGTTTAAGTAGAAACGATTTAGGTCACAATGCTTCATTTTTCGAATCTCCAAATGTCAAAAATCGCCTTTGCGTCATATATCGAGAAGCTGAAAGATGAACTAAGAGAGGTTAAGCAGGATGTTAGATACATTATTGAATTGTTCTCAGGGAAGTCTAGAATAGTGCAAGCCGAGTCGTTTTCCATTTTTTTTTTTTTCAAATTCACAACATTTGACGAGAATCTTGAATACGTGATGAAGGCTTAATACTAACGCAATAGTCATAAATGCATATACACTATTTTACAGTGTTGGATTAGCAGTGATAAGCCCATGTGGGTTGGGGGACAATCGTATCGAGTCAATATATCATGTTAATGATCATGATATTGAACAAGAAGGTGAGGAGCTTACGACAGGAGGCGCTGAGCAGTTGCCACCGAAGCAGTTACCTTTTTCCTATACGCTTGGACTACTAGGAAGTGGGGATGAGTGCGGGATTCGAACCTACAACTAAGCAAATGCGAGACCAGCACGCTTCTGATGACGCCACCAGTACACGTCATCAAGTAGAGGCCACTGGAGAATATTTAATTCAGCTGAGTTCAGCGTATTGCTGTAAACATGACCTTTATCTCAACATGGCCACCTGATAAAGATCAAGTCGATCTTCTTATTCCAAATGATCTATCTCTCAATTGAATAGAATTCTCTGGCAACTACATTTTAATTGTATTTTAGATGAAAGATCTTACAAAAATAATTATATACATTGAAGTATGCATTTTTACAGTGAGATTTTTTCTTAAACTGCGCTACAGAGAAGCAGAGCATACCTTATATAAAGAATTTCCGTCCATTCTAATCTTTATTTTACCTCTCTTCTTTTCCGATGGTAGCCTCAGGTTTCTAGCTGGAACTCTACGCAAACAGAGTCAACAAAACCTTCCGTGTAGTTTATGGGCATTTTGCAAACTCAGTACTAACATAGAAAAATCTGCGGTCGGTCCCCGATACCTGCGCAGACGTTGGAGCGGTCTTCGGCGCCGCCGCCGTCGCCGCCGCCGCCGACACAACCTCTCCCCTAATTCTACATCTCTACCTCTACCTGTGTCTCCCTATCCATCTCCATGTTTTCCTCTTCCTTCTTCTTGCGTCTAGTGAACGCTTTCCTCGATAGTTTAGTCTGACCATGACCTACGATTGGAGCCGATGTGACCCATCCTCTTGAACTAGTCTATGAATAACCTTTCGCTACCATCGCTCGTGTGATCTGTTATCTATCCACATGACTTCCAAAGAATCGCCAGTTGCCTTTTCACTGTAAACATAGAAGCTACAGTACATTTTTTTGTGTATTCCTCGATTTTGTTCTGGATAAATAATGCACGAGTTCCCGCTTTCATGGCCGGTGATAACATTGAAGTAAACTTGTAGTTTAAATAAAAACGATAGAAAATAATTTATTGCGTGCGGTGTAATCCATCGTCTAGTATTAGAATTTGTCAGTTTTGTGTAATTTCTTGAGTAGCGCTTGACAATGTAACACTGTCACTCCCATATGTACTTCTCTTTATTCGGGAGGGCTGAATTTCTTAAAACTCAAAGTTCTGAAATTTTCAACATCCGATTATTTGAAAATACTTCAACATCCGATTATTTGAAAATACTTCAAATACCCGGAATTTTCTACATTGCACAACTTTTCGTTTCGAATTCTAGAATTATTCAAGTTTTACTTACTCCCACTGGAGAGAAGTCTATGCACACAATAAAAAAAAGAATAAATAAATAGATAAAAAACAAGATAAATAAATAACAATAATAAATAATAAAATAATAAAATAATACATATAATAAAAAATAACAAGCATAATAAAAATAATAAAATAGTAACAAAAATAATAATAACAACAACAACGATGATGATAATAACAACAATAATAGATAATAAAAGAAAGTACAAGATGAATTAGATAATGATCTATCATACCATAGTCCTACATTCAAGACATCAGTATATATATATATATATATATATATATATATATATACATATATATATATATATATATATATATGCACATACATATATATATATATATAGATATCCCTCGTACTATCATAAATACTTGTGGTACCGTTACCAGGACAGCTTGGCAATCGTTACTATGACGACAATAAAATAGTCAAAGTTCATTTTTATTACCTATTCATAATTTCGCTTTGGCTGTTCTGCGTTCATATTACTTCAACGATGAAAGCGCGCTGGGTACACTTAAATACAATTAGACATATACAAATAAAAATAGATAATAAATAAGTGATCAATCATAAACGATAGATAAACTAAGAAGAATAAATAATAGATAATTATTTACTAATATTATATAAATAAACAGATATATAAAATAAACATAAATGAAAAGTTGAATGAATGGATATACATAATAGACTAAAATACTACTTCGGCAGAGACCCTTCTGATCATTTACGCTCTCATACCCCCTCTCCAAGCCCATAACCTTCATTACTTCGCTATAACTACAACGTTATTGCCGAGTTATGACTTGATTCATTACTACGAAGTCCCTTCCCCCCTCTTCTCCTTATGCCTTATGCCTTTGCAGGATATTTAGCAGATTTTATTATTATCAATGATATATAGTTTGATAAGACAATTCGTCCAACGAAGTCAAAGGCCTTTTCGTAATCTACAGAAGCTGAATATCAGAAGACATTATCGTGAATACATTAATCTGACTTACGGTATTTCAATTATGCATATTATATATATATATTTATATATATATATATAATGGATGATTTAGTATATTTCTATATATATAGTAGTTCTCTCATAACAGATTCATCCTTTGTGTGCAAAATGTATGATGGTATGCATATCTTATTCAGTCACGATGTAATCTCATCAAGATTATAGAACAGACTTACCTAAGTTTGAGGTACATTGTAAATCGCCACCTACATCTAACCCTCCTTGCATCCCCTTTGTATAAATTGTTTCCATATTGTGCTTCTCTCACGCATTCCCCCCCTTCCCCTTCCCTACCCCCTTCCCCCTTCCCCTTCCCCCCTACAAAAACCCTTCAACCTCTCGACAACCCTTAACATTCTGTCAAGTGATGAAGAGGAGCTATGTGGGGGAAGTGGGGAGTGTGTAGGCCTTGATCCCCATGTAATGGTGCGATTTGCTTTGAGACTCTCCCTTCCCTCCATGGCACGTCCCGCATACACGGCAGCAATTAAGTGATGTGTTACCGGGACTCGGCGTGCTCCCTTCCTGGAGACAAATATATCAGGTGCTCTTTTTTGCTCTCTGAACTCTTGTCTTATCACCTCTCTTGTTCTCTCGTCTTATCCCGCCCGTCTATCACCTCTCTTTTCTAGTTTCTTCGCCGATCTTGTCCCGTATTGGATATTGATTTCATACATTGTATACAGTCAATACCCTAGAGACTTTAGTGACATCCCTACAGACCAGAGTCACCCAACATGTTCTTGTGACTAGAAACTCACCTCCACCAGAATAACACACACACACACACATATATATATATATAAATATATATATATATATATACACATACATACATACATACATACCTACATACATACATACATATCAAACGTCTGTAGTGAACTTCTACCCCTCTGTTCTCCTACTCTCCTTAAATATCTCCTTGGCCCTCTGTGACTCCACCAATACAGGCAAATCTTCTTGGCTTGTCATATCTTTCCTCGCTCCAATTCTCTCTCATATGCACAAACACAATTTTGTTTTTCAAAATTTCATCAGGATACAAGCTCACATATGCGCATATATACGCCATGTGAACGTATGCACGCGCACGCGAGCATACACACACGCGTGCGCGCGCGGGCACACACACACACACACACACACACACACACACACACACACACACACACACACACACACACACACACACACACACACACACACCTTCCCCATACATTATTTGTCTGGGAGTTGAGCAATTACATTGTCCTTGAAGACCTACGTCTTGCAGTCTTCGAAGCTATTGTCTTCCTCGTTGTCGCCAATACACGAAAACAAGCGCCTTCTTCGGCGTCTCAAGGTGTGGATGAGAGTGGAAAAGTCAGGTTGGGGGATGTGGGGAGTTGGTAAAGAAGAGGGGAAGTTGGAAGGGAAGGGGATATTTGGAGATGGATTTGGAGGGGGATGGGAAAGGATTATTTGGATGAGGATGGGGAAAGGATTATTTGGATGAGGATGGGGAAAGGGGAATTGGATGGGGATTGGGGGAAGGGGGATTTAGAGAGAGCTGTGAAGGGGGATTTGGAGGTGGGTGGGGAAGGAGGATTTGAAGAGGGATGGGGAAGGAGGATTAGAAGAGGGATGGGGAAGGAGGATTTGGAGAGGGATGGGGAAGGAGGATTTGGAGAGGGATGGGGAAAGGGGCTTTGGAGAGGGATGCGGAAGGGGGCTTTGGAGAAGGACGTGGAAGGGCGATTTGAAGGGGGGGACCATCTGTTAACACTTGGGTGTTGGATTAATGGGATCAAGTGGGAAGGCGGCTTACGGAATCTGTTGTGGTTTATTTTTGTTTTGAAGCAGTAATTGCTTATCGAACCTAACGCTCGGCGAAAGGGAGGGGGGCTGGGAGGAGGTAGACAGGAAGAAAAGGGAGATGAAGAAAGGGGGAAGAGGAGAGAGGAATGAAAGAGTAAGGGAATGAAAAGGACATAAAAAGGGAATGAGAATGGAATGGGAAGGAAATGGGAAGGGAATTTATGGTGAGATAATGGAAAAAGAAGAGGAAAGCAATGATACGGCAATGGTAAGGCAATGGTAAGGCAAAGGGAAGGCAAAAGGAAGGGAAGGGAAGGAAAGAGAGGGAAGGGAAAGAAAGGAAAGGGAAAGAAAGGGAAGGGAAGGGAAGGGAGGAAAGAGAAATGAGGAGGGAAGTAAAAGGAATGAAAAGGGAAGGTAAGGAAAGGGAAGGGAAGGGAAAGGAAAAGGAAAAGGAAAAGGAAAGGGAAAGGGAAAGGGAAAGGGAAAGGGAAAGGGAAAGGGAAAGGGAAAGAAGGACAAGGAGGCTCAAAGCGGAAAGGGGAGAAGAAAAAAAGGAGATATAACACGGGGGGATGAGAACTAAGGAAGAGGAGGGAAAGCGGAAGAAAATGAAAGAAAATAATAGAAAAGATCGTGATCGGAGAAAGAGAAAATAAAAGATATATCAAGGAATCATGAAGAGGGATTGGGGGAGAAAAGGAGAAAATGACACAGAAGAAAGAACAAGAAACGACATCAACAATAGAAGAAAAGAAACAAAGAAAATTGTTAGTTTGACGACTCAGTTGTTCCCGGTCCAAACTGAAGGCGCCAATCCGCCTCTCCATGTTCTGACTTGTGGTAATAGTCGCTTGGAATCTTAACAGAAAAAAAGAGTATTTAGAAAAGAAAAGGAGCTTTAGGAAAAATAGGAGAGAAAGGTAGAAAAGTAAGGAGAAAGAGCGACAACTATGGAATGAATACTGGAAGTGGAGAGGAAAAGAGAGAGCAAACTAAAAAAGAGAGCAAGAAGGAAAGAGCTAGGGATACAGGGGGAAAGAGCTTTGAAGAGCTTTGGACTATGTAAACACAGAGAGAGTCCTATGAGAAGTGCAGGTAAAGAGAGAAGGGGAATAAAAGAAGTCAAATTAAAGAGAGGAAAGCTCTGAGATGCGGGTAAAGAGAGAAGAATAGTGAGAAATGCGAACAAGAAAGGAAAGAAAAGAGTTTAAAGAGATGTGAGTAGAGGGGAAAATAGTTCGGAGAATTGCATTTTTTTTTTTTTTTTTTTTTTTTTTTTTTGAGAAATATGACCAAGGACGGGAGAGAAAAAAGTCTATTGGAACTGAAAAACTCAGGAAAATGTTAAAATGGGAGGAAAACTTCCTAAAAATAAGCAGAAAAAATTCCCTAAAAAATAGGGAAAACTCCCTAGGAAGAGGGAGTAGGGACGAATGAAAACCTTAAGGAATGCCAATAATTAAGTGAAAGAAGAATGGGAGCAGGAAGAAACGGAAACTGAAATTTGGGAAATGTGGGCTGTTGGGAGATAAAAAGTGGGAGTAAAGGTGCAAAACAAGGAGCAGTGGGAGTATGGGAGTATGAGAGCTCCGAAAAAGTGGGACTCCCTGTCAGCTGAATCCCAGGCGGGTCTTGAAAGGAATTGACGGGAGTCAAAAGCTGGAAATATGCAAATGAACAATGTTCCGAGTCTGGAAGGGGACCACGACGTTTAAGGGTGAGTTTCCGAAGTAATAAGCATTAGACAACGGCCATATGGCAGTTTGTATATTCCGAAGCCTTTAGAAGACTTGCTCGAAACAATACCTCAAAGATGTAAAGCGGTTATATTGTCATCGGTTATCAATAGCCATAAATGTCTTTGGATAAAATAAGAGAAATGGTTTTGTGCATTATGAAAAGGCCTTCGACTCTGAAGCCTTCTTCAGGACTCTGGTCTTTGGTTTGCCATTGCGACCGACATTGATAATCTTTTTTAATATCTGTTTACTTATTCATTCATTAATCTATTTGTATGTTAATATATTCATGTACCTATCTAATCATTTGACCCGCCTTACCGAAGTCCAATTAGTGTGTCTAAACACACATAAAAATGAAAAAAGGACATGCTTATTATGAGTGAAATATAAGTTGTTTATTCATTAAAATTTTATTGACTACTTTCATCCCGACAGCTAAAACCATGATAACCAAAATTCGACATCATTTCTCTCCCCAATTTAAAACTGTATGCCACAAGATAACATTGTTAATATTCCATCCTGAATTATATATAATATACTGTGTGTGTGCGTGTGCGTGTGTGTGTGTGTGTGTGTGTGTGTGTGTGTGTGTGTGTGTGTGTGTGTGTGTGTGTGTGTGTGTGTGTGTGTGTGTGTGTGTGACCGCGCACGTGGGCAGCTACTCGGGTTAATATTCCTTCTGATAAGGCTAACCTACTGCACACGACATCTCCTTTGTAATGGTAACACTAAGGCTAAAATCTATGTAGGACGGAATCAGGGTCTTTGTTTTGTGTTTGTTAATGTCATTAGTGATTCGCTCCGTAGCGCTAAAAGCCTGGTAGCAGTGCATTGGCGTTACGTGCTTTGATCGTGTGACTTGGGAGGAGTGAGAAGGGGAAGGAGGAGGGAGGGAAGGAGGAGGGAGAGAAGAAGGGGGAGAAGGAGGGGGAGGGGAAAAGGCAGAGGAATGTGGAAGGGAGGGGAATGAGAGGGGCGGGAATGAAATGAAGGGAATGAAAAAGGGAAAGCAGGTGTTTGGGAAGGGAATGATTGGAAGAGGAAAGGGAAAGAGGAGGCGAGGAAAAGGAGGAGGAGGGAAGTGGGAGGAGGGAAGGAAAGGGAAGGAGAAAGAATAAGGAGCACGAAAGTTAGATTGATGATTATATCGAGGGTGAGAGCAAAGGTGAGAGTCAGAATGAGGATGAGAGTCAGAATAAGTGTGAAGGTGAGAGTGAGAGCGAGTGAGGTTGAAAGTGAATGTGAGAGTGAGGGTTAGAATGAAGATGAGATGATTGAGAAGTAAGGCGGAAAGGTACGTGGACAGGTAACAAAGAGTCTAAACATTTTAAAAGTGTCCATTATAAACAGGCTTTTTCAATGCTAGGCAGTTTATCCCCCTTTGTAGAGGGTATCCTATTCTGCCTCCGCGAATGTGTGGGCAAATATCTGCAGCTTTCAGTATACCAAGGAAGGCCGGAATCATTCCCACGTCATGGATTCTCTAATATAGCACGGGACGGGATTATGTTGTGGTTAAATTAGTAAACATTATTAATTAGTTGGTTTAAAAGATAATGAGCGCGATTCGAATTTGATATCAGCTTCATACAATTTGAAAATAATACACTTCCTCATTACGCACTAGTATCGCATTATTTAAAGGCGTTTTTGAAACAACAATAACAAAGTTATCATTAGCTATATGAACAAAATTTGTAATAATAACGATAAAAAAAATAATAACGTTATCTATATTAGCCTCTTCCGTACCGGTTGAGTCTATTTATTCTGGCTGACGTCAGGCGATTTTAATCAACTCCATGGTATCGACTACCACCCAACACCCGCCCTCCCCCACCCCTGGTAGTGAAACATTCAAGTCCTCAGTTTCCCCCCGGAAATAATGCGTCCAGTTTCTCTACTTCACCCCCGCCAACCTGAACACTAAATATCTTATTCCTGCAGAGTATCTCCTAGACTGCCACTTTCAGCTCACAGACTGTGTTTTCTTCCACCTTTTCCTTGCACCTCCATTTTCCCAACAGTAATCACGCGGAACACCTGTGTCTCATAAAGACGGGACATTCTTGAGACTAAACAACCAGTATCTAGATACTAAAGTAAGTCTGCTTTTATCTTTACTTTGACCGAAGGGCTTATCTCTAGATTCCTTTGCTCCCGCCCGTCCAAATGTTGCCATATAACTAACCTTTTCTTCTTCCATTTAATCAGCTGTTACCCGCAAAGCGAGGTTGCTAGACATGGTAGATTATATCGTCTTCCCTTTCATTACCATCACTTGGGCACCCTTTTCATATAATTCGTATACATACATACATACACATACATACACATACATACATACATACACATATCAAAAGGCCCTTTACCTCTTTCCTGCACGCATCGTTTATTCTTTTCTTTTCTTCATCTTTTTTTTGTAAACAAGAATTTGATTATCCTATGTTTGTCTTGCTACCTCCAACAAAAGACAAAACCAAGCGTATTTCCTATGCACTGCATCCTCCTAATACCTACTTGATGTCATAATAGATACGTCTAATCAAACCTCGAGGACTATCGTAAAAATTATCTCTGGAAGCATCATCACAAGCTCCTGCAGGTGTATTTACATTAATTATATTCACATCAAGAAGTTTTGTCTTTACTCTTTTGAACAAAACTCGTTTGCTACTTTTTTTATCGGGACTTTTAGATAAAATTACTGTGTGTGCGTGCGTATGTGGGTGTATTCACATTGGTCTTTTTGGATCACGCGCTGGACTCGTGAACGACAGCTATTTCACTCCCGGAAGAGAGCTCAGAGCTTGTATGACCGATCTATTGGTAATGCTGTGACCTTACACGCAAACACACACCCAACTCCCCGCCCAAGAAAGTTGAAGTAACGACTCGAGGCGCAGCGATACTGAAATTATTTCAGCCCTGGGCAGGATTCGAACCCGGACCGCCGTAGTGACAGTCGGGGACACTACCAACCGCGCCACAGAGTCGTGTGTGTGCGTGTGCGCGCGCGTGTGTGTGTATGTGTATGTGTATGTGTGTGTGTGTGTGTGTGTGTGTGTGTGTGTGTGTGTGTGTGTGTGTGTGTGTGTGTGTGTACACGCGCATAAGAACAAGTGTTTGCAGTAATATGTGGATATGTATGCGTATGTGTGGGTGAGTGTGTTTGCGTGTGTGTACATGTGTTACACATTTGAATTGTGCGACCACGAAAACAAAAGAGATCTAAACGACAAAAAGGAAAGAAAAATAAAAAGTATTCTCATGACATTCACTAAAAGCACAGAAGACAAAGTAAAACACACCCACAACCAAAAAGCTAAAAATACGACAGGACAATCCTCCGTGCTTGGCTTTTGTAAATTACGAAACGGTCCTTTGACTCAGTCAACTTCTTTACAAAAAGACGGGCTTCAAGTTCCCTTTCTAAAAAAAAAAAAAAATAGTGAGGAAAGGAGGATGGGGTCTTCAAGTTCCGTTTCTTGAAGAACAAGCGGTGAGGGACATTTTCTGTAAAAGAGCCGGGTTCCAACATCTACAACCCACACAGGGAGACAAGCCATACTTCCCTTCCCTTTACGACCCCTGGGATTAGCGAGAGAGAGGCTTTGTTAGTATCACCCAAGAGAAAAATATAACCCACCCACCCCAACTCCCCCAACCTCTGTTGCCCAGCCTAAACTACCGTGCCTTGGCTTCCAGCATATAAACATTACCTCGTATACTGCAGAAGCTATGTGTCATAACCCTTGTCGATGGGCACAATACAATAGAGAATACAATTATGTACAAAGGTACTGTAGTCAAGCAGACAATCTGGTAGTTAATATATACATGAATATATAACACACACACAATACACACACACACGTGTGTGTGTATATATATACGTTGCGTTGTAGTTGTTACAATATGTATATATATATATATACATAATTATGTATATATATACATAAACGTATACACACATATATACACATAAATAAACATATATATATGCAAATATATACATATACACACAGACATACACGCACACACACAAATACACGCACACACACAAACACACAAATACACGCACGTGAAGGAGGAAACATTATAATAGTCCCGATAGTGTCGTCCTTCCGCGCAAGCCTTTGTTGTACTCCGGCTTATTATTCTTTATTGTGACATTTTCCGCCGTATGCATCATTTGCATTATTTCTATTTTATCTCCGCCGTCTCCCATCGCGCGATGATTTGGCGAATGGCCGCATTACCGATCTCCGACTCCCCGATAAGGATTGCGGTTCCAAAGATGAATTCCTGAGCGTACACAATTCAAATG
The DNA here is from genome assembly GCF_046742065.1 of Oratosquilla oratoria. Taxonomy (NCBI): domain Eukaryota; kingdom Metazoa; phylum Arthropoda; class Malacostraca; order Stomatopoda; family Squillidae; genus Oratosquilla; species Oratosquilla oratoria. The sequence goes on from NC_134787.1 coordinate 31,926,502, forward strand.
TCACGTTAATCTGCTTTATAGAAGTGTTCTGCATGTGGGGGACGGTCAGAACGGGAATGGGGGGGGAGAGGGAGGGGGAGGGGAGGCAGAAATTAAGGATCGATACCCACTTCAGGGATTCTCAAAACAGCAGGGAGGAACTTCGGGGATCTGAGGAACCGCGACGTGGGGCTACGCGAAGAATCTGCTGCCGGTAGCCGCACAAGGAAGTCTCCGTGGGTTGCTTTTTATTTATCTATTTTATCCCATGTTTTTGTTATCTAGCCCTTTTTTCTCATTTCTTTTCCGCATGTTTTTCCTCAATATCAATCTCCAGTGCGATGGAGATACTATGACCATTCCTATACTCTGCTTATTATGATGTTCAGTGATAACGTTTGAACATTAACAGTTCACATATGCGCGCCCATGTGCAATTATAAATACACATACGCACGTGCACGCACACTAACGCTATTCAAATGACTACACATTCCCGTTTGCCATTACAATGCTCACATGTCTTCCCTTCAAATCCACACAGACAGACAGTCAGACAGACAGGCAGGCAGACAGACAGACAGACAGACAGACAGACAGAGAATGAGAGTCTACCATGACAACATTCCGAGGCGGCTACGCTCGTCATGTAGTTCCCATCTTTTATTGTCAACACAACTTTCCTCAATAAGCTTCTACCCACGTTTACAGGAATTCTCTCCCACCCAGGTTCGGCGCTGGGTCCTTCCTGCTTCTAAAGGTCCAGCGAGGACCTCGGAGAGAACTATCTTCCTTCTCTCGTTTCCCATACTGCCTCCCCCCCCCTTACCTCTACCTGGTGTGGAATGGTATGGGATGGGGAGGTTAACCAGCTAACTAACAAAAAATTAACTGGTTTGCATATACGTGAAATCATCTATCATCAAACAATCTCACTGGATATTGGTGATTGCCTTTTGCCCAACGATCACCTGGCTCCGGCTCTATCCTTCTTAGTAAACTAGTGTGTATGCGTGTGTGTGTGTGTGTGTATGTGTGCTCGCGCACGTGTACATGTATACCTAAGCATAAACATACATATTCATGTTTCCACGTGTACACCCAATTTTCACAAGAAGAAAAAAAATATATATATATCCTACGAGGACACTGGAAATGCCGTTCTGACTGGATCACTCGCTGACCAGTGTTCCGACAAGCGTGGGGACTTCGGTGGAAACACCCTCGTCATTACAGGATTTCCTTTTACTAAAGACGAAGGAAAATAGCCATTTTCTCTGATAACAAGAAAAACGTATACGTGCAAGATGGGACAATATTATGATTACCATAATTTTAGGAATCGCAATTTCCTTTAATATACAGATATTTTTTCTTTATGAAAGGGTAAAATGTGTGTGTGTGTGTGTGTGTGTGTGTGTGTGTGTGTGTGTGTGTGTGTGTGTGTGTGTGTGTGTGTGTGTGTATGTGTGATAGAGAGACAGAGACAGAGACAGACAGACAGACAGACAGACAGACAGATAGATAGATAGAGAGAGAGAGAGATTCCCTCCCGCTGAAACAGGAAAAGAGAATGCGAAATGAGATGTATTACTCACATTTTACTCCTAAACCTCCAAGAAAATTAATATATACGAATAGATATATATATATATATATATATATATATATATTGAGACATATATATATATATATATATATATATATATGTACAGATATATATATATATATATATATATATATATATATATATATATAGTGCCAAAGTAGCAGGCTAATTAGTTTTAAGGCTGTTAAATAATGCAATTGCCCGTAGCCAAGCAACTAGACCGTGTAGCTCTTTTTTATTTTCTCATCCTTCTTTTACGGTGTTTATATGTGGATCCACTTCCCGCGTTACAGCTTTTTTTACGACTTTATTGTGGCACTTCCGTATATGGTCAAATGTCCATCTAGAAGGGCTCCCACTCGTAAAGGGACATGTCAGCCACCGTCTGCTTCGGGACAATTACCCCCTTCGTTAAGGCGGCGATTTTTTTTTCTCTTCAGTTTGCCCCCAAGAGATTTTATTTTTGAGATCGATTATGGCCTGGTCCGTGTTCCATCAACCAAAGCCTAATTTTCTTTTATTTATGTGTTTGTGTGTATGCTGTAGTGACTTACCGATTACGCTATCAAGAGAGATAGTAAGTCACTACAGCACTTGTCATGCGTTAGCCGGGTTCGAGATCTTGGCAGTACCGCATTTCAATTTCTGCATGTTAGCCTCCATCGGGTCTCTCAATGTTGATGGCTTAGAATTAAATTGCATTGTGGTTATTGATATATATATATATATATATATATATATATATATATATATATATATATATATATATATATTCACTAAAAAACCACTATTGATTGGATTTAAGAAAAGAAAGGAAATAACGATTTCCGTATATTTCGATCACTTGCTGTGATCCTCTTCAAGCGGAATACATAAACAAGAGAAAACACATTACTTATATACAGAGGAGAGAGGTGGAGTGAGGGAACACAGACATTTCATATCCGGTGGCGTCCATGTTCCCTCACTCCACCTCTCTCCTCTGTATATAAGTAACGTGTTTTCTCTTGTCTATGTATTCCGCTTGAAGAGGATCACAGCAAGTGATCGAAATATACGGAAATCGTTATTTCCTTTCTTTTCTTAAATCCAATCAATAGTGGGTCTTTAGTGAATGTATTAATGTGTTACGACATAACTGTACAGATATATATATATATATATATATATATATATATATATATTTATATATATATATATATATATATATATATATAAATATATATACACACAGATATATTTATATATATATATATATATATATATATATATATACATATACACAGTATATATATTGTATATATCATATATATATATTGTATATTATATATATATATATATATATATTATATATATATAATATATATATATATATCATATATAAATATATTATATATACATATATATATATATATATATATTATATATATAAATATATATATATATATATATATATATATATATATATACATATATATACATATATATATATATATATACATATATATATATATATATATATATATATATATAAAATGTCGTAGCACATTGGTAAAATTATACTAATGACCCACTTTCGGAGTAGAATAGTTGAAAGTAAAAAGATCCGTATATTTTGATCACTGATCCTCTTCTGCTGAAGAGGATCACAGATTATATATATATATATATATATATATATATATATATATATATATGTGTGTGTGTGTATGTGTGTGTGTGTGTGTGTGTGTGTGTACACACACACACACACGCACGCACGCACGCACACGCACACACATACACAGTATATAGACCGTGACTGGAAACCACATGCTCCTACATCGAAACCTCGTCAATAGCCTAGGCAGCGTACTACTCACCTAGAGCATGTGCAGGAGAGGACAGGGCCGCAAGTAACAGGAACAGGAGCATGGTAGGCAGGCAGGGCCCTTGGGAGGCCCACCGGGTGGGCTCCCTCCTCCCCACCGCCCTGACCACCTTCACCGCTGCGAGACAGCCAGCGAAGGAA